>NW_027590133.1:0-325760 GCF_964213995.1 Mustelus asterias
AGGAGCCAATGGGGGAGGGGAGGGGGCCAATGGGGGAGGGGAGGGGCCAATGCGGAAGGGGGAGGCAATTTGATTTGATTTATTATTGTCACATGTATTAGTATACAGTGAAAAGTATTGTTTCTTGCGGGTTATACAGACAAAGCATATCGTTCATAGAGAAGGAAAGGGGAGGGTGCAGAATGTAGTGTTACAGTCATAGTTAGGGTTCAGAGAAAAATCAACTGAATGTAAGGTATGTCCATTCACGGCAGCCGGGAAGAAGCTGTTCTTGAGACGGTTGGTGCATCATTTCGGACTTCTATATTTTTACCCGAATGGAAGAAGGTGGCAGGAGGGAAACCATGATCAGACAGGGGATGTGGCTCGCCCATTGCACTTGGGGTGTGCTGATGCCTGCGAGAATGATTTGCCTCTGCTCAGGTAGAGCAAGCGATCAGGGCAGCCAATCAGATTAATCTGAGGCCTTACCTGATGCAATTTTTCAACGCCATCTTCGCCTTTTGGCCAGGATGAAGCCCAGATCAAGCCCGGGAGGTGTTGCAATGCCTCATCCTGTCAGCGTCCATCTTGTTTGATCAAGACAAGATGGGATGGAGATTCTTGTCTTGCCAGCTTGAATCTGGTTTGTCCCTCGTGTGGGGACTCTGATTGGACTTCATACTTGTTTAATTCTGAATAAAGAACCAAAAGGTA
The DNA here is from genome assembly GCF_964213995.1 of Mustelus asterias. Lineage (NCBI taxonomy): Eukaryota > Metazoa > Chordata > Chondrichthyes > Carcharhiniformes > Triakidae > Mustelus > Mustelus asterias. The sequence continues at coordinate 697 of NW_027590133.1, forward strand.
CAAACAATGTGGAAGAGAGAATGTGCGGGGTGCGTGGGGCCCTTGATTATGCTGGCTGCTTTTCCGAGGCAGCAGGAAGTGTAAACAGAGTCAATGGATGGGAGGCTGGTTTGCATGATGGACTGAGCTTTGTTCACGACCCTTTGTAGTTTCTTGCAGTCTTGGACAGAGCAGGAGACAGACCAAGCTGTGATACAACCAGAAATAATGCTCCCTTGGTGCATCTGTTAAAATTGTGGGAGTCGTAGCAAACAGCACTATTCAGTGGGCAGAGTTGTAGCGGGCAGCGGAGTGAGCAGGGAGCAGAGTGAGAGCTGAAGGGCTTTGGTTTAACGGGCTTCGGACAGAACGGGCAAAATCGAGAGGATGTTTTTTCCCCCAGAAAGTTTATTATTGTTTTTCCCCAGAGTGAAAAAAAATGCCAGGCAAGATGTTAGAATGCTCCTCCTGCAGGATGTGGGAGATCAGGGAGACCTCCGGTGTCCCTGACGACAACACCTGCAAAAGATGCATCCAGCTGCAGCTGCTGGCAAAGCGTGTTAGGGAACTGGAGCAGGAGCTTGATGACCTCCATCTTATTCGGGAGAATGAGGAGTTTATAGACAGTAGCTTGAGGGAGGTCGTTACACCGAAGCAGCAGCACACAGGAAATTGGGTTACTGGAAGGAGAGGAAATGGAAATGTGAAGGGACAGACAGAGCAGGGTTCTCCTGTCGCCATACACCTCCACAACAGGTATACTGAATTGGATATTGTGTGGGAGATGCTTTACCTGGGACAAGCTGCGACAGCCGGAACACTGATACTGAAACTGGTTCTTCAGCGCAAAAGGGTGGGATGAAGAAGAGGAGAGCAGTAGTGATAGGGGACTCAATGGTCAGAGGTACGGACAGGAGGTTCTGTGGTCGGGACAGAGATTCCCGCATGGTTAGTTGCCCCCCGGGTGCCAAGGTCGGGGATGTCTCTGATCACGTGCACAGCGTTCTAAAGTGGGAAGGTGAGAGCCAGCTTCAATTCCCGGCTTGGCTCACTGCCTGTGCAAAGTTTGTACATTCTCCCGGTGTCCGCATGGGTTTTCTGCGGGTGCTCCGGTTTCCACCCACAGTCTGAAAGTGCGGGTTAGGTTGACTGGCCGTGATAAACTGACAATTTAATAAAATCTAATAAACCGCACACCCCCTCCCCCGCACGCCCCCTCCCCGCACCCCCCTCCCCCGCACACTCCCTCCCCCGCACACCCCCTCCCCCGCACACCCCCTCCCCCGTACACCCCCTCCCCCGTACACCCCCTCCCCCGCACACCCCCTCCCCCGCACCCCCCTCCCCCGCACACCCCCTCCCCCGCACGCCCCCTCCCCCGCACGCCCCCTCCCACAGCGCTTCAGTTTCCTCCCACAGTCCGAAAGACGTGCTGGTTAGGGTGCATTGGCCGTGCTAAATTCTCCCTCAGTGTACCCGAACAGGCGCCAGAGTGTGGAGACTAGGGGATTATCACAGAAATTTCATTGCAGTGTTCATATCAGCCTCCTTTTGACACTAATAAATAAACTTTAAATTGATTTAAACGTCCTTAATGACTCTTCTCTCAAGCACTGGAGTTTTAATTTGAGTGCTGAATTAATCACAGATTCATAGAATCCCTGCAGTGCAGGAGGAGGCCATTCAGCCCATTGAGCCTGTACTGACAACACTCCCACCCAGACTTGATCTCTGAAACCCTTGTAGTCCTCCTGCTGGAGCCCTGACACGAAGGGGCCATTTAGCTTGGCCAATCCTTCTAACGTACCGATCTTTGGAGTGTGGGAGGAAACCGGAGCACCCGGACGAAACCCACGACGACACGGGGAGAACGTACAGACTCCCACAGACAGTTACCCGAGGCTGGAATTGAACCCGGGTCCCTGGAGCTGTGAGGCAGCAGTGCTAACGACTGTGTTACCGTGCTGCCCACGCTACTTGTGACATTAATGAACGAACTTTAAACTGATGCATAATTTAACCTTCCTTGGATATTTCTCTTATTCATTCACAAGCAGTGAATCAGGGGAGGATGACAAAGTTTATTTTCTAACTGCACGGCACTGGATCTGAAGCCTCGATCTCAAAGAATCAACAAGTTGTTCTCCGTCCTTGGATGTTTGTGCCAAAAAAATAAATATTTGCCAGAATTCAATTGCGAGCCTTCTGTTGTGAATGACACAGATTTGCTTTAATATTATTTGAAAATAATCACTTTGAAATCATCATTTGTCTCAATAGTTGATTTATTCAGGGCACTCACATCATTATTACCGTCAATCTGGACATTTCATTCAGCAAGAATGCTTTCATGATTCATAATTATTACCCAGTGTTGATCCATTCATTCAAAATCATACAATCATCGACTCATAGGATCCCCACAGTGCAGAAGGAGGCCGTTCAGTCCATCGAACCTACACCAACGGCAACCCCACCCAGGCCCTATCCCCGCAACCCCACATATTTACCCCGCTAATCCCCCGGAATGAAGGGTCATGAACAAACCCCAATCCATCAGACAAACCAGCCTCCCATCCATTGACTCTGTCTACACTGCCCGCTGCCTCGGCAAAGCAGCCAGCATAATTAAGGACCCCACGTACCCCCGACATTCTCTCTTTCACCTGCTTCCATCGGGAAAAAGATACGAAAGTCTGAGGACTCGCACCAACCAACTCAAGGACAGCTTCTTCCCTGCTGCCATCAGACTTTTGAATGGACCTACCTCATATTAAGTTGATCTTTCTCTACACCCGAGCTATGACTGGAACACTACATTCTGCACCCTCTCCTTTCCTTCTTCGCTGATTTGGAAGAAGGTGTAACTGGTGTTATCAGTAAGTTTGCGGATGACACGAAGATGGCTGGACTTGCGGATAGCGATGAACGTTGTCGGGCAATACAGCAGGATTACAGATAGGCTGGAAAATTGGGCGGAGAGGTGGCAGATGGAATTTAATCTGGATGAATGCGAAGTGATGCATTTTGGAAGAAATAATGTAGGGAGGAGTTATACAATAATCATGTATCCCATGAGCCTTAAACTTCTTAACCAACTGCCATGTGCAGAGGCCCCGATCTGTCAGCCTGCAGCTTGCCAGACCGCTCGATCGCTGGCCAGCCCATTGCCGATGAGCCGGATCTGTCTGATTCCCCCCATTGGCGATAAGCTGAGTCTGTGGTATTCCCCGCGTTGGCAATGAGCCGGGTCTGTGTGATTCCTCCCATTGGCGATGAGCTGAGTCTGTGGTATTTCCCCCGTTGGTGATGAGCTGGGTCTGTGTGATTCCCTCATTGGTGATGAGCCGGATCTGTGTGATTCCACCCATTGGCGATGAGCTGGATCTGTGTGATTACCCCATTGGTGATGGGCTGAGTCTGTGTGATTCCCCCGTTAGTGATGAGCTGGGTCTGTGTGATTCCCCCATTTGTGATGGGCTGGGTCTGTGTGATTCCCCCCATTGGTGATGGGCTGGGTGTTTAATTGAAACGTTTTCTTGTATTTAATTAATTATTTTTCTCTATTTCTTCTCCCCAGGAATTTGAATTTTGAAGACTGAAATGTGACTCGGAACCCTTGGACCAGAGATTTTCTCCAGAGGAGGATGATGAACTGAGGCCTGTTCCACAGGCCACACTCGTGTGTTGTTGTCTCTGTATTACCCCGAACGCAGTGGGGGCTGGAGTTTGAAGACCTGCGGTTGAAATAGCCAAGCTTTGCAATTCGTCACAAATATGTTCACCCTTTGGTGGATGACAAACAGACAATTAATTCTGTTATATGAAATGGTCTATTAGTTTGTTCTGTCTCCAAAATAACAGAGCAATGAAGCTTATTATGAAATAGAATGCACAGACACCTTTACAATTCAGTTTTAGACGTTCAGCCTTTCGTCACTCTAATTCCTAGGAGGGGGTGGTGGTGAATTTCTGCCTCGCTCACTCTGTATCTCTCTCTGTCACTCTCTCTCTCTGTTTCTCTCACTTTGTGTGAATCAGTATCCGGGAAGTCTCTAAGCGCTGATGGATTATGTTTTTAAAAGGATAAAAGCAAATTACTGCGGCTGCTGGAATCTGAAACCAAAAGAGAAAAACGCTGGAAAATCTCAGCATGTCTGGCAGCATCTGTAAGGAGAGGAAAGAGCTGACGTTTCGAGTCCAGGTGACCCTTTGTTAAAGCTTAAAGCTCCTTACAGATACTGCCATGTTTTTAAAAGGGTTTCGCTCAGCTTCAAGAGGGAGTTTAACCCCTCAGGAGACTGGGAAATCTCCAGATTTGAGACAACACGCGCACACACAAACACATCCACACTGATTATAGATTATATATGTATAATATATATATATATACACACACAGACACACACAGTGATACACACTGACACATAAACAGTGATACACACTGATCCACACACACACAGTGATCCATACTGACCCACACACACACACACACACACACACAGTGATACACACTGACACACACACACAGTGATACACACTGACCCACACACACACACAGTGATGCACACTGACACACACACACACAGATACACACTGACACACACAGACACACAGTGACGCACACTGACCCCCCCCCCCACACACACACACAGTGATACACACTGACCCGCACACACACACAGTGATACACACTGACACACACACACACACACGCACACGTGGTACACACTGACCCACGCACACAGTGATACACTCTGACACACACACAGTGATGCACACTGACCCACACATGGACGCTGACCCTCACACACTGATACACACACACACACACAGTGACACACACAGACACACACACAGTGACACACACAGACACACACACAGTGATACACACTGACACACACACAGTGACACACACACACACACAGTGATACACACTGACACACACATGGACACTGACCCTCACACACAGTGATACACACTGACACACACACACAATGATGCACACTGACACACACATGGACACTGACCCTCACACATTGTGATACACACTGACACACACACACAGTGATACACACTGACCCACACACAACAGTGATACACACTGACACACACACAGTGATATACACTGACACACACATACACACTGATACACACAGACAGTGATACACACTGACACACACACACAGTGATACACACTGACACACACACACACTGACACACACACACAGTGATACACACTGACACACACACAGTGACACACATGGACACTGACCCTCACACACTGACACCAGCTTCCTGATTGGTTGAAGTGTCTGTCACTCCCGGATTTGCTCTGGGGGCGGGACGGTGAGCTGCTGGTGTTCTGATTGGCTGACACGGCTGTCAGTCAGAAAGCTCAGCCTCTGATTGGCTCATCCGCTGTCAGTCAAAGTGCGGAGACCAGTCATTGGTGGACTTGGCTGTCAGGAAGTGAGCGGCAATTCTGATTGGGTGCTTCGGGCAGTAGTCGATCTGGGGTCCGATTGGCTGAGGCGGTCAGTTAGCAATCCAGTCTCTGATTGGCTGAGGCGGTGATTTTGTGATCCCGCTCTGTGATTGGCTGAGGCGGTGATTTTGTGATCCCGCTCTGTGATTGGCTGAGGTGGTGATTTAGTGATCCCGCTCTGTGATTGGCTGAGGCGGTGATTTAGTGATCCCGCTCTGTGATTGGCTGAGGCGGTGATTTAGTGATCCCGCTCTGTCATTGGCTGGGGCAGTGATTTAGTGATCCCGCTCTGTGATTGGCTGAGGTGGTGATTTCCTGATCCCGCTCTGTGATTGGCTGAGGCGGTGAATTAGTGATCCCGCTCTGTGATTGGCTGAGGTGATGATTCCGTGATCCCGCTCTGTGATTCGCTGAGGCGGTGATTTAGTGATCCCGCTCTGTGACTGGCTGTCAGTCAGTTTTGTTTCTTCATTAATTGAATAATTGATGTGAGCGGATATTTCACCGCGATCCTGATCTGCTCCCTGAACTTGGATTGAGTCACCGCGTAAATAAATGTGTTTGTGCAGCAATTAATCCGACTTGTTGAAATGTGTATTCAGGAAGAGTGACGGAAATTAACCCTTTCACTTTCACATAGATAAAAAATATAACAGTCAGGGCCCAGAGGAGAATGAAAGCCCCGGAAATGCTGAAGAGTAAAATCATTGACTTCCTTCTGCTCTCCATCTCGGGGTCTCTGCGATTCTCTCCCTGACTCTGAGCCCTCAGTCCCTTCCGGACTCGACTGGTCACCAAAATGTGTCTGACTGTCAGAGCATTAATCACCAGGATTAAACCGAATGGGAGCAATGGGGTTAAAACCTGACCAAACCAGGAAAATCCAACCCAGCCAGGATCAGTCCAATAGCTTGTCTTTGTCACACAGCCCCACTGGACATTGTCCATTAACCACTGAGGTTCCCGTGTAAAGTACACGGGGATGTTTCTCACAGAGAGCAGGAGGCCGGCTGTTGCCAGAACCACAGCCGCAGTTTTCCCGGTGCAATATTTCGTTTTCAGTTTCTGGCAGCGAATGGCCACAAATCGATCAAAGGAGAAAGTGAGGGTGAACCAGACTGAACAGTCTGTGGCTGCAGGCAGCAGGACAGAGTGAACACGACACACAGTGGTGAGCCACAGGAAACTCAGCGGGAAATAATAACCACTTATCCTGTTGAGAATGGGGTTAAAGATGATGAAGAGCAGATCCGCCGCTGCCATGGCCACCAGGTAGCGAGTGGTGCAGGTGGAGAGGCCACACTTTCCCCGACTCAGGATCACAATTTCCAGTAAATTAACTGTCAGTGAAAAAGGGACAAGAGGCGGGAAATGAGTGAGTGAACATTCCCCATGTGTGAACCGACGGTAAGCAGAGGATTTCAGCATCAATCCAATGGGGTTCCCGGGGTGGCGGTGTTGTTGGAGGAGTTGTGTTAGAGATTAAAATTGCAGATTGGAAAGTAGCCAATGTAACACCGCTGGTTAAGTAGGGACTGGGGGACAGGAAGCTGTGAGTTACACATCTCTCACTTTGATGGAGCAAATCTGCAAATTCTCATCATTCAAATATTTCACAGAGATTGCATTTCTCATCTGATGTGTTTTCCAGGATTAATTCAGACTGGACGGGTTTCCCAATTAGACCCAAAGTGGACAGAGATAGAATCTGCAATCCCTTCCTGCACCCAATTATCAGAGCCCACCCCGGATTGAACACGTCTCTGGACTGGACAGCTGGTGAAGTTGGAAGTCAATTCAGGATTTTTCTATTTAACTTCCCCTCTCCAAATTTCCTCCCCATTCTGACTCTCCCCCGCAGCTTTTCTGCTTTTAATTTACAGATTATATCCTCTGTCCGTCTCTTCTTTCCTGTCTTCTCTCCCTCTCTCTTTGCCTTCTCCTTTGCTTCCCTATCTATCTCTTCCTAAACTCTTCTTCTCTCAGACCAGCTTTATTCCCTCTATCTGGATTTCTCTCTTATCCAGTGCGTTTCCATTCTTCATTCACATTACAGCTTTAGCCCATATCTCCTTATCGCTCTCCAATTGTTCTCTCTCTCCTCCTGTTTCTCCCCATATCTCTCTATCTCACCTCAGTATTGCTCTCTCCATCTCGCTTTCTCCCCATTCCTGTTCACCTCCCTCCAGAATTTATCCCTCTCCCTTTCCATCTTTCTTTGTGGGGATTTAAAGCACAGCATGATGCCATGGGCAGCACTGTGACCATATCCAGAGAGGACAAAGTGGGGTTGGGGAAAGACATGTCATTCCCCCAGCCTCGCGCTTGGTGTAATCCTCCACACAGCTCTATGTGAATTCTGAGTTTGGATACATATCCCCTCAGTGACAGAAAGAGATACACTCCCCTCTTTAAACTGGGGACAAGCTGTGTCCATTCCTTTGGTAGACTTTGTAAAATGAGCCTCCCAGTAGTTATTTATGAATAAATGAATCGATCTATTGATTGATTTCTGTAAATAAGGAACCTCAGGTCTCTGACTGAGGCTATTCTCCAGAGACAGGAAGCTGGGCACTGACTCCTAACTGGAGCCCCCCAGATAAGGTGGTTCTTCCCACCCCCTCACAGCAATTTGATTTGTGGTGATTGGCAGTGTGGCTCAGATACATTGCATTGCTGGTTTCAACAGAGTACACATGAAAGAAAGGGAAAGAAGCAGAGACATGGACAGAAATAGGAAGTTAGAAGGAGGGATGGAGTAAGAGGTGGTCAGTGTGGTTGCAAAGACCTGACCCTAGATGAGAACATCCATCTTTACAATGAGAGAGAGCGATAGTGGCTGAAGGAGAAAAGAGAAGGAGGGAGTGGAGCAGAGACAGAGGGAGGCCCGAGGGGAGTGGAAGGTCAAAGCAGAGGTGGTGATGGAGGGACAGCAATTGAGAAAGAGAGAGAGGATGTGAGAGTCTCCAGTGTGTGGTCACGAGCTGCAGCTCCACTCAAACCCTGTCAGATAGTCTGAGAGGATTTAAAAAGTGTCCTGAAGGAATCAGCAGCCGCTTCCCAAACTGAAAGAGGGAGTTGAGCGGCTTCTAGAGACTGAGAGGGGACAGGGGGTTGGCAGGCTGGAGCAGGGCTGGCATTTTCATTCAGGTTTCGAAGATTCTCTCTGTGGAACTCTCTCTCTCTCCATTTCAATGTTTCTGCCTGATTGGAAGAAATGGAGGGAAGGAAAGAGTGAGAGAGAATGAGGAGAACCAAGAATGAGAGGTTATAGAATAATAGAATCATACAGAGCAGAAGAGGCCCTTCAGCCCATTGAGTCTGCACTGACACATTAGAAATACCTGAAATCCCACCTAACCCCATCTGTCAGCACTTGGCCCAGAGCCCTGAATGTTATGTTGTGCCAAGTGCTCATCCAGATACCTTTTAAAGAATGTGAGGCAACCCACCTCCACCACCCTCCCAGGCAGCGCATTCCAGACCGTCAACACCCTCTGGGGAAAAACATATTTCGTCACACCCCATCCCCCCTCAACTTCCTTCCCCCCACCGTGAACCTATGTCCCCTCGTGACTGACCCTTCAGATATGGGGAACAGTTGCTCCTTATCCACTCCGTCCATGGCCCTCATAATCTTGTCGACCTCGATCAGGCCGCCCCTCAGTCTTCTCTGCTAAAACGTTAATAACCCAAACCCACGCAACCTCTTTTCATAACGTTGATCTTCCATCCAAGGCAGCATCTTGGTGAATCTCCTCTGTACCCTCATCCAACGCAAACACATCCTTCCTATAATGTGGCGATCAGAACTGCACACAGTACTCCAGCTGGGGCCTCACCAAAGATCGAGACAATTCCAACGTTACTTCCCTGCTTTTGTCATCTATGCCTCGATTGATAAAGGCAAGTGTCCCATATGCCATTTTCAGCTCCCTACTAACATGCCCTTCTGCTTTCAAAGATCTGTGGTCAATTACGCCAAGGTCCCATTCTACCATAGATCTTCCTATCGTCCGAACATTCATTGAGTACTTCCTTGTCAAATTACTCCTTCCAAAGTGTATCAGCTCACACTTTTCAGGGTTACATTCCATTAAACGGTGTAAAACACACTCCACACTGCGAACTGCACCTTGTGCGATCTTGCTGCGGAACTTGTTTTAAAGGTTGTCTCAGTGTTAAGAGAGAGTTGTATCATTCCAGGGAAATGAAGGGAATTCTCCAGACTTGGGATAATGCACACACACAGAGTGGAAGGTGTGTGGGGGTTTTTGTTCGGTGTTTTGGGGGAAGGGGCTCACAGCAGGTGTGAGGATGGAGGCAGGGGAAGGTCTGTGTCTCATTTGATTAGTTTCACAGAGCAGCTGCTGTGGGATCTTGATGTGCATGGAATGTCCTGGGCCCTTTGCCTGCCTTGTAACAATGATCATCCTCTTTGAAAATAGTTCACTGACTGCAAAGAAGGTTCCAAGGCCTTGAATATAAAAAAAGCTTAAACTTGAACAATGGGACTGAAGGAGTTCATGAACACTTTCTGCAGAGGAGTGAGGGGACATTCAGCCAATATCACATTGCTGCCTGTGGGATCTTACTGTGCGACCAATATTGCAGCCTTAGTTTGTACATTAAAACAAGAAGCACACAGACACAGAAAACAATTATCATAAACTCTGAACTGAATTTTGAAACTGCCTCTGTGCTTTGGATCTTCCTGTGCACAGGTTGCGTAAGAAATCTCTAAATTAACAGCAGTGAGGTCAGATTAACAATTAATCTCATCACTGTAAATAATTCTTGATTGCCTGGAATGAAAGTTCTTTAACCAGAAGCGGGTGTAATTGTGGAATAAAAAATGTGTCTGAGGCAGAGAGATAAATGTGAGGGTGAAATGAATTGCACAGTGTTCTATTTGAATACAGTTTGCTGTGGTGGTGATTATCGGAGCTCTCGCTCTATGTCTGATGTTGGGAAGCTGAGCTTGTGAAGTGTGGTCCCTTTAAAAGCTGGTTTTGTCTCCCTTTAAAGTTGGACTTTTGTCAATGCTTGGAGGCTTCAAATGCAGGTACAGACAGAGTACACAGACTGCAACATTTGCAGCCAAGACCAAGCATCAAGGTCGCCATGGTAACAGGCTTTGCAGGTTTTTGAAATTTGCGTTCAGCCTATCAGTTCAAAGAAGGCACTCAGCTATCAGGAAGCTATCAAATGTTAATTTATTGTTGTTGACAAGATCAGATCAATCCTGGTGCAGGAAAATTCAGAGGTCATCACAGTTATTAAAATAGGAGATCAACTGCCTGCCTGCAGTTCAACTGCAGGGCTGCCCCCTCTCAAAGCCTAGAGAGGGAAAGAGCAGCTCTCTCCAGCTTTGATTATCACTGAATTGACCGCTCCATCTATCGATCTGAATCAGAAATAACTTGCAGGCAGCGGAATAGAGAGACATAGAACATAGAACATAGAACAGTACAGCACAGTACAGGCCCTTCGGCCCTCGATGTTGTGCCAAGCGTTGTCTGAAAACAAGATCAAGCTGTCCCACTCCCTATCATCCTGGTGTGCTCCATGTGTCTATCCAATAACCGCTTGAAAGTTGCCCTCAGCCAAGTACCGAAGGAAAGTGGAGGATTTTCAAGGAATGTTTGTCTGGAGCTCTGCATGACAACGTTCCGATGAGACAGGGGGGTGTTGGTAGGGTACGGGAACCGTGGTGCACGAAGGTTGTGATGAACCTGGTGAATAAGAAAAGAGAGGCGTACAGAAGGTTCAGAGAGCTAGGAGGTGTTAAGGATTTAGAGGAGTATACGGGATGTAGGAAGGAGCTTAAGAAGGAAATTAGGAGAGCGAGAAGGGGTCATGAGAAGGCCTTGGCGGGTAAGATTAAGGAGAATCCCAAGGCTTTCTACAAATATGTCAAGAGTAAAAGGATGAGATGTGAAGGCATAGGACCCTTAAAAGGTGAAGGGGGAAAAGTTTGTGCGGAACCGTTAGAAATGGCGGAGCTGCTTAATGAATACTTTACCTCGGTATTCACGGTGGAAAGGGATCTGGGTGGTTGTACTGCTGGTTTGCGGTGGACAGAAAGGATCGAGCATGTGGACATAAAGAAAGAGGATGTGTTGGAACTATTGAATGGCATCAAGGTTGGTAAGTCGCCGGGACCGGATGGGATGTACCCCAGGTTACTGTGGGAGGCGAGGGAGGAGATTGCGGAGCCTTTGGCGATGATCTTTGCATCGTCGATGGAGACGGGAGAGGTTCCGGAGGATTGGAGGATTGCAGATGTGGTCCCTATATTCAAGAAAGGGAACAGGGACAGCCCGGGAAATTACCGACCGGTGAGTCTAACCTCAGTGGTTGGTAAGTTGATGGAGAGGATCCTGAGAGACAGGATTGATGATCATCTAGAGAAGTTTAGCATGATCAAAAGTAGTCAGCACGGCTTTGTCAAGGGCAGGTCGTGCCTTACGAGCCTGGTTGAGTTCTTTGAAAATGTGACCAAACACATTGACGAAGGAAGAGCGGTGGATGTGGTCTATATGGACTTCAGCAAGGCGTTCGATAAGGTCCCCCATGCAAGACTTCTTGAGAAAGTGAGAGGGCATGGGATCCAAGGGGCTGTTGCCTTGTGGATCCAGAACTGGCTTGCCTGCAGAAGGCAGAGAGTGGCTGTGGAGGGGTCTTTCTCTGCATGGAGGTCAGTGACCAGTGGAGTGCCCCAGGGATCTGTTCTGGGACCCTTGCTGTTTGTCATTTTCATAAATGACCTGGATGAGGAAGTGGAGGGATGGGTTGGTAAGTTTGCTGACGACACCAAGGTAGGTGGTGTTGTGGATAGTTTGGAGGGATGTCAGAAGTTGCAGCGAGACATAGATAGAATGCAAGACTGGGCGGAGAAGTGGCAGATGGACTTCAACCCGGATAAGTGTGTGGTGATCCATTTTGGCAGATCCAATGGGATGAAGCAGCAGTATAATATGAAGGGTACCATTCTTAGCAGTGTAGAGGATCAGAAGGACCTTGGGGTCCGGGTCCATAGGACTCTTAAATCGGCCTCGCAAGTGGAGGATGCGGTCAAGAAGGCGTACGGCGTACTGGCCTTCATTAATCGAGGGATTGAGTTTAGGAGTCGGGAGATAATGCTGCAGCTTTATTGGACCATGGTTAGACCCCACTTGGAGTACTGCGCGCAGTTCTGGTCACCTCATTACAGGAAAGATGTTGAAGCCATTGAAAGGGTGCAGAGGAGATTTACAAGGATGTTGCCTGGATTGGGGGGCATGCCTTATGAGGATAGGTTGAGGGAGCTTGGTCTCTTCTCCCTGGAGAGACGAAGGATGAGAGGTGACCTGATAGAGGTTTACAAGATGTTGAGAGGTCTGGATAGGGTCGACTCCCAGAGGCTATTTCCAAGGGCTGAAATGGTTGCTACGAGAGGACACAGGTTTAAGGTGCTGGGGGGTAGGTACAGAGGAGATGTCAGGGGTAAGTTTTTCACTCAGAGTGTGGTGGGTGAGTGGAATCGGCTGACGTCGGTGGTGGTGGAGGCAAACTCGTTGGGGTCTTTTAAGAGACTTCTGGATGAGTACATGGGATTTAATGGGATTGAGGGCTATAGATAGGCCTAGAGGTGGGGATGTGATCGGCGCAACTTGTGGGCCGAAGGGCCTGTTTGTGCTGTGGCTTTCTATGTTCTATGTTCTTAAGTGTCCGACGACACTATCACAGCAGGCAGTCCATTTCACACCCCGACCACTCTCTGAGTAAAAACTCTACCTCGGACATCCCTCCTATATATCCCACTATGAACCATATAGTTATGCCCCATAGTAACAGTTACATCCAGCCGAGGAAATAGTCTCTGAACGTCCACTCTATCTATCCCCCTCATCATCTTATAAACCTCTATTAAGTCGCCCCTCACCCTCCTCCGCTCCAAAGAGAAAAGCCCCATCCCGCTCTGTGGTGAACCATCGACGGTTACCACTATGGGTACTGAACCATAGATGGTTATCACTATGGGTACTTGTACATATGTTACTCTTGTTACTGTTGGGGTTAGGGTTGGGGTGTTGCACCTGTTGGTATTGTTCTGTGGGACACTCCGTTTGGCTCCGCCTTCTTATAGGAGTATAAAGGTCACTGCACTTCCTAGTGACCCTTAGTCTGGGACAGTATTGTTAAGCAGTATGCTCTATTCTTGTTGCGAATAAAAGCCTTTATTCCCCGGTACGATCTAGCCTCCCGAGTGGATTAATCGCGCAGCACCCGCAACTTTTCCTCATAAGACCTACTCTCCAAACCAGGCAGCATCCTGGTAAATCTCCTCTGCACTCCCTCCAATGCTTCCACATTCTTCCCATAGTGAGGCGACCAGAACTGCACACAATATTCCAAATATGGTCTTACAAAGGTCCTGTATAGTTGCAGCATAACCCCATGGCTCTGAAACTCAAACCCCCTGTTAATAAACGCTAACACACAACAGGCCTTCTTCACGGCTCTATCCACTTGCGTGGCAACCTTCTGAGATCAGTGGATATGAACTCCAAGACCTCGCTGTTCCTCCACATTCCTCAGAACCCTGCCGTTGACACTGTAATCCGCATTCAAATTTGTCCTACCAAAATGAATCACCTCGCACTTATCCAGGTGAAACTCCATCTGCCATTTTTCGGCCCATCTCTTTGCAGCCTACAACAGCCCTTCACCTCATCCACTACTTCACCAATCTTGGTGTCATCAGCAAATATACTGATCCACCCTTCAGCCCACTCCACCAAGTCATTGATAAAAATCACAAATAGCAGAGGACAAAGCACTGATCCCTGTGGTACACCGCTGGTAACTGGTCTCCAGTCTGAAAACTTTCCATCCACCACCACCCTCTGTCTTCTATGAGATCGCCAGTTACTTATCCATTCGGCCAAATTTCCTCCCATCCCACACCTCAACGATCGCCAAAGGTTTTCCAAAGCCACAAAATCTAGTTGGATACATTTTTGCGAGTGACTAAATTATGTTCTTTTTTTTCTGTTAATGAATGTCCTTGTGTGTATTTGAACATCATTCCAGTAGAATCTTACTTTAGTCACAATGCCACTTAGAAACATAGAAAACGAGAGCACAAAACAGGCCCTTCGGCCCCACACGTTGTGCCGAACATATCCCTACCTTTTAGGCCTACCCATAGCCCTCCATCCTATTAAGTGCCATGTCCTCATCTAGGAGTCTCTTAAAAGACCGTATTGAGTTTGCCTCCACCACCACTGACGGCAGCCGATTCCACTCGCCCACCACCCTCTGTGTGAAAAACTTCCCCCTAACATTTCCCCTGTACCTACCCCCCAGCAGCTTAAACCTGTGTCCTATCGTAGCAGCCATTTCCAACTTGGGAAAAAGTCTCTGAGAGTCCACCCGATCTATGCCTCTCAACATCTTATATACCTCTATTTCGTCCCGTCTCATCCTACGTCTCTCCAAGGAGAAAAGACCGAGCTCCCTCAGCCTATCCTCATAAGGCATGCCACTCATTCCAGGCAACATCCTTGTAAATCGCCTCTGCACCCTTTTAATCTGTTCCACATCCTTCCTGTAATGAGGCGATCAGAACTGAGCACAGTACTCCAAGTGGGGTCTGGCGAGGGTCTTATATAGCTGCATCATTATCCTCGGACTCCTAAACTCAGTCCCTCGATTGATAAAGGCCAGCACACCATACGCCTTCTTAAGCACCTCCTCCACCTGCGGGGCCGATTTTAGAGTCCAATGGACCCGGATCCCAAGGTCCTTCTGATACTCTACTGTACTAAGATTCTTTCCCTTTATATTGTACTCCTTCATCACATTCGACCTGCCAAAATGGACCACGACGCATTTATCTGGGGTAAAGTCCATCTGCCACTTGTCCGCCCAGTCTTGCATCCTATCTATCTCCCTCTGTAACTTCTGACATCCCTCCAGACTATCCACAACCCCACCAACCTTCGTGTTGTCGGCAAACTTACCAACCCATTCCTCCACTTCCACATCCAGGTCATTTATGAAAATGACAAACCGCAACGGTCCCAGAACAGATCCCTGGGAGATCCCTGCGGCACACCACTGGTGACCGACCTCCAATTAGAAAAAGACCCATCGATACACACTCTCTGCCTCCTTTGGGCAAGCCAGTTCTGGATCCACAGGGCAGCAGCCCCTTGGATCCCATGCCCTCTCACTTTTTCTAGAAGCCTTGCATGGGGGACCTTATCAAACGCCTTGCTAATATCCATATTAACCATATCTACCGCTTTCCCTTCGTCAATGTGTTTAGTCACATTTTCGAAGGAGCCCACCAGGCTCGTAAGGCACGATCTGCCTTTCACAAAGCCATGCTGAGCATTCTTGAGCATACTAAACCTCTCTAAATGCTCATAAATCTTGTCCCTCATGATCTTCTCCATCAGCTTACCAACCACTGAGGTTGGACTCACCGCTCGGTAATTTCCTGGGTTATCCCTATTCCCCTTCTTGAAAATAGGAACCACATCTGCAATCCTCCGGCACTTCTCCCGTCTCCATCGATGACCCAAAGATCATCGCCAAAGGCTCTGCAATATCTTCCCTTGTCTCCCACAGTAACCTGGGGTACATCCCATCCGGACCCGTCGACTTATCTATCTTGATGCCATTCAAAGATTCCAGCACAAACTCTTTCTTAAAGTCCACAGACTCAATCGTTTCAGTCCACCGGAAGCCCACAGTCCATCCACCCATGTCCTTCTCCTCTGTGAAAACCGAGGCAAAATACTCAATAAGCAGCTCTGCCATTTTTAATGGTTCCATACAGATTTTCCCGCCTTCACCTTTTATAGGCCCTATTCCATCACATCTCATCCTTTTCCTCTTCACATAATTATAGAACGCCTTAGGGTTTTCCTGAATTCAACTTGCCAAGGCCTTCTCGTGACCCCTTCTGGCTCTCCTAATTTCCTTCTTTAGCCCCGTCCTACAAGCCGCATACTCATCTAGATCCCTATCTTCGCCAAGCTCTCTGAACCTTTTGTACGCTTTCCTTTTCTTCTCGACTAGGTCCCGCACAGCTTTCGTGCACGACGGTTCCTTTAACTTACCAACTCCTCCCTGTCTGCTCGGAACATTGTCCTGTTGAACCCTGGACAGACATTCCTTGAAAAACTGCCACCTCTCTTCACGAGATTTCCCCGAGAACCCCCCCTTCCAATTTACTCCTCTAATTTGCTGCCTTATGTATTCATATTTCCGGTTACTCAATATCAACGCTTTCCGAGCTTGCTTGATCCTCTCTTTTTCCAATGCAAGCATAAAGGAGATAGGGTTATGATCGCTATCCCCAAGATGCTCTCCCACTGAGAGATCTGACACCTGTCCAGGCTCATTTGTCAGTTTCAGATCAAGTACAAAGAACAAAGAACAATACAGCACAGGAACAGGCCCTCCAAGCCCGTGCAGCTCCCTGGTCCAAACTAGACCATTATTTTGTATCCCTCCATTCCCACTCCGTTCATATGGCTATCTTGATAAGTCTTAAACGATCCCAGTGTGTCCGCCTTCACCACCTTGCCTGGCAGCGCATTCCAGGCCCTCACCACCCTCTGTGTAAAATATGTCCTTCTGATATCTGTGTTAAACCTCCCCCCCCTTCACCTTGAACCTATGACCCCTCGTGAACGTCACCACCGACCTGGGGAAAAGCTTCCCACCGTTCACCCTATCTATGCCTTTCATAATTTTATGCACCTCTATTAAGTCTCCCCTCATCCTCCGTCTTTCCAGGGAGAACAACCCCAGTTTAACCAATATCTCCTCATAACTAAGCCCTTCCATACCAGGCAACATCCTGGAAAACCTCCTCTGTACTCTCTACAAAGCCTCCATGTCCTTCTGGTAGTGTGGCGACCAGAACTGGACGCAGTATTCCAAATGCGGCCGAACCAAAGTTCTATACATCTGCAACATCAGACCACAACTTTTATACTCTATGCCCCGTCCTATAAAGGCAAGCATGCCATATACCTTCTTCACCACCTTCTCCACCTGTGACGTCACCTTCAAGGATCTGTGGACTTGCACGCCCAGGTCCCTCTGCGTATCTACACCCTTTATGGTTCTGCCATTTATCGTATAGCTCCTCCCTCCATTATTTCTACCAAAATGCATCACTTCGCATTGATCAGGATTGAACTCCATCTGCCATTTCTTTGCCCAAATTTCCAGCCTATCTATATCCTTCTGTCGCCTCTGACAATGCTCCTCACTATCTGCAAGTCCTGCCAATTTTGTGTCGTCCGCAAACTTACTGATCACCCCAGTTACACCTTCTTGCAGATCGTTTATATAAATCACAAACAGCAGAGGTCCCAATACAGAGCCCTGCGGAACACCACTAGTCACAGGCCTCCAGCCGGAAAAAGACCCTTCCACTACCACCCTCTGTCTTCTGTGACCAAGCCAGTTCTCCACCCATCTAGCCACTTCCCCCTTTATCCCATGAGATCCAAACTTTTGCACCAGCCTACCATGAGGGACTTTGTCAAACGCCTCTCCTCTTGTAGGCTTGTCCACATGCTGTGTCAGGAAACCCTCCTGAACACACCGAACGAACAACTCCCCATCCAATCCCCTTACCCGAGGGATTTTCCAATCTATGTTTGGGAAATTAAAGCCTCCCATCACAGCAACTCTGCTATTATTGCAACTCCCCAGGATCTGTTTCCCTATCTGCTCCTCCAACTCCCTGTCACGATTGGGCGGCCGATGGAAAACTCCCAGCAAAGTGATCGACCACTTCCCACTCTGAACTTCCACCCACAGAGACTCTTTGGACAATCCCTCCACAGCATACACCTTCTCTACAGCTGTGACACTATCCCTGATCAGCAGTGCCACGCCACCCCCTCTCTTGCCTCCCTCCATCTCCTTCCTGAAACATCTGAATCCCGTCACCTGGAGTAACCAGTCCTGTCCCTGAGACATCCAAATCTCTGTAATGGCCACCACATCACACTTCCAGGCATCGATCCACGCTCTGAGCTCATCCCCTTTATTCACTATTCTTCTGGCATTAAAGTAAACACATCTCAATCCTTTGGTCTGAGCTCTTCCCTTCTCTCCCCTTCTCTATCCCCCGTCCATCCTCCCTCTTACACCGTCTATAACCCTACTCTGTTTGTGAGCTAACATCCTCACTCCGAGTCACCTTGCCTCAATCCCCTCCCCCCAACTTATCTAGTTTAAACTCTCCCCAGTAGCCTACGCCTTCTTTAACTAAAGTTCCCTGTTGGTTAAATAATTAAATTGTTAATTGTTCACTTAAAGTGAGTGTAAGATATTTCTGTTAGTTAACCACTAAATGTTAATGAAGATCAGTTCACACCTTCCCACACACCTTTCTCACATTACAAAGCAAGGTATTCCTCATTGGGGAATTCGGCGTGGCTTGTTGAAACGGCATCAACCTCTGTCTAATGACACTGTCTCTCTATCTGTGTCTCTGTCTCTGTCTCTCCATTCTGTGGCTTGTGAGGGAGGAAGTGAAAGAGTTGGGGGACAGGCTGAGGAAGGACTGATGTTAGGGAGTGAGAGAGAAAAGGGAGGATCAGGTTAAACAAGGGGAGAGATAGCTGAACATTGTGGAGTTGCGGTGGAGGGAAATGGCACAGGATTTGGGGGTAGAGAGTTTCCTGTGAGCAGTAACTGCTGATGTCCCTGTCACATCTTTCCAGAAAGCGTGATGTTCAAACATTCCAATCCTGAGACAGTCTGTTTTGAAATGTATCCTGAGGAAATGAACAGCTTCTTCCCAGTTGAGGTTTTAGCCACTTACTGATTAGGCTGGGCGGTGTGGAAACATTGCTACCCATGGGATCATGCTGTGCATCAATGACCTGCAGCATATACAGAACTGCAAACGGTAACCACACAACTTAAAAGGCAAATTAGCTCAGTGATGATAAAGCACATGGGAGGGTGGAGGGAATAAAAATCAAACCCTTGGCCTTGGTAAAGACTTGTTCTCAATCCCTGTGTCCTGTTTGTGTTTTTAGACAAGGTGGTGGGGTTTGGAGGATTATTAATTTTGGGGCGGAATGGGAAGGGAAGTTGGTTGAATATCTAGGCCTCTGTCACTACAACCTTTCCTCTCTCTGTCCATCCATTCGCTTCAACGTTGAATCCTGTAATTAATGTAAAATCAAATCCCATTGTGATTTGTGGTCTTTCTCTTGCCGTGGGGTGTATGAGGGGAGTGCGGGCGGGACAGAGGTTGGGGAACAGTGGTTCTCTTTTCCTCTCGTGCCTTCCATCCGTGTGTGGGGCGTTTTGGGGCTGGAAAGGACAGTTATGTTTCACTGGTGTGGGGAGAATCCTGTTTTTTTTTACCCCAAGGGTTAATGCATCCTCTGGCACTAGGCCTCAATTCAAGGCCTAATCTCAGGGCCCTCAGGATGCCTTTTCCATTCGCTTCATTCCGAAATGTTTCTGTGTTTAATTGGATGATATCACTGGTTGAATAAACCTGCAGCAGGCAATTTAATTCATTTCACTCAGGATGTAATTATCGGTTTTCCAACTCTCTCACCCAACGTTCTCATTAGATTTTATTACAGTGAGGGAGAGAGGTGGAAAATAGGGAGGGTGCAAAACAGAGAGAGAGAAAGAAGCCCGAGAGGCAGGGAGAGGTGAGAAGATAAGTTGCCGCTGTGGGGGTGTTGAGGGGAATGTGTTTATGGGGTCCTCATCTCCACCATTCATTTTTATCGTGGCTAATTATCAAATGTAATTACTTGATTTCCCCCTCCCCCCCCGCCCCCCCCAAATCCATGATCACTTTAGCCCCGAGAGCTATATCTAATTTCTTCATGAAATCACAAAACGCCTGTGAATTCCACACATTCACCACACTCTGACTGAAGAAATTTCTCCTCACCTCAGTTCTAAAAAGATTTGCCCCTTATCCTCAAAGTATGACAGCCAGTTCAGGGCACCCCACCATTGGTAAGATTCTTTCTGAATCGACCCTGTCTAATCTTGTTAGAATGTTATAAGTTTCTATGAGATCCCCTCATTATTCTGAACTCCAGTGAATATAATCCTAACCGATTAAGTCTCTCCTCATATGACAGACCTGTCATCCCAGGATTTGGCCTGGAAAACCGTTACTGCACATCTTCTATAGCAAGGACATCCTTCCTCTGGTAAGGACATCAAAACTGTAGCAAAAAAACTCCAGGAGTGGCCTCTCCAATACTTTTTCCAACTGCAGCAAGTAATCCTTATCCCGATAAAGAAAACCTCTCGCTATGAAAACCAGCAGACCATTTGGCTTCATTACTGCCTGCTGGACCTGTGACTGTGAACAGCGTTCGATAAGGTCCCCCATGCAAGGCTTCTCAAAAAAGTGTGAGGGCATGGGATCCAAGGGGCTGCTGCCCGGTGGATCCAGAACTGGCTTGCCAAAGGAGGCAGAGAGTGGGTACAGATGAGTCTTTTTCTAAATGGAGGTCGGTCACCAGTGGTGTGCCCCAGGGATCTGTTCTGGGACCCTTGCTGTTTGTCCTTTTCATAAATGACCTGGATGAGGAAGCGGAGGGATGTGTTGGTAAGTTTACCGACGACACGAAGGTTCGTGGGGTTGTGGATAGTCTGGAGGGATGTCAGAAGTTACAGAGGGACTTAGATAGGATGCAAGACTGGGCGGAGAAGTGGCAGATGGACTTCAACCCAGATAAATGCGTCGTGGTCCATTTTGGTCGGACAAATGGGATGAAGGAGTACAATATAAAGCGAAAGACTCTTAGTACAGTAGAGGATCAGAAGGACCTTGGGGTCCGGGTCCATAGGACTCTAAAATCAGCCCCGCAGGTGGAGGAGGTGGTTAAGAAGGCGTATGGTGTCCTGGCCTTTATCAATCGAGGGACTGAGTTTAGGATTCCCGGGATAATGATGCAGCTATGTAAGACCCTCGTCAGACCCCACTTGGAGTACTGTGCTCAGTTCTGGTCGCCTCACTGTAGGAAGGATGTGGAAAAGATTGAAAGGGTGCAGAGGAGATTTACAAGGATGTTGCCTGGATTGAGTGGCATGCCTTATGAGGATAGCTGAGGGAACTCGGTCTTTTCTCCTTGGAGAGACGAAGGATGAGAGGAGACCTAATAGAGGTATATAAGATGTTGAGAGGCATAGATCGGGTGGACTCTCAGAGGCTTTTTCCCAGGGTGGAAATGTCTGCTACGAAAGGACACAGGTTTAAGGTGATGGGGGTTAGGTCCAGGGGAGATGTTCGGGGTAAGTTTTTCACGCAGAGGGTGGTGGGCGAGTGGAATCGGCTGCCGTCAGTGGTGGTGGAGGCGAACTCAATCGGTTCTTTTAAGAGACTCCTGTATGAGTACATGGAGCTTAATAAGATTGAGGGTTTTAGGTAGATCTAGAAGGTAGGGATGTGTTCGGCACAACTTGTGGGCCGAAGGGCCTGTTTGTGCTGTAGTTTTTCTATGTTTCTATGTTTACCTGCCTAGTTCCGTACAGTGAATGATGCATGATGACACCAAGGTTTTGAATAGTACCCACCACTCAATTTACACCCATTCAAGTATTAACTTGTCTTCCTAATATTCCAGCCAAAGTCGACATCCTCACAGTGATCCACATTAAACTGCATCTGCCATGTGTATGGCCACACCCTCAGCCTGTCCAAATCACGCTGAATATTCTCTGCATCCTCCTCACAGTTCACCCTCACACCCAGCTTTGTACCATCTGCAAATCTGGAGATGATGCATTCAGTAACCCATCTGGAAGACTAAATAAACCACACCCACTGGTTCCCCTCGGTCAACTCTACTAGTTCCACCCTCAAACAATTCCAAGATATTCCAATCATGATTTCCCTTTAGTAAATCCATGCTGCCTTTGTCTGATTATGGCCCTGCCTTCCAAATACCGAGTTATCAAATCCTTGAAATTTGACTCTTGCAACTTCCCCAGCACCGACGTTAGGCTCACTGGTCTAAAGTTCACTGTTTTCTCTCTCCAGTCCTGTCTGAATACCGGGCTTGCATTAGCTACCCTCCAATCTGTATGAACCAGCCCAGAGTCCAATTAAATTGGAAAATAACCACCATTGGACCTCTTATTCCCAGGAAGACTTCCGTAACTACTCTGGGATGAAGATTATCAGCACCTGGAGATTCATCCACCTTCAATCCCATCATTTTCCCCAAAACCATTTCTCTACAAATTCAAATTTCCTTCAGCTTCTCTCTAAAACTTGTTCATCTCAGAACTTTTGGCACGTTATTCATGTCTTCCTTTCTGAATATCGAAGCAATCTTCAATTTAATTCCTCAGCTATTACTTTGTCCCCGTTAGAGTCTTCCCCATTTCTGACTGCAAAGGTCCTAGTTTGTCAATCTGGTTCTCTTTACATACCGATAGATATTTTTTGAAGTCAGTTGTTATGTTCCACGGTAGATTACTTTCATACCCTATTCTTCTTTCCTTAATCAATCCCTTGCTCCCAAAAGGATGGATTTGTAAACAGTGATTGTGTTACTGAGCGTGAATCTGTGATGATGTGTTTTAGCTTTTCACCAAATCACACCTACAATTGTGTTTTAAATCTGGCTGCTCCCATATTGCAGTGTGATTGTGGGAACTTGCTGTGCAGGATGACCAGCAGCATTTCTGAAATGACACAGGAGCATTTTATTTTCCTCTGAAACCCTCTAACCCTCCTGCTGCTGACCTTAGTCTACACACCTTGGACATTGACCCCTCTGGTCAGGGGAAGAAGTTTCTTCTCAACTATCCTATCTTTGTCCCTCATAATTTTGAACACCTCAATGATGTCCGCACTCCGCCTTCACTGTTCTGTGGAAAGCAACTCCAGCCTAACCAGCCTGTCTTCACTGCGGAAACACTGCTGCCCAGGTAACATCCTGGTGAATCTCCTTTGCGTTCCTTCCAGAGCAATCACATCCCCCGTCTAGTGAGGTCACCAGACCTCCTCACAGTCCTCGAGCTGAAGACAAATAAGTGTTTCATATGTCTCCATCATGACCTCCCTGCTCCTATTTTCGATACATCAGCTAATAAAGAAAATTGTCATGCCTGCCTTCTTAAGCAGTTGATCATCAGAAGTTACCCACTGGAAGGGAAAACAATAGAAGGTTTATGTTCATTCTTGAGTTTAAACAGAAATTATATTTTAAAAAATCCAAACAACAGTTGTCCAGTCACAACCTCAACATAAAGAAATAAATGAACTAACTTCAAAAGAGTGAAAAAAATATGCAAGTAAAACAAGCCGTGATAAAGAGCATTCAGGACATATTCCAAAATTAAGATCAGCTTGACAGATTTCATTGAATAATTTTAGCAATTATCAGGAATGATATGGTCGATGTCCGACACACGGCGTTTCTCGATGCCTTCAGTAAGTTAACAGACTTCAGTAAACTCAGAGCAAGTGGAGTTCGAGGACCAGCAGCAGAATGACTAGAAGCTGGTGCCACAGACACAACACAGGCAGTCGGAGTTAAAGGGATTTACTCTGATTGCTGGAAGGTGGGAATTGGTTTTCCACGAGGATCAGCGCTGGGATCACTGTCCTTCACCATTTACATCAACAACATGGTATAGGGAAGCAAAATTATAGTTTCAAAATTTACCAACCAATCCATTTACATCAACAACATGGTATAGGGAAGCAAAATTATAGTTTCAAAATTTACCAACCAATCCAAACTGGGAATGAGAATGAGCAGAGTGGAAGAATACAACTCAACACAATAACACATTAATAATAAATTATAAACTTGCAAATTGGGTATTGGAATAGGAAATTAATTTCACCACAGCTCAGTGTCAGGTTCTTCATTCTGATCAGAACAATATGTTTCCCAATCACTCTGTAGAAATCAAGTATCTGAATGTTTTCGAGGAGTTCAGGGCTTCAGGTGATCAGATTCACAAATCGCTTTCAGAAGCAACACAGTTTAGACAGAACCACAACAACCCAAAAAAAAAAAACCATTGGAGTTCATTTATAGATCAATGGAAATGTGAACAATTCACAAAATGTTTGACAATCACTGAATACTGCACGGTTTGTAATTGGTTTGTTTAAATATCAGGAAGTCGCTGAAACCTCTTTCTTTTCAATACAAAGCCGAGGTATGGAGAAATTTCACATCATACACTCACCACCAAACAAAGCCAAACTCTTCCTGTTTTCAACATATTCCAAAGATAAAAGACTGAGGCAGCTCCACAGAATGGACATCTCATTCACCAAATTAAAATAGTATATATTTAAAACTGAAACAACTTTT
Organism: Mustelus asterias; assembly: GCF_964213995.1. Classification (NCBI taxonomy): domain Eukaryota; kingdom Metazoa; phylum Chordata; class Chondrichthyes; order Carcharhiniformes; family Triakidae; genus Mustelus; species Mustelus asterias. The sequence continues at coordinate 25,519 of NW_027590133.1, forward strand.
TTCATTGCAATTCTTTTCCTAAACACAATACAATTCTACATGGACAGGTGGTGGCAGATATTAATGGTGACTTCGATCAGATATTCCACTAAGGTGAAACAACCACAATCAGCACAATTTTACACTGACAAATATACAATGCAATACCTGTTCACTGGTGTCAGGTATTCCCTCTGGTTAGTGACCCACACTTTAAATATATGAACAAACAGATTACGACATTGAGTTCAGTGATGGAAAATATTTATTTTTAGTATTGACTTACTTCTTTCCAAACACTGGATTCTGTTGATCACATTTATCAACTAATTACAAGTGGAAAGATGCTGTCCACTCAAACACCATCAGTCCCACCTCCAGATCTCAGATAGTTTCAGTGATATCTGTCACTGGACTGTGACGTTTCAGTCATTGAGTTTCAATTGTTACCGTGACTCTCTGTGTGATCTTTAACTGTGGACATTCTGTGATGTGATTTAAGTGGGTTAGAGTTTAGCATCAATTGCAAAATTCTGTTGATCAATAATTTGGAACTATTTAGTCTGCAAAGAAATGTGTTTTTTATCCTTAAATCTATTGCAGCTTCTCAAACTGAGAAAATATTCAGAAACAATGGGACATCTCAGAAAATTCAGGCCCTGCAGCAGATACAATCACATCACCTCTTCGAGCAGTAAAATAACAGATTTAACTGTGACCAGCAATGCACAGGCTCCAAATGTCACTGGACCCACATCTGATACAGTGTTCAGAAACGTGCTCAGATGTGGAAGGAGAGAGATGAAGACGAGACAGAGGGACGGCTTGTGGGATGTGCTGAATCTAGAAAGGGTGCGAGGCTGGGAAAATGAATGGATAAGAGTGAGAGAGGAAGTCTCTGAGCGAGTGAAAGTGAAAAAGAGGAAGACAGAAGCATAGATGGGGCGGGAGTGAGGGCGTGATGATGGGGGGAGCCGTTATTGTGAGAGGAATGGTGTTTATAACAGTAACTTAACATAGACAGAAGTCAGCTCCGCTGGCTATGAGGAGAGGTTGAATAAATCAGGATTGTTTTCACTGGAAAGACGAAGGCTGAGGGGAGACCTGATAGAGGTCCCGGGGGGACCAACATCCTGGCGGGAAGATTGGCTAAGGCTACTGGGGAGAGTTTAAACTAGATAGGTTGGGGTGAGGGGATCGAGACGAGGTGACTGGGAGCGAGGAAGTTAGCTCGCAAACAGAGAAGGGTCATAGACGGTGCAAGAGGGAGGATGGACGGGGGATAGAGAAGGGGAGAGCTCAGACCAAAGGATTGAGATGTGTTAACTTTAATGCTCGGAGTATAGACTATTTCCTCGGTTGGATGGAGCTATTACAAGGGGGCATAATTATAGGGTTCATGGTGGGAGATATAGGAAGGATGTCCGAGGTAGGTTCTGAAAAGATTGAGTCTGTGGACTTTAAAATAGAGGTTGTGGAATCTTTGAATAGCATCAAGATAGATAAGTCGCCGGGTCCGGATGGAATGTTCACCTGGTTACTGTGGGAGGCGAGGGAAGAGATTGCAGAGCCTCTGGCGATGATCTTTGCGTCGTCGATGGAGACGGGAGAGGTGCCGGAGGATTGGTGAATTGTGGATGTGATTCCTATTTTCAAGAAGGGGAATAGGGATAGCCCAGGAAATTACCGATCGGTGAGTCTAACCTCAGTGGTTGGTAAGCTGATGGAGAAGATCCTAAGGGACAAGATTTATGAGCATTTCGAGAGGTTGAGTATGCTCAACAATACTCAGCATGGCTTTGTCAAAGGCAGATCGTGCCTTACGAGCCTGTTGGAGTTCTTCGAAAATGTGACTAAACACATTGACGAAGTGAAAGCGGTAGATGTGGTTTATATGGATTTTAGCAAGGCGTTCGATAAGGTCCCCCATGCAAGGCTTCTCGAAAAAGTGAGAGGGCATGGGATCCAAGGGGCTGCTGCCCTGTGGATCCAGAACTGGCTTGCCCATAGGAGGCATGGAGTGTTTATCCATGGGTCTTTTTCAAATTGGAGGTCGGTCACCAGTAATGTGCCCCAGGGATCTGTTCTGGGACCCTTGCTGTTTGTCATTTTCATAAATAACCTGGATGAGGAAGTGGAGGGATGGGTTGTTAAGTTTGCTTAACAAAGGTTGGTGGGGTTGTGGATAGTCTGGAGGGATGTCAGAAGTTACAGAGGGAGATAGATAGGATGCAAGACTGGGCGGAGAAGTGGCAGATGGACTTCAACCCAGATAAATGCGTCGTGGTCCATTTTGGCAGGTCGAATGGGATGAAGGAGTACAATATAAAGGGAAAGAGTCTCAGTACTGAGGAGGGTCAGAAGGTCCTTGGGGTCCGGGTCCATAGGACTCTGAAATCAGCCCCGCAGGTGGAGGAGGTGGTTAAGAAGCTGTATGGTGTCCTGGCCTTCCTCAATCGAGGGATTGAGTTTAGGAGTCCGGGGATAATGATGCAGCTATATAAGACCCTCATCAGACCCCTCTTGGAGTACAGTGCTCTGTTCTGGTCGCCTCATTACAGGAAGGATGTGAAAAAGGTGTTGAGAGGCGTAGATCGGGTGGACTCAGAGGCTTTTTCCCAAGGGTGGAAATGGCTGCTACGAGAGGACGCAGGTTTAACGTGCTGGGGGGTAGGTACAGGGGAAATGTTAGGGGGAAGTTTTTCACACAGAGGGTGGTGGGCGAGTGGAATCGGCTGCCGTCAGTGGTGGTGGAGGCAAACTCAATCCGGTCTTTTAAGAGGCTCCTGGATGAGTACATGGGACTTAATAGAATGGAGGGTTATAGGTAGGTCGAGAAGGTAGGGATATGTTCGGCAAAACTTGTGGGGCCGAAGGGCCTGTTTTGTGCTGGAATTTTCTATGTTTCCAATTAAGTTTCAATTGTTACCGTGACTCTCTGTGTGATCTTTAACTGTGGACATTCTGTGATGTGATTTAAGTGGGTTAGAGTTTAGCATCAATTGCAAAATTATTTTGATCAATAATTTGCAACTATTTAGTCTGCAAAGAAATTTGTTTTTATCCCGAAATCTACTGCAGCTTCTCAAACTGAGAAAATATTCAGAAACAATGGGACATCTCAGAAAATTCAGGCCCTGCAGCAGATACAATCACATCACCTCTTAGAGCAGTAAAATAGCAGATTTAACTGTGACCAGCAATGCACAGGCTCCAAATGACACTGGACCCACATCTGACACATTGTTCAGAAACGTGCCCAGATGTGGAAGGAGGGAGATGATCACGAGAGAGAGGGACGGCTTGTGGGATGTGCTGAATCTAGAAAGGGTGCGGGCTGGGAAAATGAATGGACAAGAGTGAAAGAGGAAGATTCTGAGTGAGTGAAAGGGAAAAAGAGGAAGACAGAAGGATAGATGGGGCGGGAGTGAGGGCGTGATGATGGGGCAAGCAGTTATTGTGAGAGGAATGGTGTTTATAACAGTAACTTAACTTAGAGAGGAGTCAGCTCCGCTGGCTATGAGGAGAGGTTGAATAAATCAGGATTGTTTTCACTGGAAGGACGAAGGCTGAGGGGAGACCTGATAGAGGTCTACAAAATTGTGGGAGGCACAGACAGGGTGGATAGTCAGTGGCTTTTCTCCGAGGGTGGAAGGTTCAGTTACAAGGGGGCACAGGTTCAAGATGGCAGGATGAAATATTAAGGGAGATGTTTTCCACACAGAGAGTGTCGGTGCCTGGAATGCGCTGCCAGGGGAGGTGGTGGAATCAGGCACATGAGAAACTTTTAAGAGGCATCTGGATTGATGCATTAATAGGAGGTAAGAGGGATACTGACCGAGTAAGCGCAGCAGGTTTTATTTTAAAATAGGGCATCATGATCGGCACAGGTTTGGAGAGGGTCGAAGGGCCTATTCCTGTGCTGTCCATTTCTTTGCCTTTGTTCTTTGAGCGTCTGCATCAGGAAAGACACAACTGGGGTAAGAGAGAGTGAGACAAATCAGACCACAAGACTGCTCCTGCGACAGGCTGACACACAAAGGCTAAAGCGGGATGATCCATTCAATAATGTCATGCAATGTTGGTCTGAGGAATCGAAAGATCTCCTACGTGACTGCTTAGAGTCTGTGGACTGGTCAGTATTTCATAACTCAACGAACAACCTGAGCGAGTACGCCACTACAGTAACTGACATCATTAGGAAGTGTGTAGAAGACTGTGTGCCCAAGAAGATATTGTGTGTGTTTCCCAACCGGAAACCATGGATGATCAGGGATATCCACTGCATTGTGAAGTCCAGGTCTGAGGCATTCAAGTTAGACGACCCTGACCTATACAAGACAGCCAGATATGATCTACACAGATCCATCAAAGATGCAAAAAAACAGTTTCAGACCAACCTAGTGCGCCATGATAGCCAGACGGACACCCACCGAATATGCCAAGGTCTGCAAGACATAGAAGGCTACAAGATGAAGGCATGTAAAATCGCTGTCTTCACCGAACCCATTTCTAATAAGTTGAATGCACACTATGTCCGTGTTGAGCATGAGGTCAGCATGAGCATGCCCTCCACCCCGGAAGCCTCGGATGCAGCTGTATCTGAGGTCACAATTGCAGATGTCAGAACAGCCGACTCGAAAGTCAACCCATGGACAGTGACTGGCCCGGATGAGGTACACGGATGAACACTCACACACTGCGCGGATCAGCTGACGGGGGTATTTGCAATCATCTTCAGCTTTCTTTACAAGAATCTGAGTTCCCTATCTGCTTCAAGAAGACGACCATCATCCCAGTACCAAAGAAAAACCAAGCAGCGTGCCTTAATGGTGACGTTCTGCTGGCTCTGACATACACCCATCGAAGTAGAAAGGGTCGAGAGCTTCATGTTTTCAGGTGTCCAGATCACTATCAGACATGTCCTGGTCCCCCTGTGCCAACAATATAGTTAGGAAAGCCCACCAACGCCTCAACTTTCTCAGAAGACTAAGGACATTTGGAATGTCAGCTATGATTCTCACCAACGTTTACAGATGAACCATAGAAAGCATTCTTTCAGGCTGTATCACTGCTTGGTATTACTCCTGCTCTGCCCAAGACTGCAAGAAACTACAAAAGGTCATGAATGTAGCCCAAACCATCACTCAAACCAGCCACCCATCCATTGACTCTGTCTACACTTCCCGCTGCCTCGGCAAAGCAGCCATCATAAATCAGGGCCCCACGCACCCCGGACATTCTCTCTTCCACCTTCTTCATCAGGAAAAATATACAAAAGTCTGATCTCACGTACCAACCGACACAAGAACCGGTTCTTCCCTGCTGCCATCAGACTTTTGAATGGAATTAACTTGCATTAAGTTGATCTTTCTAGGCACCCTAGCTATGACTGTAACACTACATTCTGCACTCTTACGTTTCCTTAGAACATAGAACATAGAAAAGCGACAGCACAAACAGGCCCTTCAGCCCACAGGTTGCGCCGAACACTTTCCTTACCTTCTAGGCTCATCTATAACCCTCTATCTTACTAACCTCCATGAACCTATCCAAAAGTCTCTTAAAAGACTCAATCGAATCCGCTTCCACCACCACTACCGGCAGTCGATTCCACGCACCCACCACCCTCTGAGTGAAAAACTTACCACTAACATCTCCTCTATACTGACTCCCCAGCACCCTAAACCTGTGGCCTCTCGTGACAACCATTTCAGCCCGGGGTAAAAGCCTCTGAGAATCCACTCTATCAATACCTCTCAACATCTTATACACCTCGATCTGGTCACCTCTCATTCTTCGCCTCTCCAAGGAGAATAGACCTAGCTCTCTCAACCTATCCTCATAAGGCATACCACTTTATCCCAGCAACATCCTCGTAAATCTCCTCTGCACCCGTTTTATGGCCTCCACATCCTTTCTGTAATGAGGCGACCAGAACTGGGCACAGTACTCCAGGTGGGGTCTGACCAGGATCCTATAAGGCTGCAGCATTATCTCCCGATTTCTGAACTCAAAGAACAAAGAACAAAGAACAGTACAGCACAGGAAACAGGCCCTTCGGCCCTCCAAGCCTGTGCCGCTCCTTGGTCCAACTAGACCAATCGTTTGTTTCCCTCCATTCCCAGGCTGCTCATGTGACTATCCAGGTAAGTCTTAAACGATCTCAGCGTGCCTGCCTCCACCACACTAGTTGGCAGCGCATTCCAGGCCCCCACCACCCTCTGTGTAAAAAAACATCCCTCTGATATCTGAGTTATATTTCGCCCCTCTCACCTCGAGCCCGTGACCCCTCGTGATCGTCACCTCCGACCTGGGAAAAAGCTTCCCACTGTTCACCCTATCTATCCTCTTCATAATCGTGTACACCTCTATTAGATCTCCCCTCATTCTCCGACTTTCCAGGGAGAGCAACCTCAGTTTACCCAATCTCTCCTCATAGCTAAGACCCTCCAGACCAGGCAACATCCAGGTAAACCTTCTCTGCACTCTCTCTAACGCCTCCACGTCCTTCTGGTAGTGCGGCGACCAGAACTGGACGCAGTACTCCAAATGTGGCCCAACCAGCGTTCTATATAGCTGCATTACCAGACTCCAGCTTTTATATTATATACACCGTCCTATAAAGGCAAGCATACCATATGCCTTCTTCACCACCTTCTCCACCTGTGTTGCCACCTTCAAGGATTTGTGGACTTGCACACCTAGGTCCCTCTGTGTATCTATACTCCTGATGACTCTGCCATTTATTGTATAACTCCTCCCTACATTATTTCTTCCAAAATGCATCACTTCGCATTTATCCGGATTAAACTCCATTTGCCACCTCTCCGCCCAATTTTCCAGCCTATCTATATCCTGCTGTATTGCCCGACAATGCTCTTCGCTATCCGCAAGTCCAGCCATCTTCGTGTCATCCGCAAACTTGCTGATTACACCAATTACACGTTCTTCCAAATCATTTATATATATAACAAATAGCAGAGGTCCCAGTACAGAGCCCTGCGGAACACCACTGGTCACAGACCTCCAGTCGGAAAAAGACCCTTCGACCACTACCCTCTGTCTCCTATGGCCAAGCCAGTTCTCCACCCATCTAGCCAATTCTCCTTGTATCCCATGAACCTTAACCTTCTTAAACAACCTGCCATGTGGGACTTTGTCAAATGCCTTACTGAAATCCATGTAGACGACATCCACGGCCCTTCCTTCATGAACCGTTTTTGCCACTTCCTCAAAAAACTCCACCAAATTTGTAAGGCACGACCTCCCTCTTACAAAACCATGCTGTCTGTCACTAATGAGATTGTTCCGTTCTAAATGCACATACATCCTGTCTCTAAGAATCCTCTCCAACAACTTTCCTACCAAGGACGTCAAGCTCACCGGTCTATAATTTCCTGGGTTATCCCTGCTACCCTTCTTAAACAACGGGACCACATTCGCTATCCTCCTATCCTCAGGGACCTCACCCGTGTCCAAAGAAGCGACAAAGATTTCCGTCAGAGGCCCAGCAATTTCATCTCTCGTCTCCCTGAGCAGTCGATTGATGAAGGCCAGTATTCCATACACCTTCTTAACCGTAGCCTCTACCTGCGAAGCCGCTTTGAGCGTCCTATGAAACCGGACGCCAAGATCCCTCTGTTCTTCCACACTGCCAAGCGTCATACCCTCAATATTATATTCTTCCATCCTATTCGACCTGCCAAAATGAACCATCACACACTTATCTGGTTTGAAGTCCATCTGCCACTTCTCCACCCACTCTTGCATCTTATCTATGTCTCGTTGCAACTGCTGACATCCATCTACACTATCCACGGCACCTCCAAATTTTGTGTCATCAGCAAACTTGCCAACCCATCCTTCCACTTCCTCATCCAGGCCATTTATAAAAGTCACAAAGAGCAAGTGTCCCAGAACAGATCCCTGGGGCACCCCACTGATGAGAGACCTCCACTGTGAAAAAGACCCATCTACAACCACTCTTTGCCTTCTGTGGGCAAGCCAGTTCTGAATCCACAAAGCAATGTCCCCTTCTATCCCATGCCCCTTCACTTTCTCCATAACCCTTGCATGGGGCACCTTATCAAACGCCTTACTGAAATCCACATAAACTACATCTACCCCTCTTCCCCGTCTAAGAGTCTCGTCACATCTTCAAAAAACTCAATCAGACTCGTAAGGCATGATCTGCCTCGGACAAAGCCGTGCTGGCTACTTCTGATCATACTATTCCTTTCCAAATGTTCATAAATCCTGCCTCACAGGATCTTCTCCATCAACTTACCTACCACTGAGGTTAGACTCACCGGTCTATAATTTCCTGGGCTATCTCTTTTCCCTTTCTTGAATAACGGAACCACATCCGCCATCCTCCAATCCTCCGGAACCTCTACTGTCTCCAATGACGACGCAAAGAGAATCGCCAGAGGATCAGCTCCCCTCGCCTCCCACAGTAACATTGGGTACCTCCCATCCGGTCCCGGCGATTTATCTAACTTGGTGCTGTTCAACAGCTCCAACACATCCTCTTACCTAATACCCACATGCTCAATCTTCTCAGTCCACTGCAAGTCTGCACTGCAACTACCAAGATCCTTTTCCACTGTGAATACTGAAGCAAAGTATTGATTGAGTTCCTCTGCTATTTCAACCGGTTCAATACAGAGTCAGTATCCTTCCATTCCCATCCTATCCATGTACTTGTCTAGTTGCCCCTTAAATGCCGCTATTGTACCTGCTCCCACCCCCTCCCCGGGCAGCGCGTTCCAGACATTCACCACCCTCTGTGTAAAAAACCTGCATCGCACATCTCCTCTAAACTTTCCCCCACACACCTTAAACCTGTGTCATATGATGACAAGTACCCGACGGGATTTAAATTAAAGATAGTAGATGTGTGTCAGACAGTGTTGGAGGCAGTTTGTGTAACACTTTTGCTGTGTTGTCCTTAATCGATGTTGTAATGTGGAGGTTACAGGGACTAAGCAGCGAGAGTGAGGTGAGTGGTGCATTGGTTTGTCTGTGGATATTAAGAATGAAGTCGGTGATGCACCTGGTGGGTAATGACAGTGGGACTCAGGTCAGGCATCTACCTGGATATATATTGATAATAAAATGAATTTAGTGATGTAATTGTGTAGGTAGTGATAAGAAGATAAGACCATAAGACCATAAGAAATAGGAGCGGAAGTAAGGCCATTCGGCCCATCGAGTCCACTCCAGCATTCAATCATGGTTGATTTCAACTCCATTTACCCGCTCTCTCCCCATAGCCCTTAATTCCTCGAGATTGGTGTTGAGGTTTGGGGGCTGGGAGTGAGGGGTTGTGTGGAATGAGCGATTGCATACAGAATGCACCTCGCTCTACACTGTGTTTATACATCTCTCTCAGGTCAGATACAGCACCAATTAGACACAGGACTCTGCCCCTGCACTCATCCATCAAACATTCACTTGGAAGGACAGTCGTGGGGGTGGGCGAAGCGGGGGGAGGGGGCGGACAAGGGTACGTCCCTGCAGGAGATCATTCAGCCCCTCGAGACTGGTCATCCAGTCCATAAGATCATGGCTCATTTGATGTGTCTCTCATCTCGTAACCCTGAGGGCATTGGCTCACAGGGCGTGTGTGGAAGCAGAGTGTGAGCTATAAGGGCTTTGGCTCACAGGGCTTCGGTGGACAGGGCGAGCAGGGGTGAGTTTAATTCATTTTTGCTGTTTCTACCTGGTACTGGCAAGGTATCTAGAGGGGATGGGTGTGCAGGCAGTGCTATGTTCCTCTTGCACTATGTTTGAGGTGAGGGACGACGACAGTGTCCCTGCTGATTACACCTGTGGGAAGTGCACCCATCTGCAGCTCCTCCAAAACCACGTTAGGGAACTGGAGCTAGAGTTGGATGAATTTAGGATCATTAGGGACGCAGAGGTGGCCACAGACAGAAGGTTTAGGGATACAGTTACTCCGAGGAATGAAAATAGATGGGTGACGGTGAGAGGGGCTGGGAGGAAGCAGTCCGTGCAGGGATCCCCTGTGGTCGTTCCCCTTAGCAACAAGTATTCCGCTTTGGATACGGTTGAGGGGGATGACATACCAGTGGTGAGCCACAGTGAGAGGATCTCCAGCACTGTGTCCATCTCTGTGGCTCGGGAGGGTAAGGGGCAGAGCGGGAGGGCAATAGTTATTGGGGACTCGTTTGTTAGCGGGATAGATAGGAGGTTCTGTGGCAGCAAAAGAGACTCACGAGTGGTATGTTGCCTACCGGATGCCAGGGTCCGTGACGTCTCGGACCGTGTTTTCCAGATTCTTAAGGGGGAGGGGAAACAGTCACAAGTCGTGGTACAAATTGGTACCAACAACATAGGTAAGAGAAGGAACGGGGATTTAAAACAGGAATTTCCGGAGCTGGGCTGGAAGCTGAGAGCCAAGAGAAAACATGTGGTCATCTCTGGTCCGTTACCGGTGCCACGTGATAGCGAGTTGAGGAACAGGGAGAGAGTGCAGTGAAAGATGTGGTTACAGGGATGGTGTAGGAGGGAGGGTTTCAGATACGTGGATAATTGGAACACATTCTGGGGAAGGTGGGACCTGTACAAACAGGGCGGGGTGCACCTGAACCAGAGGGGCACCAATATCCTGGGAGGGAAATTTGATACGGCTCTTCAGGGGGGTTTGAACTAATTTGTCAGGGGAGTGGGAAAAGGAGTTGTAGTCCAGAAGTCAGTGTTGAGGGTGGTGGGGTATTGGGGAAGGTATCAGGGTCAAGGGTGGGTACTGGTAGACAGGTAGGTGGGTTGAAGTGTGTCTACTTCAATGCAAGGAGCATCCGGAACAAGGTAGATGAACTTGGGGCGTGGATTCGTACTTGGGACTACGATGTAGTGGCCATTACGGAGACGTGGGTAGAACAAGGACAGGAATGGTTGTTGGACGTTCCGGGGTATATATGTTTCAGAAAGTGTAGGGAAGCTGGTAAAAGAGGTGGAGGAGTAGCATTGTTAATCAAGGATAGTTTAACGGCTGAGGAAAGGCACTTCGAGGGGGATCTGCACACTGAGGTAATATGGGCTGAAGTTAGAAATAAGAAAGGAGCGGTCACGTTGTTAGGAGTTTACTATAGGCCCCCAAATAGTAATAGAGATGTGGAGGAAGAAATTGCTAAGCAGATGATGGATATGTGTGGGGGTCACAGGGTAGTTGACATGGGGGACTTTAACTTTCCAAATATTGATTGGAACCTTTGTCGGTCAAATAGTTCGGATGGGGCACGTTTTGTGCAGTGTGTGCAGGAGGGTTTCCTGACACAATATGTGGAGGGTCCGACAAGACGTGAGGCCCCATTGGATTTGGCACTGGGAAATGAATCGGGCCAAGTATTAGATTTGGTTGTGGGAGAGCACTTTGGAGATAGTGACCACAATTCGGTGTGTTGTGTTTGCAATGGAGAGGGATAGGGCCGTACGGCAGGGGAAGGTTTACTATTGGGGGAGAAGTAATTATGATGCGATTAGGCAAGATTTAGGGGGCATAAGATGGGAACAGAAACTGTCAGGGAAAGGAACTGATGAAAAGTGGAACTTTTTCAAGGAACAAATACTCGGTGTCCTTGATTGGTATGTGCCTGTCAGGCACGGACGAAATGGCCGAGTGAGGGAACCATGGTTCACGAAAGAGGTGGAATGTCTTGTGAAAAGGAAGAGGGAAGCGTATGTAGGGATGCGGGAACAAGGTTCAGTTGGCTCGATTGAGGGTTGCAAGTTAGCAAGGAATGAGCTGAAAAAGGGGCTTAGGAGAGCTCGGAGGGATCCTTGGCGGGTCGGATCAAGGAAAACCCCAAGGCTTTTTACTCTTATGTGAGGAATAAATGAATGATCAGGGTGAGGTTAGGGCCGGTCAAGGACAGTAGTAGGAACTTGTTATGGAGTCAGTTGAGATAGGCAAGGTGATGAATGACTACTTTTCTTCAGTGTTCACCAAGGAGAGGGGCCATGTTTTTGAGGAAGAGAAGGTGTTACAGGCTAATAGGCTGGAGGAAATAGATGTTCGGAGGGAGGATGTCCTGGCAGTTTTGAATAAACTGAAGGTCGATAAGTCCCCTGGGCCTGATGAAATGTATCTTAGGATTCTTTGGGAGGCAAGGGATGAGATTGCAGAGGCTTTGGCTTTGATCTTTGGGACCTCACTGTCCACGGGGATGGTGCCAGAGGACTGGAGAATGGCGAATGTTGTTCCTCTGTTTAAGAAACGGAATAGAAATGACCCTGGTAATTACAGACCGGTTAGTCTTACTTCGGTGGTTGGTAAATTGATGGAAAAGGTCCTTAGGGATGGGATTTACGACCATTTAGAAATATGCGGATTAATCCGGGATAGTCAGCATGGATTCGTGAAGGGCAAGTCGTGCCTCACAAATTTGATAGAATTTTTTGAGGAGGTAACTAAGTGTGTTGATGAAGGTCGGGCAGTTGATGTCATATACATGGATTTTAGTAAGGCGTTTGATAAGGTCCCCCATGGTCGGCTTATGATGAAAGTGAGGACGTGTGGGATAGAGGGAAAGTTGGCCGATTGGATACGTAACTGGCTGTCTGATCGAAGACAGAGGGTGGTGGTGGATGGAAAATTTTCGGATTGGAGGCAGCTTGCTTGCAGAGTGCCACAGGGATCAGTGCTTGGTCCTCTGCTCTTTGTGATTTTTATTAATGACTTCGAGAAGGTGGCTGAAGGGTGAATCAGTAAATTTGCTGATGACACCAAGATTGGTGGAGCTGTGGATGTGGTGGAGGGCTGTTGTAGGCTGCAAAGAGACATAGATAGGATGCAAAGCTGGGCTGAAAAATGGCAAATGGAGTTTAACCCTGATGAATGTGAGGTGATTCATTTTGGTAGGACTAATTTAAATGTGGATTACAGGGTCAAAGGTAGGGTTCTGAAGACTGTGGAGGAACAGAGAGATCTTGGGGTCCGTATCCACAGATCTCTAAAGGTTGCCACTCAAGTGGATAGAGCTTTGAAGAAGGCGTATAGTGTCTTAGCCTTTATTAACAGGGGGTTGGAGCTTAAGAGCCGTGGGGTTATGCTGCAACTGTACAGGACCTTGGTGAGACCACATTTGTAATATTGTGTGCAGTTCTGTTCACCTCACTATAAGAAGGATGTGGAAGCGCTGGAAAGAGTGCAGAGCAGATTTACCAGGATGCTGCCTGGTTTGGAGGGTAGGTCTTATGAGGAAAGGTTGAGGGAGCTAGGGCTGTTCTCTCTGGAGCGGAGGAGGCTGAGGGGAGACTTAATAGAGGTTTATAAAATGATGAAGGGGATAGATAGAGTGAACTTTCAAAGACTATTTCCTCGAGTGAATGGAGATATGACAAGGGGGCAAACCTATAGGGTTCGTGGTGGGAGATATCGGAAGGATATCAGAGGTAGGTCCTTTACGCAGAGAGTGGTTGGGGTGTGGAATGGACTGCCTGCAGTGATAGTGGATTCAGACACTTTAGGAACATTTAAGCGGTTATTGGATAGGCACATGGGTCACATCAGGATGATAAGCAGTGGGATGGCTTGATCTTGGTTTCAGATAATGCTCGGCACAATATTATGGGCCGAAGGGCCTGTTCTGTGCTGTACTGTTCTATGTAATTGGGGCAAGGCCAATTTTAATAGTATCAGGCGGGAGCCTTCAGAAGTTAATTGGGGAGTCTGTGGGAAGACAAAGGGATGTCTGGTAAGTGGGAGACTTTCAAAAGTGTGTTAACCAGGTTTCAGGGTAAGCACATTCCAATTTGAGTGAAGGACATGGCCGGCAGAAGTAGGGAACCCTGGATGACTCGAGATATTGAGACCCTGGTCAAGAAGATGTAGGAGGCACATGACATACATAGGTAGCTGTGATCAACTGTATCCCTTGAAGAGTATAGGGGTGTCGGAGCAGAGTTAAGAGAGAAATCTGGAGGGCAAAAAGGTGACATGGGATTGGTTTGGCAGATAAGGCAAAGAAGAATCCAAAGAGCTTCTACAAATACATAAAGGACAAAGATTAACAAGGGAGAGAGTACGGCCTCTCAAGGGTCAACAAGGTCATCTATGTGCGGATCCACAAGAGATGGGTGAGATCCTGAATGAATATTTCTCAGCAGTATTTACTGTTGGGAAAAGCATGAATGTTAGAGAACTTGGGGAAATAAATACTGCTGTCCTGAGGAGTGTGCATATTACAGAGAAAGAGGAGCTGGAAGATTTGAAGCACATTAAGATAGATAAATCCCCTGGAACTGATGAAATGCCTCCCAGGACATTGTGGGAGGCGAGGGAGGAAATTGCGGGTCCCCTAGAAGAGATATTTGAATCATCTATAGTCACGGGTGAGGTGCCTGAAGATTGAAGGGTGGCAAATGTTGTGCCTTTGTTTAAAAAGGGCTGCAGGGTAAAGCCTTGGAAGGACTGGCCAGTGAGCCTCACATCGGTGGATAGGTTGTTGGGAGGTATTTTGAGAGACAGGTCCTACAGGCGATTAGAGACGCAAGGTCTGATTAGGCACAGTCAGCATGGCTTTGTGAGTGCAAAATCATGTCTCACATATTTGATTGAGTTTTTTGAAGGGGTAAGCAAGAAAGTGGATAAGGGCAATGCAGTTGATGTTGTCTACATGGACTTTAGCAAGGCCTTTGACATGGTATCACATTGTTGGTTGTTGCATGAGGTTAAATCTCACGGGATCCAGGGTGAGGTATCTAAATTAATGCAAAATTCGCTTCTTGAAAGAAACCAGAGAGTGGTATGCTTTGTCTGGGTAGCACGCAAGAAACAATACTTTTCATTGTATGCTAATACATGTGACAATAATAAATCAAGTCAAAATCAAATCAAAGGAACTGAGGAATCAAAAGGAAAAAAAAAATCCTGGAAATGTGTTGGACTGTGTGGTGACAAGATCCCATTTCCACGTGTTAAAACAGGAAGGGAGAGCAGAAAGGGAAGATGAAGGAGGTGAGCTTTCGTTAGCTGACAGTACGTTTGATGAAATGGTAAAAGAAAAACCTGAGCAGGTAAATGATAAGACAGAGGTGTTTAATTCTGAAAGATGAAGTAAGGGAGGTGAATTAGCTAAACAGTATTTGAAGGTGGCACAGCACGTAATGAATCAAGAAGCTGATAAGGAATCTACAATTCGGGAAATTTCCCTTGGGGATAATGTATTGGTGCTTTTGCCAATTGTAGGAGATGCTTTTAAAGCCAGATTTAGTGGTCTGTTCCAAATTGAAAGAAATGAGTTAAATTACCTGGTAAAAATAACAGATAGAAAAATAAGATATATAGGGTATGTCATATGACCATGCTCAAACAGCATTGTCATGATGTGGAGATGCCGGCGTTGGACTGGGGTAAACACAATAAGAGTTTTAACAACACCAGGTTAAAGTCCAAAAGGTTTATTTGGTAGCAAATGCCAATAGTTTTTGGAGCGCTGCTCCTTCGTCAGATGGAGTGCAAATCTGTTTTCAAACAGGGCACATAGACATAAAATCAAGTTACAGAATACTGATTAGAATGTGAATCTCTACAGCCAACCAGGTCGTTAAGATACAGACAATGTGAGTGGAGGGAGCATTCAGCACAGGTTAAAGAGATGTGTATTATCTCCAGACAGGACAGCCAGTGAGATTCTGCAAGTCGAGGAGGCAAGCTGTGGGGGTTACTGATAATGTGACATGAACACAATATCCAGGTTGAGGCCGTCCTCATGTGTGCGGAACTTGGCTATCAGTTTCTGCTCAGCGGCTCTGCGCTGTCGTGTGTCGTGAAGGCCGCCTTGGAGAATGCTTACCCGAAGATCAGAGGCCGAATGTCCGTGACCGCTGAAGTGCTCCCCCACAGGAAGAGGACAGTGTGTGGACTGTGTGGTGACAAGATCCCATTTCCATGTGTTACAACAGGAAGGGAGAGCACAAAGGGAAGATGAAAGATGTGAGGTTGAGTTAGCTGAAAGTACGTTTGGTGAAATGGTAAAAGAAAAACCTGAGCAGGTAAATGATAAGACAGAGTTGTTTAATTCTGAAAGATTAAATCGGGGAGGTGAGATTATCTGTTCTCTGTCATTTCTCTTTATCTCTGTCCTATACGGTTTTCCCCGTTTCCTTATGCTTCAATTAAACTAAAAACAACTTGTAAACCTTGTTTCCAAATTGTGGTAACATTGAACATTCTCAAAAATTGATTTCATATTTTCTGCAAATGCGAAAAATGTTTCCTGACTTTGTCCTTCAACTTATCCATGTGGGTCAGCGGCTATATCATGTTAAGGGTCATCCCCATTCTTACCTCGGCTTCACAGTTTTACAGTTTTTAACATAACAATTTATTTAAACAGGATAGAAACTTCGAACAGATCAGCCTTCATTTTTCAACACTGAAGAAGATAAAAAGGGAGAGATCAGCTGAACAGGGGAAATGATGCAGTGATCAGGGAGAAGGGGAGGAATTAAAACTCTCCATAAGGGAGCCACAACAGAGCGGACGGACCCAATGGGCTCCATCTGTGCTGCACCAAATCTATGGTTATAACATTCTTGGATTATGGCACATACGATCTGAAAGTATCCAAAAAAAGAAGCTTCGGAGTCCCACTGGAGACGTGCCTATTGCGTCCTTTAATTCGTGTCTGCAATACCATGAGAAACAGGAGCAGGTGGATAGACTTTTCGAACGTTCACAATCTTCCTGGCTGATCATGGAACCTGAAGGATTTCTCGGCCTGTTTCGCCACGATATGTCTTCATAATCCTGCTCCAATTCAATTATCTTGTGTTCTCTTTATCAATTCTGATTCAAATTAATCCGCCAATCATGAGGAAAGGCGTGGTTCAACGGTGTAATCGTAGGGACTGAGCTTTGATTTAATGTGTGGAAGTGAGGAGACTTTGGAGGGAATTAAAGAAACAAAGCGATGTGCAGAGGACAGAGAACTGAAAAAGTCGTGTGGAGAAAGAGCAAGAATCTGTATTCGAGTGTTTGGCCTAACCAGCGCTTTCTACCGCTCCCTCATAACGTCCCCACTGAAATAAGTTGTAACTGGTGCACCAGTTCTTCATAGAAAGCACAAATAAAAATAGCTGTTTCAGACAGTGTAAACGTTTCGTCCATATGGAAACTGGTTACAATACACTATCCTTTCAGTTAGCAAAGTAAACTAGTGGGGATGTTGGCAATACTCAGCCGGTCATAGAATCATTGAACGTCTTCAATGCCGAAGGAGGCCATTCGGCCCATCGAGTCTGCATCGAGTCTTCGACAGGAATCTTCTATGAATGCAAACCGGCCGAACAGTTCTGGCCGATGGTTTATCCTCAGAACTAAATAAAGAAATTAATATGTTTTAAAAATAATGGAAAGCGGCAGTGAGAGGAATGTACAAAAGCGAAGCTCTGTGAGGGAGGAGGGAAGGAGGGAAATGCTTCATGATGCAAAATTCAAAGAGAGTTGTCATGTTTATAGCAAAAAAAAATGATGTTTCCGGATGAGGTTATGAATGGCTGCGGAGCAACCGTCCCAATGTAATATGAAGCAATAAAGAAAGAAACGTGACAAAAACCAAACCAGTGAAAACCGGCGCGAAACAATATGGAGACAGATATTATGAAGTTTAAATCAACCTAACACATTCTGAATAATAAAGTTCGATATGAGTGCCAATAAAAAAAAAGCCTGATTGGATCAATATTACCCTTGAAGATGAACGCTTAAGGAAGCGCTTTGATTTTTGCCGCCGATAAACTGAGAGCATGAGAAGGGATTGGATGATTTTTGACAAGGCACATTATACAGGGAAGAGTGGGGAGGGATAAATGGTGGAGATTCTTACTAATGACAGATCTATTTCTCTCCCACGCTTCACGATTCGCAAAATTTAAACGTTACTCTGAATGAGCTCTATTGCTTTCAAGAGGATAAGATCAGTTTCCAACAGAAAACACCATATTCAACCAGTTCCTAATTCAGGAAACCAACCATTATCTCTCTGTCTCCTCCGACTGTAATTTCTAAAACTTATTATTTTCCAGAAATAACATCAAGCTTCCAAGCATTGAAAACCCAATCCAGGTTAATGTATTTAATTCGCACTGTGATACACTCACCCCAGGACAGATAAACAAAACAAATATTGCAGCAAAATAGCGGGAAACAATTCAAAACTTTACATTCGAAACTTCGCTGCGAAGTTGATTTAGTTGGTGCAAGTGCCTGTGTAATAAACAAGAAACGCTGACTTCAAATCTCAACATTGCCGTCGTTAATGCATGATTTTTGGGTCATACAGGAAGCGATATTGCGTTTAAAAGTTGAAAGCGGGAAAGTTTTGAAAAATATCAGGAGACAAGCAGTCAGATAGAGTCAATGTTATCCCTTTTGTGAATCCAATTGTTCCCAATGCTCTACCTACCCCACATGACAACCTGTCACTTTTTCGTAAGTTTTTTTTTAGCACACCCGGTGCTGGGTGTGAGTAATGAAGCAGCAAATGAATCAGTGAGATTAGAGCAGACTAGGCTGGAGAAGTAAAACTAGGAAACAAAGACATGGCAGAGGAACTGAAGAGTTACTTTGTATCAGTCTTCACGTTGGAAGACAGCAGTGGGATGCCAGAACTCCAGGAGAATCAGGGGGCAAGGGTGAGTGTAGCGACCATTGCCAAGGAGAAAGTTCTGGGGAAACTGAAAGATCTGAAGGTGGATAAATCACCTGGACCGGATGGACTACACCCCAGCGTTCTAAAAGAGATAGCTGAGGAAATTGCGGAGGCATTGGTGATGATCTTTCAGGATTCACGGGAGACAGGGAGGGTTCCAGCGGACTGGAAAGTAGCTAATGTAACACTACTGTTTAAGAAGGGAAGGAGGCAGCAGACTGCATAGTCTGACTTCGGTCATTGCAAGACTTTCGAGTCCATTATTAAAGTTGAGATCGCGGGGTACTTGGAAGTGCATCATAAAATAGGGCTGAGTCAGCACGGCGTTGGCAAGGGGAGGTCTTTGAGGAGGTAACAAGGAAGTTAGGTAAAAGATTACAAGTAGATGTGATTCATTTAAATTTACGGAAGGCCTTTGACAAGGTGTTGTATTGGACACTGTTAAATAAGTTCAGAGCCCATGGTGTTAAGGTTAAGATAGTGACATTGGAAGAGGATTGTCTGACTGGCAGAAGGTAGAGAGTGGGGATAAAGAGGCCCTTTTCAGGGTGGCAGCCGATGACTAGTGGTCTGCCCCAGGGGTCGGTGTTAGGACCACAACTTTTCACAATATACATTAACGATTTGGAAGAAAGACCTGAATGCACTGTTGCTAAGTTTGCAGGTAATGCAAAGACATGTAGAAGGACAGGTAGTATTGAGAAGGCGGGGGGGGGGGGGCGGCGGCGGCGTTGCTGCAGACAGACTTGGACAGGCTGGGAGAGTGGCAAAGTAATGGCAAATGTAATAAAAAGGTTATGCACTTTGGAAGAGGAATAGTGGCATAGGCTATTGTCTAAATGAGGGAAGACTTCGGCAATCAGAAGCACAAAGGGACTTGGGAATCCTTGTTCAATATTCTTTTGAGGTTAATGTGCAGGATCAGTGGCAATGAGGAAGGTAAACGCAATGTTAGCATTCGTGTCGAGAGGGCTGGAATATAAGATCAGGATGAACTTCTGAGGCTGTGTAAGGCTTTGGTCGAACCACATTTGGAATATTGTGAGCAATCTTGGGCCCTTTATCTAAGAAAGGATGTGCTGGCGTTGGAAAGGGTCCAGAGGAGGTTCACGAGAATGATCCCTGGAATGAAGAGCTTGTCGTATGAGAACTCTGGTTCTGGACTTGTTGGAGTTTAGAAGGATGAGGGGAGATCATATTGAAACTTACAAGATACGGTGAGACCTGGATAAAGTGGACGTGGAAAGGATGTTTCCACTAGTAGGTAAAACTAGAACCAGAGAACACAAACTCAAATTCAAACAGTGAACTTTAAATCCTTTAAATCCTTAAATCCTTTAAAACAGCGAGGAGGACGAATTTCTTCATTCAGAGAGTGGTAAATCAGTCGAACTCTTTGCCCCAGAAGGCTGTGGAGGCTAGGTCATTGAGTGTCTTTAAGATAGAGATAGATAGGTTCTTGATTAATAAGGGGATCAGGTGTATTGGGGAAAAGACAGGAGAATGGGTATGAGAAAAATATCAGCCATGATTGAATGGTGGAGCAGACTCGCTGGGCCGAGTGGCCTAATTCTGCACCTATGTCTCAGGGTCTTATGGTCTTATGCACAACATAAATTGGAATATTAAAATTATTTTTCGACAATGTTTACTATTATTTAGTGAGTTTTGTACTTGCACACCACAATCCTTACTTTTATCTTCAATTCCTCTCATAATAATTAGACTCACTGACATATTATTCTGCCAAGATACCTGTGCTTTACCTATCGGTCTCTTTGCGTTTTAGAAGTATTGAAATATTACAGAGATATACATATGCAGACGAAAGAAAACTTTTCAAGTAAAATCTGACCCAGGTGAATCAAGGGACGAGTTATTCAAATGCTTTTAGTTCAGCGTGAAAGCAACAAAGGCAGAAAATGAATTTGTCTCCATCACACAAAATCAGAAATATAGATCGATTACTTATTGCCAGTTGAGTTATATTTATAATGTCCACTTGCCCTTTCAGAAGGCCTGGGTTCGAGCCCCGGTTAGGTGAGAGCATTTTGCCAAATTTGTGATCCACGACAATTGTTCAGATAACCAGAGAGAGCCTGTTTTCCCCTGTGGGAGGAAATGATTTGAGTTTTAATGTGTATTTGCCACTGATCCACAGTAAAAATGCCAATCAACAGATAAGTTCCGAAATACATTAGACAAAAAGACAAGACCGCATTTCAGAAATAACTATTAAGATGATAGCACTCTCTCTGCTTTAATATGGATCAGATGGAATTTTTCACAAACGGAAGGAACAATTGATTAGCCTCACTGAAGGGAACAGGAAAAATCAGTGGAAGTTCCTAGCTTTTTTGTTGTTCCAAGGAATTGAGTTACTTGAGCCAAAAGAGGGCCTCCTCAACGAGTCATAGACAGAGTTTTGGAGTTTTCCAGCACAGAAAGAGGCTCATCGCCTCATCATGTTTGTGTTGGTCCGTTGCCTTGTATGCAATGATGTTTAAAGTGCTTATCTCAATACTTCTTAAATGTTTGTGAGAGTTCCCACCATTAAAACTCTTTTAGACAGTAAGTTTCTGTTTCAAAACACTGGTTGGAAAGATTCCTCAAATCCCCTCTAAATCGCCTGCTCCTTTGCTTAAATCTATGTTCCTGGTTTTTGTCCCGTCAAATGAGGGAGGAAAGTGTCTCCGTATGTACCCTATGTCCCTCATACCTCTCTACACCTCGATGATACCACCCCGCCCCTCCCCACGCGCCCCAACGGTCTTCTCTGCTCGGAGCTCAGCGTACCTAGCCTCTCTTCATAGCTAACCAGATTTTATTTCCATATCTGCCTCCAGAGCAATCCTTAAACTTTCTACAGATCTGCGATGTTAACACCTCTCTCCTTCATCCACAGATGCTGCGCAGCACTGAGTTCTTGCAGGACCTTCTGTTTTTATTTCAGATTCCCAACGTGAGCACTATCTCACTTTTTGGACAATAAAACAATCCCTGTGTGGGAATGGATATTAAATAACAAATGAAACGCAAAAGAGGGAAAAGATTCAGAGAAACAGTGAATTTAATTAAATTTTACTAACTCGAGCCAGGCTCCACACTACAGTTCAGGGAAAAAAGGAACGAAAGAACCTACGTTATATTTCAGATGCAAGTGGAACAAAAAGTGAAAATGACAGAAAATCTCTGCAGGTCTGGCAGCATCTGTAAGGAGAGAAATGAGCTGACGTTTCGAGTCCAGATGACTCTTTATCAAAGCAAGATAAGTGGAGGTTGGAAATCTTTTAAATCGAATTACACCCTCGCGTGCTTTCGGGGCAAAATCTCACTGTGACTGATGAAGTACAGTTTCGATATGTTTAAAGAACAATGAAGTGTGATGGCTAAGAATCGAACCCGAATCAACTGCTTGCAAGAGAGCTGTGTTCACCACTATGCCACCATCACTTGCACGCGCTTCTGGGTAATCCCAAAATAACTCAAGGCAGTTACCGAGATCGTTGCAGTTGAAAGATAAATCAAAGTTGATGATGATCCACAGAAAGATACGTTTGGTCAATTGATGCAGCGGATGGTTTTGGTCAAAGAGGTAGATTTTAAGGAGCATCTTCAAGAGGAGAGGGAGCGAGAGAATTGGAGAGGGTTCGAGAAGAGGTCCAGAATTTTAGACGAGGTCAGCTGAAAGCACCACTGTAAATACTGCAGAAAGTAAAATCGGGAATGCAAAAGAAGACATAAAATGTATGATGGAAAATGGGAGACCAGCCAGGGGAACACTGCAATAGTCAAATCTCGTGTGAAGAAAGGCATTGATGAGAGTTTCAGCAGCAGATGAAATGAAACAGGGTCAGAGTTGGACGATGCTTCGGATGTGGATGTACAGCGTTACATTCTGATAACATAGAGTCGTATAGTGCAGAAGGACACTATTCGGCCCATCGAGTCTGCACCGACCATAATCCCACTCAGGCCATAACCCCATGCATTTACCCTAGCTAGTCCTCCTGACACTAAGGGCCAATTTAGCATGGCCAATCCACCTAACCGGCTCATTTGTGGACTGTGGGAGGAAACCAGAGCATCCGGAGTAAACACACACATACGGGGAACATGTGCAAACTCCACACAGATAGTGACGCAAGCCAGGGATCGAACCCTTGCCCCTGGCGCTGGGAGGCAGTAGTGCTAACCACTGTGCCACCGTGCCGCCCTGCATGACATTCCGTAGGCTGCCTAATATCATGCAGTTTAGTCAGAGATATTGGGTGTGGAATTGATAACAGTGTCATACATGATTGTTTCATATTTGGATTGTAACCGTGTCTGTGTCTCTGGAACATTATATCCATGCTGGTCTTATCACGTTTCACTGATCTGAAGAGGTTAAAAAAAGTTTCGAATATAATAGTCATTCAGCAACGAAATTGTACGTTGGGCCATCTTGCCTGTGAAAGAATTATTCAGTTCGTCGCACTCTTGCTTCTTTTCTCCATGAGCCTGTCATCTCCCAACATTACGGATTTCTTGGGAATCCATTTGAATGTTATTCCTTAATCTGCCTCCTTCACCCTTTCAGGCAGTGGAATCCAGATCAAAACAATTCGCTGCATCAAATAAAATGTTCCCATTCCCCCCTCTGATTATTTTTCAAATTTCTCTCTTCTGGTTGTCACTTCTTAATGGAAACAGGTTATTCTCATCGACCTTCGCATTTTGATAAGACTCCAGCTGGGCTCTGATAAACCATTCAGCAAGTTTCAGCAGATTTTCCCTTTCTGGTTTCGAATTCAATCTGGACTCTGAAGCCATTGATCGCCAACGTTGTGCTCACGGACCCTCAGGCTTCGCCTGCTCCCGAAACACTTATAAAAAATAAACTCCTTCCCGTCGGGAAATGGAACTCTAGTCTCCCATGTGAAAAAAGGGGGATGCTCCCCACTATACTAACGAGGGATATCAGCGAACAGCATTGATCATTCAACAATTCAACTTCCGCAAATAAGAATTGCCATATCATGTTTATGGCCATCATGAATTCGAAACTGAAATTGAAACACAGTGGCTTTCTTCCGGGTGTTCCGGTTTCCTCGCACACTCCAAAGATGTGCGGTTTAGGTTGATTTGCCATAGTAAATTGCCCCTTACTGTCAGCGGGATTATGAGGGCAAATATGTGGAGTTACATGGATCTAGTCTGTGCAGGATTATTGTCGGTGCAGGCTCCAAAGGCCAAATAGACCCCTCCTGCACTGCAGATTCCATGGTAATCAATTTCTGTTTCAGTTCACTTCCAAAGAGTATCGTGTTGTTTCTCCAGTTTCAATCTGAGATAACAGCTCCTCAATTCCCAAGGATAATTGTTACTTCCCGAAAGGATTGGAGCATCCCTTTATTTTCAGAAAAATATATTAATGCCTGAATTAAATCTCAGATTTCTCCATCCATTTTACCAATGTAGACCTCGCCTGTTAGAACTGTCTTGTTCTAATTAAAGACGACACATTTATTTGGAAATCGACTTCGAATTTAAGTATTTAAATAACATATTTATTTTTCTATCTTGTGTAATCTCACGATAAACTTGTACACCTCTCGGAAATCTTCCATCAATCTCTTTTACCCTTGTAAGTTGCTGTGAAGGGAACGCAGATCCGGTCCATTCAATCTCTCCTTGGATCCACCTCTGCTTAAACGGTATAAACACCATCAAATCTCTCTTTTGGTTACCTCCGGGAGGACTCAGATGGACTCAAAACATTTTTTTTTCTCGACAAAGCTACTGATAGTGGAGGGGGGGGGGGGCGGGGTTGATGCTGGGTTAGGGGAGATGAATGTGTCTCAGATTTAGATTTGAAATTGTGTCCCCTTGTTCGAGACTCCTGTCCAAGTAAACATCTTGCCTGCATTTACTCTGTTTGTTCCAGGGTCAGTGCTGGAGCTTCAATGTTGTAGAATTGATACAGTAATTTGTTGAAGCAACCGAAAGTATGATTGCTAAATTCGCTGATGACACAAAGATAGGTTGAAAATTAAGATATGAAGAGGACATAAAGTGGCTACAAAAAGCATATAGACAGGTTAAGTGAATGGGCAAAGAGCTGGTAAATGGATTACCGTGGGCACAAATGTGGAATTGGCCATTTTAGCAAGAAGAGTGAAATAGAAGCTGATCTGATCCTGATTTCTCTGTTATTTTTAGGTTAAGCAGAGAGGATCTATATCTCCGACGGCAAGAACGGGATTGAATCTTAACATGGTGTCGGCTGATGGTGACGGTCTGTTGTAGAACCGAGGTCTCAGCAGACCACAGGATATATTGGTGTAGGTTGGAATTGGAGCTGTGTGTGCGCCCTGCAATTCAGTAACATCGGCCTGACACCCCACAGTAAGAACCTCCCAAGTCCCGCGTTTGCATCTTTGGGACTTTAGTCCGTGGATAAGTTCAGGTTCACAGCCACCAACCTGGTTTAGCGAGGTGGCAGAGCGCATACATCTTGATGTGGGAACGGATAGTGGGCGGGGGTTCAGAGTCCCAGTGACCAGGGTAGACTGGTTCAATCATTTCAGTCTCACTCTGGACTCCGGGGCTGGAGAACAGAACCCATCCTGGTGTGAGGGAGAGAGAAATCTGGGAGCAGAGGAACAAAATGGAGGTGCTTCAGCTGAACTTCAATGCAATCACTCCGCGGAGTTGGGGAGTGTGTGTGATGAGTGTTTACTTTGGGAGCTGCATCTGCAACTCAGAGAATAACAGAGGAAAACTATTCCATAGGAACTGGAATGATCTGTTCCGAATTTCTAGACATGAACATCACTGTCCTCAGATTACATTGGGGAAAATGTCTATTTGTCCTGTCTGTGTGCAAAGTTTTCAAACATCAGCTTCTGTTTCACTCTTCTTGCCAAAATGGACAATTTCACATTTGTGGCCACGGTAATTTATTTGCCAGCTCTTTCCCCATTCACTTAACCTGTCGATATGTTTTTTGTAGCCACTTTATGTCCTCTTCATATTTAATTTTCCAGCCTATCTTTGTGTCATCAGCGAATTTAGCAATCATAATTTCGGTTCCTTCATCAAATTATTGAAATAAATTTTACAACATTGAAGTTCCAGCACTGATCCCGGAGGAGAGACGTAAATGCAGGTAAGATATTTTCTTGGACAGGGAGTCCAGAACCAGGGGACACAATGTCAAAACATGGTGGATGCCACATCGGACCGAGATGGGGAGAAATTTCTTTATGCAGAGTGTTATGATTCTTTGAAATTCTGTACCTCAGCGGGCTGTGGAAGTTCACTAATTGATTAATTTTAAGGTAGAGATTAATAGATATCTGATTTACAATCGCATAAACGGTTATGGGGATAGTGGGCATAAAAAGCACTGAAGTGCCTGATCAACTATGATGGTATTGAACGCTGGCGCAGGTGTGACAGTCTGAATATAGTCCTAGAATCCTACAGTGCAGAAAGAGGCCATTCGGCCCATCGAGTCTGCACCAACCACAATCACACCCAGGCCCTTCCCCATATCCCTACATATTTTACCCACTAATCTCTCTAACCTATGCATCCAGCGACACTAAGGAGCAATTTAGAATGGCCAGTCAACCTAGCCCGCACATCTTTGGGCTGTAGGAGGAAACCGGAGCACCCGGATGAAACCCATGCAGACACAGGGAGAATGTGCAAACTCCACACAGACTGCTGGGATTTGAACCCAGGTTCCTGGAGCTGTGAAGCAGCAGAGCTAACCACTGTGCTACCGTGCCGCCCACGGTAGGCCTACTGCAGTTCCGATGTTCCAATACTTGTTTTCCTTTTCAGGCTTTCTATCATTTAACTAAATTTAATGCTTTTCAACGACCAGAAGATGATGGAAGTTCTTTATTCCCATCATGGAGGCTGCGGAACATTAGTGTGTCGCCACTAATCTGTATTGGTTCTGGGAAAGACCTGATCCACCGTCCAGGCCTACCTCTTACCCTGTAACTGAAGTCTATGTTAAGTCCATATTGAAATTGATTACATAACACAAAACTCAAAAACGACTCAAAAATAGCTTCTTCCCTGCTGCCATCAGACATTTGAATAGACCTAACTCGTATTCAGTTGATCTTTCTCTACTCCCTCGCAATGACTGCAACACGACATTCTGCAGTCTCTGCTTTCCTTCTCGATGGTATGCTTTGTATGCATAGCGTGCAAGACACAATACTTTTCGTTGTATACTAATACACATGACATTAATAAATCAAATCAAATCAATATAGCATGATTTCAGATAGAAATCAAAATATTTGTTTGCTGAAAGTCAGTCAACAATTCAGGAAGCATCTGTGGGAGAAACTGAGTGAACGGTCCTGGCCGATGGCTCTTCTGCAGACCCAAATCAAGAAACAAGAATACAACAAATTTAAAGCAATGGCTTGCGGGGAGGAGAAGAGTGTAAAAAAGCGAAGCTCTGTGAAGGACGATGGAAGGAGAGGAAATGCTTCATGGTACAAAATGCAAAGGTATTTCTAATGTTTATAGTAAATCAACAAAAGATGCGTCCAGATTAGATTGTGAATGGCTGCATAGCAATAGTCACAATCTAACTTGAAGAGATAAAAAAAAAGAGACAATACCTGTTCTGTACTTCTGGTGTGTCTGGCTTCTGGGATGGATAAGGGACTTCAGATTTCATTGGGAACAAGGAGGCATTTATTGATAAAAATAGACTGTGGTACAGGAGGGTTTTGCAGCATGAGGTTGCCTGTTTCACAGCTCCAATTCTGACATGCTTATTTAATGACTGCGACATGCATTCTTCCTGAGACAGGACTCTCTCGCTGGTGATCACTCGCTCTGTGATCCAATTGGTCGCTCAAGTCAGGTGACCCTCTTATGCCGTACTGTCTTCGAGAGACAGACACCACATACACAACGAAATTAATCCCGCAAAGCTCAGTAAGAAACAACATGGAGACAAACGTTATGAAGTTGAAAGCAAACTATCAAAATTTGGATACAGCATATGGATTGACTTGCTAACAGAAAAGCGCGATTGGATCAATATTACGTTGAGGAAGAGCTTTAAATTATTGCCGACAATAACTGAGAGCAAGCGCAAGGATTTGTGTCACGGAACATTATACAAGAAAGAGAGGGGAGGGATAAACGCTGAAGATTTTTAGCGATGACAGCTCTATTTAAAACTACGAACTTTGTGATTCACGCGATTTAAAACTTACTCCGAATGTGCTTTATTGCTTTCAAGGGGACGGTTTCACACTTTCCATCAACAAGCACCATATTCAATCATTTACTGAACCAATATCTGTTTATAGCTTCCCAGTGGAATTCCTATAACTTAATATCCGCCAGAATTGTATGAAATAATGGAAGATTTGAAAGCCAAGTGCAGGTACACGTTCTTAATTCGCACAATCATGCACTCTGTGACAATTGAACAAAACAAAGGTTGAAGCAAAATGGTTGCAAACAATTAACAAAATGCATTGCAAGCTCCAACGCAAGATGGCTCCGTGGCTTAGTTGGTTCAAACGCCTGTCCAGTAAACAGGCGATACGAACTTCAAGTCTCAGCGGTGCCTTTTCTCATTATGTAAATTCATGGCTTTAACACAAAACAGTAACATCCCGACAGAAGTAATCTGCTTTTCACACTGAAAACAGGGAATCCGGGAAAATTGTTTGGACGCCAGAGGTCGGATATGATAAAAAAGATTACCAGCTCTTTGATTCCAATTGGTCCCAATGTCTTCCTTCCTCCACAGGATCATCGTGTTCTAAAGTTTCGCTTTCACAGGGCGCTGACATATTTTTCTGATTTTAATACTTTCTGCTGCGTTTTTTCTATGCCACTATCAACAACTACTTTAGCCTTTAACAGAAAGAGAACTCGCTTTTGTTCTGTTCCATGATATATTGATCAAATATTTCTTAGCTGCCATCTATCGCTGCATTTCTCTTTTGCTCACCTATTCCCAACCACCAAAACAGTGTAAAATCCATCACATTCTTCCTCTCTTTAGCTCTGAGTCATGCGGACGTGAACAGACTGTTTCCCGCTCCACAGATATTCGGTACCCTATTGAGATTAATTTTTTCCCAGAATTTCCTATTTTTTATTGAGATTTCCAGCGTTTTCGGTTTTTTTGCAGATTGGAACCTCCACAAAGCTAATTGGGTGAAATGCCACAAGGTATTGAAATAAAGTGTGGTAGTGATGCAGTACCACTATATCGCGATAGAGCAGGCACACAGGGTCTGTAAAACTATCTGCAAAGTGGCCACAAGATCCATCCCAAGGGATATTTCCCAGTGTTCACCCACTGTCTTGAAGATGAATGTACTTCTATCCTTCAGCCAAGGAAATCGGTGACCCAACTGTCGTTGATCACATGATGAGTAGTTGGACTCTTCCCGTGGAGCTGGATTGGAAACTCCACCAGAAAGTTGAACTTTACCCTTTCCAGCCAGAAATTCTGGAGGCTTCGCCAACTAGCAAACACTGATTCTACGACCCATATTCTTCAGGTGAGAAAACATCTCTGGAGAGCGAAGCGAAACTACAAATAAACGCTGAGTGTAGAGCATTTTGAAGGCATCCCGATTTCAGATCATGTCCTGAAACCTTCACTGTTGTGGAGTTGGACAACGTAATACAAAATATCAAGCCCACCATTGGTTCCCCACACTGCTGCTTGACACTGCTTCTCCTCACTGATGCCCTCCACTGCTGTCTGCCGCCACTCCACTGAACTGCTTTCCAGCACTGCTGCTCGCTACGGCTGTCCGGCACAGCTGCCTGGCACCACTGCCCGGCACTGCTGCTGGCTATGATAGCATGCTTCCTGAATGCCGCAATCACCTTGCCCCATGTGTCCGCTGTTTATTGCGCCAATTCCTCACAAGTTTTACTGGTGACCGAAGACTGCCAAAACCCGGATGCATCCCCAAATGATCGCCTTCCAAAAATCAGGCAAATACCAAAACCTACCTTTCGGCTACCAGCCACTGTCTCTGGTATCTGTGTGCTACAAGGTCTGAGATTGTCTCAATTTATGCCAGAGATGGAGAAAAACTTGAAAGCTGAAAAAGCTGGCTTTCGCTTCGGGCGTCGCAGCGGCAACCATGTCCTTGCCCGAACCGCCTTAATCCCAAAACAGGCGCTATCTTCATTGACCTCGCTGTCGCTTCTGATACGTTCCGGCACACTGTCTCCTGCTCTCCTGGTCACCTGGTCACACCAGGGTCTCGGAAGGAAGACACGTGGGTCACAGTTAGGAGGGGTAATAGTCAGAAGGGTGATGTGCCAGAAAGTACCCCAGTGGCAGTCTCCCATAAAAGAACGTTTTGGGCAGCAGTTGGGATATGGGAAGGGAGTGAGCAGTCTGAGGAGGGATCCCCTGTGGTTGTTCCCCCTCCAAAATAGGTATATTATTTTGGATTCTGTGGAGGGGGTTGACCCTCCAGGGGTAAGCCACGAGGATAAGATCGCCTGCACGGAGACAGGCTCAGGGGTCTGGAAGGGAAAGAAGGGGTTTAGGAGAGCGATAGTGGTGGGGGACGCCATGGTTAGAGGCACGAACAGGCGTTTCTGTGGGAGCGAACGAGAATCCAGGATGGTAGTCTGTCTCCCTGGTGCCGGAGTACTGGATGTCTCCGAGAGGGTAGGAAGCATATTGAAAAAGGAAGGTAGTCTAACGGGCGTAATTATACACATTGGTGAAAATGATGTAGATAGGAAGAGCAGGGAGGTAATACGAGAGAAATTCTGGGAGATGGATGCTAGGCTAAAAAGTAAGGCCTCCAGTGTAGCAATCTCTGGATTGCTCCTGGTGTCTAGTGCAAGTGAGGCTAGGAACAGGGAGATTCTACAGTTGAACGCATGGCTAAAGGACTGGAGCAAGAGGGAGGGTTTTAAATTAATTTATAACTGGGAAGTTTTCAAGTCAGGATGGCAACTGTACAGAAAGGACGGGTTACACCATAACTGGAAGGGAGCAAATATCCTGGCTGGGAGTTTTGCTAGAGTGCTTCGGCAGGATTTAAACTAGTGCGGCAGCGGGGGTGGGGAACAAAGCAGTAGGTCAGTAAGTACTGAGGCTGGGGTTGAGCTGGGGGCCAGGGCAATGCTAGCTAAGAAGAGGAGCACTCTGGAGGAGGATGACCTGAGTGAGTCTGGAGGTCTGGAGTGCATCTGCTTCAGTGCGAGGAGCATAACGGGAAAGACAGACGAACTTAGGGCCTCAATGCTTACGCGGAATTTAGATGTGGTTGCGGTGATGGAGACTTGGTTAAAAGAAGGACAGGACTGGCAGCTGAATATTCCGCGGTATAAGTGTTTTAGGCGAGACAGAGGAGGGGCTAAAAAGGAGGGGGGGGGTAGTGATATTAGTTAGGGAGCATATTACCGCGGTGCAGAGGGTAGACAAGTTAGTGGGGTCATGCACTGAGTCACTGTGGGTGGAACTCAGAAACAGGAAGGGTGCAGTCACTATGCTGGGGGTGTACTACAGACCACTCAACAGCCCACGGAAATTGGAGGAAAGGATATGTCAGGAGATTCTGGATATGCACAGAAAAAATAGGGTTGTTGTAGTGGGGGACTTTAATTTCCCTGGTATAGACTGGAAAGTGCTTTGAGCTGGGGTTCTGGACGGGGAGGAATTTGTAAAATGCATACTGGAAAGTTCTTTGTAACAGTAAGTAGATCGCCCGACGAGAGAGGGGGCTATCCTGGACCTAGTTCTGGGAAATGAGTCCGGTCAGTTCGTCAATGTTTCGGTAGGGGAACATGTGGCAAATAGTGACCACAACTCTGTTAACTTGAGGATAGTAAAGTTAGCAGAGTTGTGGTCACTATTTGCCACATGTTAGGATAGTAATGGACAAGGATCTGTGCTGTCCGACGGGCAGGGTGCTAAATTGGGGGAAGGCTAACTATAGCCGGATTCAGCAGGAATTGGTGGATGTTGATTGGGAGAGGATGTTCGAGGGTAAGTCCGCGTCTGGCATGTGGGAGTCTTTTAAGGAACTATTGATAAGGCTGCAGGATAGGCATGTGCCTGTAAAAAGGAAAGATAGGAAAAGTAGGATTCGAGAGCCGTGGAAAACCAGGGAAATTGAGGATCTGATTAAAATGAAAAGGGAGACGTACGTTAAGTCGAGGCATCTGAAAACAGGTGGAGCTCTGGAGGAATACAGAGGGAGTAGGAAAGAACAAAAACTGTGAGTTAGAAGGGCAAAGAGAAGTCACGAGATGTTTTTGGCAGGCATGATTAAGGAGAACCCTAAGGCATTCTATTCATACGTTCGGAACAAAACATTGTCAGGGAGAAAATCCCTGACGAAGGAGGAGAATTATGCTGAGAACCCAAGGGAATAGGCGAGTACCTGAATGAATACTTTGCATCGGTATTCACGAAGGAGAGGGACATGTTAACCGGGAGTATCTCGGAGGGAGGTGATGACCCGTGAAAGAAAATCTCCATTACAAGGGAGGAAGTGTTAGTTTTTTTAGGAACATTAAAACTGACAAAGTCCCAGGGCCTGATGGCATCTATCCTCGACTGCACAGGCAGACGAGAGATGAAATTGCTGGGCCACTGATGGAAATCTTTGTTTCTTCTTTGGACACAGGTGAGGTCGCATTGGATTGGAGGATAGCGAATGTGGTCCCATTGTTTAAGAAGGGGAGCAGGGATAACCCGAGAAATTATAGGCCGGTGAGCTTGACGTCCGTGGTAGAGAAGTTGTTGGAGAGGATTCCTTGAGACAGGATGAATGTGCGTTTAGAACGGAACAATCCCATTAGTGACAGACAGCATGGTTTTGTAAGAGGGAGGTCGTGCCTTACAGATTTGCTGGAGTTTTTTGAGGAAGTGACAAAAACAGTTGACGAAGGAAGGGCCGTGGATGTCGTCTATATGGATTTCATTAAGGCATTTGACAAAGTCCCACATGGCCGGTTGGTTAAGAAGGTTAAGGCTCATGGGATACAAGGAGAAGTGGCTTGATGGGTGGACAACTGGCTTGGCCATAGGAGACAGAGGGTAGCGGTCGAAAGGTCCTTTTCCAGCTGGAGGTCTGTGACCAGTGGTGTTCCGCAGGGCTCTGTACTGGGACCTCTGCTATTTGTGATGTATATAAATGATTTGGAAGAAGGTGTAACTGGTGTTTTCAACAAGTTTGCGGATGACATGAAGATAGCTGGACTTGCGGATAGCGATGAGCATTGTCGGGCAATATAGCAGGATATAGATAGGCTGGACAATTGGGCAGAGAGGTGGCAGATGGAATTTTATCCAGATTAATGCGAAGTGATGCATTTTGGAAGAAATAATGTAGGGAGGAGTTATACAATAAATGGCAGAGCCATCAAGAATATAGAAACACAGAGGGACCTAGGTGTGCAAGTCAACAAATCCTTTAAGGTGGCAACACAGGTGGAGAAGTTGGTGAAGAAGGCATATGGTATGCTTGCCTTTCTCGGACGGGGTATAGAGTATAAAAGCTGGAGTCTGTTGATGCAGCTGTACAGAACGCTGGTTCGGCCACGTTTGGAATACTGCGTCCCGTTCTGGTCGCCGCACTACCAGAAGGACGTGGCGGCGTTCGAGAGCGTGCAGAGAAGATTTACCAGGATGTTCTCTGGTGTGGAGGGTCTTAGCTATGAGGAGAAATTGGGTAAACTGGGGTTGTTCTCCCTGGAAAGACGGAGAACGAGGGGCGATCTAATAGAGGTGTACAAGATTATGAAGGGGATAGACAGGGTGAACGGTGGGAAGCTTTTTCCCAGATCAGAAGTGACGATCACGCGGGGTCACGGGCTCAAGGTGAGAGTGGCGAAGTATAACTCAGATATTAGAGGGATTTTTTTACACAGAGGGTGGTGGGGGCTTGGAATGCGCTGCCAAGTAGGGTGGTGGAGGCAGACACGCTGACATCGATTAAGACTTACCTGGATAGTCACATGAGCAGCCTGGTAATGGAGGGATACAAACGATTGGTCTAGTTGGACCAAGGAGCGGCACAGGATTGGAGGGCCGAAGCGCCTGTTTCTTGTGCTGTACTCTTCTTTTTTCTTTGGTTAAAATGCGAAGAGTCCTCCCCGTGTGGGTTACTGAAACCATTGAACAATTACTGCGTGATAGACGGTTCAGGGTTAAAACGGGTGATGAGGCAAGTACCTGGAGGAAACACTCCAACAGCCTTCCCCAAGGATCTGTTGTCTCCCCAAATCTTTTCAATCGCCATTCCAGCGATCTTCCTCCAAATCTGTCTCGGAAGTTCATCAACGCTGACAATATCTGCTGTACCTCTCAGGCTTGGGCATTTGCTAAACTAGAAGAAAAATAAACACGAGGTTGCAAAGCTGTCCAACCTTTGAAGAACAGGATGCCTTCAGCCCAGGAGCAACACGACTGTGTCCAGTATATCCCACCTTCACAATACCGGAGAACAGCACGAAGTCAACATCTCCTTGAATGGCATGAGGCTGGATCACGAAAAAATCGTGACAGAAAACTGGCATACACAAAATATCTGGCAGGGCAGCAGCAAAGGTCAAAACGTGAAACAATCCCCCTCTGCAAACTTGTTGGCTCTGTAAAACATACAAGTGCTCTAAACAAGAAGACCTCAGTTCTTGCTATCATCTACTCGGCTCAGGTAATGTGCACAAATATGGTATAACTCCTCCCATATTGGTCTTGCAGATACCCTGCTCAACACAGCAATGAACATCATCGTTGGCACCCTTCAAACAACTTAACTTCCCGAGCTCTCAGTCCTGAGCAACATCCCACTCCCTCACAGATGGAGGGAAATTGCAACTAGAACACTCTTGCACAAGGTCTGCATCAACACAAGATTGCTGCTACACAAGAATCTTACCAATCCACTGCTGCTTGCTTCCCTTTGTGCCATGCTGCATGACTAAGAAGATCGTTTCAAGGAATAACAGCAGAGATCTTATTGCAGATGCAATGGAACCAACAAACTATAATTAAAAACTACTTTCTCTTCACAAGATACATGGCATGTCTACCCGGATTCAACATGCCATGCCTACATTGGGCATGTTTGCTCACTTGCCAAGACCCTTGGAAAATCGGCACAAGTGGGGTCTTTCAGGGAGACCAGTCTGCAGCTGTGTTGCACCTCAGTCATTGTTCTCTGACAGAATTCACCAGAGGGCTCGGAGAGCTCCTTTTCGCCGGTGTGGAAGCTATTGCCTGACCTGGTGATTACGGCACATAAGAAAAGTAAAATCAAATGTTATAATTACAATGTCATAAAGCAGCTGGCTGAGGGAATCCCTCAATGTCTCTTGACAGCATCAGGGTTTGTGAAGATTGTTGGCTTCACCCGACTGTGACACTAATTATAGGTGTGAAAGGCATTGCAGTTTACTGCAGCCCAAATTCAGTAACAGTTTTGAGAAGAGTGTGAGTGAGATATTAATTCTTTTCTGTGCCATTTGTGGCTGCACCCATTCCCACAGCTTACAATGGGTTCCTGTGTAAAGTGGTCTGCGGGGTCACTGTAAAATCAGGGAATGTATGTCGTGAATCTCCCATTTTCAATTGTTTTTTCTGAGTAGCCCTGGATAGCTTGTTTCTCCCTGTGAGGAGATGTGGGTGAATAGTTTTAGGAACATTGGAACAAGATTATCCTCACCGAGCCTGTACTACCATTCAATTAGAATACGTTCATGGTTAATTATTCACCACAATGTCATTTGCCCACGCTATCTCCATATCCCTCGATATTGTTACTCTCGAGAGATCTGTCAATTCCTGTATTGAACATGCTCAGTGATTGAACTTCTGGGGTAAAGTATTGCCAAAAATTCACTACCCTCTGAGTGCTAAATTCCTTTTCATTGCTTTCCTAAATGTCCTGCCCCTTAAGATTTATAAGCCAGGGGACTCACTTCGTCTACATCAACACTGTCACGCCTGGAAGGAAATTTATAAGTTTCAATTAGATCACCTCTCAGTCTTTGAAACGCGATACAATACAGGCGCTGTCTGCTCAATGTCCCCACATAAGACAGTTCTGCCATGCCAGGGATTAGTGTGGTGAACATTGATTGCGCTCCCTCTATGGCAAGTATATCCTTTCTTACAACAGAGACTAAAATTGTACACAACGCTCTTCGTGCAGTCTCACAAATGTTCTAGAAATTGCAACAAGATATTCTTAGTTGTATGCTCAAATTTCTTGGCAATGAAAGCCAACATATAACTACCTTTCCTAACACCTGCATGCGAACTTTCAGTGACTTATGAACAAGAGCAGCCCAATTTCTTTGGACACCAACATTTTCTAACCACTCACCATTTGATGAAATATGTATTATTTCTGTCTGTTTTTCTACCAAAGCTGATAACTGCACAATCATCGCGTTATCGTCCATCCGCCATGTTCTTGCCCATTCATGCAGCCTCTCTAAGTCCACAGGAAGCGTCTTGTACCCTTCTCACAACTGACATGCCAATCTTGTTTTGTGTTATCAGAAAAAATGAAACATTGCAATCAGGCATTGATATAGACTGTGAACACATGTGACCCTAGCTTGTAATATACTCAAATAACAGCCTAGCATCCTGAGAGTGACTCATTGATTCCACATCTCCATTTTCCTTCCATTGACCAATTCACAATCAAGAATACAATATTATCCTAACCTCATGCACTCTTAGTTCGTTTATTAATCTCCTCTATGGGAGCATATTAAAGCCTCCAGAAATTCCAAATCCACTCGGTCCTCTTCACCTGACACAAGCTGAGAAACAAGCTCAGTAACAAGCTCAGAAACTCCAACAGGTTTATCAAACAACATTTCCCTTTCATAAATCCATGTTGATTCTGCCATTAGTTTCCGAGCTTCCAGTTTTCACACTTATTACAATCGATTCACAACAGGATGGGGATCGATGCAATATGCCTTGACAAGTCTTCTCACTACTCGTCCATAAAAAGAAAGGCTTTTTGAAATGTGATTCCTTCTTTATAAACGGTTATATTTTCAGTCCTCATCCTCTTTGAATAGCTTGCTCAACAAACTCGAAATGAGATTAAATGAACGGGTTGGTTTATTCCACATAGAACACACACACACACACACACACACACACACACACACACACACACACACACACACACTATGGGAAAGTGCATTGCAATGTGTGCTCCTTTTGCTATCGTATAATAAAAGTGGGTTGAGGGAAAGAAAGTGGTACAGCGCCAGACTACCATAGAAATTTAAGTTATGGTTTTACGTGAGTGCTGAATATAGAATCAAAAGTCAAATAGGCAGCTTCATCAGAGTTTGTTCATTGCCTGCGACGGGATGATTCATCTTTTCAGAAGTGCAGACATTCACAAGGTGGTGAAAGTTGAATTAGTCTTGAAGACACCGGTTTCAGTGGTTCATATTGTAAAGAAGGGCCAAGCGGTTGTGTCTGGACAGAACTCATTTTACTATGACGATGATAAGATGACAAAGACATATACATCTTGCAGTCCTGTTCTCTATGTAGGTCAAAGAGTGGCTGAAGGTATGATACAAAAGTTTATTCATTCAATGAACTCAGACAGCTTTAGTCTCAGTCATGTAAATGTTATTCCAGGTTGACTACCGAGTTCCCTGGTGTAAACCAACGTTTTTCGAGCAGGTAATGGTGGGACCATGAACATTGCATTGGTTATTAGGAGACACAATCAATTACCCTTGGCCTTGGAGACACAGTCATTCTGATGAACATATTTTATCCTCAGAAATGCAAAGACGCTTTGTGCACCACCATGAACTGGCACAGACACAGTAAAAATAGCGAGAATCTGCTTTGTTGTCTGAAGGTTAATGATTCCTCTGGCATGAGGCATGACTCATCCTGGTAATCCTTGTCCATTTTAAAAGTAATATACATATATATATAATCTTACAGGGTCGCCTGGTTAACCAAGAAATATTTTATTTTATTCATTGTCTTAACCATGACACGATTATTTTCCCGACTACTGATGTCAAACTAACAGGACTATTGTTCTATATTCTCATTCTCCCTCCATTCGTAAATGCTCGGGGTACATTTGCTACTTCTTCGTCCGAAAAAATACTTTCTGAAACCTATAGCATTTTCAAAGAAAATCACCAATGTATCCACTTTGTCATGTCATAAATGATTATCCTGAAGGTTTGAAGCCAACTTGTTTGTTCACTGACTGTATTTAATGTCAGTCTCTCAGGTCCCGAGTTCCTTCACTGGAGGGTTTTCCTGCACTACAAATAACTACTTTATTTCAGCAAGTTACCCCATACTGCAGAAGCTTCACCTAGTAGCAGCTATTCTACTGAGAGTTAAGAAATGAATTGGGATCTAGTATTTCAGATACAACATATACTTTATGATATCCAGAAGATTTACTATCCCCTGCTCCTGGTGTTCCAACAAAGACCCTATATTTAACTGTTACTTTAGTAACTGTGCTAAACTGCATTGTTGTTCTTGCCATTAAAAATGCACTGCTGTGCTTCAAGTTGTTTCCAGAATTTGGTTATACTCAGCAATTAAGTGTTACAGCATGTTGAACGATGTTGCTGGTTACTTACTCACAATCTTGACTTCATTGACATTCAAGTTCGTGCTGAGTATCTCTACCCAGCTACTGATTTTCTAAAATATATTACACTGAATTATCAAGCTGATTATTAATACACAACTTCTCCTCACAGCGGAGTTCCTGGAAAATATTCGATGCAAAAGAACATTTACTGACCTCCAATGGATGCTATGTATGGCTGAATATAATTCATGTTTTGATATTTTCAATTTCCTGATAAAATGCCAACATGTATACATGTTCTCTTCGGATCATCTGAATATACACAAGTAGTTGATTAGATATCTCACATTGACAAAGAGATCCATATAGGATTGAACATACCAGTGATAAAGAAGTATGCAATCTGTCACTGTTAAGGAAGATTTTGCTTCAGTATTTATATAAACCTTGGAGTTTATTGCGCATTTACAAATATCCTTGGGATGGTTCCACTATTTGCATAGAATCAGTGGATTGTACCTGGGAGTTTTAGTATTTAAATTGAATATTTGGAATATGTCAGTATTGAGAAATATACCGAGGCGTGCCTCAGTATTTACCAAAAATCCTTGCAATGTCTTCTCTTTGACAACTATTCTTGGGAGTGCTTCAGTCTTTGCACCGAATCATCAAGCTGCCCATATATATATATATATATATATATATATATATATATATATATATATATATATATATATAAAATTATATATATATATATAGATGTGTGGACTGAAAGGATATTCCTGAGTCAGGATCGATATTTTTTTTTTTTGCTTGAGGATCATTTGTGTTTGCCAAATGTTCCTGAGTGATGTAAGCATTATTACAATGTCTTTGTGAGTGTCATGTCATAGAATGTTTATTTGTCAGTTTCATTTCATGAAATATTTCCCTGGGCGAGTGTCTGTATCTACTATATTCTCGCATCAGCTTCAGTACATGGAGAACATTCGCATGTTTGTCAATATTGAAGGTTGTTTCTGAGAGTGCCCTTATTTACATGCTGTTCTGAATGAGGGTCAGTACAGCAGCAGATTTCTGAGAGAATGTCAGTGCTTAGAATAGGTCTACATACCCCATGTCACCTGTGTCACTGCAACCTCACTGTCATTCAATTCTGTACACATATATTCAGACTAACAACTTTCTGACTGCGAGTGTTCGACTTCAAGAGGATGAAATATTTGAAGTTTGAATTGAAGACCGTTTTGACATTTACAACCAGGAACACATTAACAAAAATCGCATGTTACACGGGCTTCTGAATATCGACCTTATGTTTATAGGAAAAAAACAGTGAACTTACTGATGATAACAAGGAGAGGTTATCAAATTTTCAAGAGATTCAGATACCGTACGTAAACTTTTCTGGAATTGGAGATGCAAAGTTTTGATAAATTCAAGGGATTGTAGAAATTGCATGAATACTTTCATGTGCATCCACAGATGAGTGTCGAGTATGTAGTATATTTATTGATGTCTGCAAGGAATTCAGATTATTACAGATTGACACAGCCTGGTTTAAAAGCTGCTTGTATGTGTAGTTGCAAATTGTAAACTGCATCAACAATCAAAGAACACTACTGGGGAATATACCTGAAGTTACAGGAGGAATCCAATGTACTATAAGCTGTTATGCTGCAAAAGCAACGCCACGAACAGAACATTAAAATTTTGCATATGCCTCTGATGAAGCTTCGACTTTTATTCAATTTTATTAAGATAATGTGGTGTTCAGATTTCCCAGTTGATTGCCAGATAAAATGATGAAAACTAGAAGAGCCCTCACTAGATATTGGGGCATCGAACACACCATGATGCGAAATTGTGTCTACTCACAGAAGTCCAGGGGATGCAGATGCCGATGTAAATAACCTGTGTGTGTGCCTTCGTGTGTAAAACATAGAGAATGTGTTTGCTTATGTGGATGTGTGTGACAGTGGGGGTGTTCTCTCTGTGTGGGTGTCTGTGTTTTCTTCTCCTCATGAGCTGTAAGATAAACCTTCCACTTCAAGCACAATCCGTGGCTATTAAATTTTGAGTTTGACTGATTTGAATGCCACAATTGGGAGATTTCTACTTCCAGGGTGAAACAATTGGTTGTGTCAAACTTAACATCTTCAAAACTGGCTCCGAATTCTCCTTGGACAACGCAAAGTGTGTGCTCTTCCCCAGACCCCTCCCACTGGGGCGGCACGGGAGCACACTGGTTAGCACTGCTGCTTCACAGCTCGAGGGGCCTGGGTTCGATTCCCAGCTTGGGTCACTGTCTGTGTGGAGTTTGCGCATTCTCCTCCTGTCTGCGTGGGTTTCCTCCGGGTGCTCTGGTGTTCTCCCACATTCCAAAGCTGTGCGGGTGAGGTTGATTGGCCATGTAAAAAATTGGCCCGTGGTGTCCTGGAATGCGTAGATTCGAGGGATTCGTGGGGAAAATATGTAGGGATATGGGGGTAGGGCCTGGGTGGGATTGTGGTCGGTGCAGACTCGATGGGCCGAATGGCCTCTTTCGGTACTGTAGGGTTTCTATGATTTATTCTATGATTTCCCTCAGTATGATCCTTAGGACACACGTTTCTTGGGTACAGCATCTTGCAACATTCCTACCGGCCCAACTTCATAACTTCCATTGATTTGGCAGCAGGAAGCAATGAAATTGTTGCAATCAGAGAAACCAGCTCTCAAATACTGAGCTTGACTTTAAAGCTTCCTGGAGTATTGTCACCTATACTAATCTGTATTCCCATCTGTGTTCTAGGTTATAATATGTTTGCCCTATATAGCAAACATATATCACTTAACACCTTGAAACATGATTTGGCACATTTTGCATCCCCAACACACACAAACATTCCTACACACACACACGTAAGAGATTAGTGTTTCCATTATAGTCACTGCTCTGAATGAAGACAGTATTCTCCTTCTCTCTGTCCTAATCCTTCTATCGGTTCATTTATTGAAACCAGAGACTCTTGTTCCAATGGTGGCATTCCCTGTCTGCCCCGTGATTAACTCAAGATCTATAAATGCTATATGATGTAACATTTCACATAATGCTGCACCGATCTGCATTCACCAGGTAATCGATGCGATTTTTCGTAAGTCATCTGAATGTATTATTTTTTACACATTCCCTGCAAAGATGAAGAAGAGATCCATCGCATCCCACAGGATTGCTGGTTTGCACAGATGATTGCAGCTGCTGATGAAACACCGATTGCACTGAAGGCAGTAAAACATAACGCTGCTTGGTTTGTCAACTGGAATGATTCAATTTTTAAATGTCATGATCGTGTGTGATGCACAAATGATAATCATCAGTGTAAAGGACAGCAACCAGAGACAAGACCATGACTGATTCGTTCTTGAGAGTTCAATGTTATATCTGACCATGACAACATCACCTGGAATTACAGGAAGGTCACTGGGTGATAAGGGAAACCCACTCATGCAGAAGGTCACTTGCCAATGGAGATGGAGGAGCTGGATGAGAGCAATATAGAGTCTGATGGAGAAGCCCGAGCTCCAGGTGATGCAAGGTCAGTTCGAGATTGCCTGGCAGTTGCTGCTTTGGACAATGAGTTGAAATAATGTTTAATTAATATGTCTAAATTATCCCCTTCCCTCCCCTCCATCCATTCTTGTCTTCAAACACTCCACCCCCCTTACCTCCTTGTCGACAAAAAGACAGGAACTGTTAAAGTAGAAAAATATTTTATTTTTATGGTGTTAAAGTTGTAAAACATATTTTCGTGCATTATTAAGTTGAGCTAGTTATGTTAGATGAAATGTGAACATGGTTAAAGTTTTCTAATTATAAAAAATGTGTCATTTATTAAATTTTTAAAATCCATTAAACTTAGCAAAATTGTGCGAATTATTTATTCAAACGTCAAAAGGCAACATTCAAATATGAGAATAGTAATTGAATAATTTAAGTAAACAAGGCAGAAGTATTAATCCTAAACAAATTGAAACAAGCAACTAAAAATGAAACATGCATCGGAGGAGAGGGTGGATAAACTGGAGGTAGCAGTGTTGGAAGAAGAAGAGAGGAACCCAAATTCTTCCTGTGTCGTCCATGGGCCCTTCCCCATCGATATACCGCATCTCCCTTCATCCCAGATGGAGCCGGGTCTTGCCCAGCTGTCTCTGAACGGGTGGCTCCTGTTCATAGAGTTCAGCAGCAGGTGTCACAACTAAGCAATGATTTGCACTACCCCACCTCGGCCCGCTTTGTTTTCATTCTATTTTTATTTACTGTTCTCTATCTCTTATTTCTTTATTGTCTTTCTTCATTTTTATTCCCACTCTACTTGACGCCCCTTCCCTTTCCTTCCCCCCATCCCCCTTGCTTCTCCTTTTCTAAATCTTGCTTCTGTTCCATCCATTTTCCTCTCCCCCCCCCCCCCCACCGCCCCCGCCCCCCACCCCACCCCCGTGCTCCCCAAACATCTTCATTTTAGCTTCTCTGCATTTGGCCATTCACACACTGCATTCTCTCTGTGGACAGCTATCAAGCGGTTTTCCTGGTTTCTGTGTTTATGATTCCTCTTTCATTCCCTAACCCTTCAGTTCAAATCTCTCGCCCTTTCTATGCCTTTTAGCTTTGACAAAGGGTCGTCTGGTCTCGAAACGTAAACTCTTTTCTCTCCTTACAGAAGCTGCCAGGCCTGCTGAGGTTTTCCAGCATTTTCAATTCAAGTGTCACAACTTCATTTCTTGTCTGCTGAGGTAACTAATTTTGTTGTCTCAGCAACTAATTCTGCTGGACTGCATTCTGTCTCAGCAGCTCATATTACTGCACCGACTCTCGTGATGATGTCTCAGCAGTTCATTTGCTCTAAGACTTCATTCAGTGTTGCAGTTTGGCTCCTTCCAGTTTCAGCAGAACCTTCAGCTAGCACCGTTACGACCTCACACAGTTTATCAATAACCACGTGTGCACTTTAATTGACTGTAAGTAGTTGAGGATCAGGAGGTCTGGAGTCTTTCTCTGCCAGTAACGAAGGCTCCTCAACTCCGGGAAGGATCTGAGTGTTCTTCCGCCATGAAAGCAATCGTGGTATCACAGGGCTCCTCCTCCCAAACCACTTGACGACCATGAACATCTGTATCAATGTCAAATAACTCATCAGGCTGCAAGGCTTCCCCTCGTCTGCTCCAGCTTCAGTGTTGTACTGCTGTGATGTACCGGCTTCCTTTAAACCACCAGCAGGTGTTCGTGGTGCAGCCTGACTCTCAGCCATATCCCGCTGTGTTATAACCATGTCGTCTGTGAAAGTTGAAGAAAACAATTGTTTTTCCATCATGGTAATTGTCTTGTATATAAATAATCAAATGGGTTTTTGTCTTGCCGAAACGAAACCAAATATCACCTCCGCCACATACTCCGGCGTTGAGAAACGTAGCAGGTCCCAAGCATGTTCCTCCTGTGCAGTGAGCTCCTTAATGGATGCCAGTCTGCTTCTAATCAGCGAACGCTACCAGGCATTATGTGCCTTTTTGCCTGCAGAAAGTAAGTGACTTGAAAAATTCTTGCTATAAACCTGTAGGTCAGCAGCAGCAAAAATCAATTGGACCTGGGACCATGTTCACAATCTCCAAGGTTAACTGCATTTTCTGACCCTCTTCAGGTTTGGAAGGAGACTACTATTTACACAGCTTCAGAGATCCCCATTGTTTTTAAAGTGTCTGACCCTTCTACAAATCTGTGAGGAGACAGAGCTATTTGCCATACTAAATGCAGACTGAAATCGTTACTTTGGGGGAGATTTTATCTCTGGTTGAACGCATCAAGTCATTGAGTTGCTTGCGACAATACTCCATGGTCCGTGGCACTTCACAATCTGCAGACACCAAGGTTTCAATTTTCTTCCAAGACAGAGTTTGCATTTTCCTTGGTGGTTTTGATTTTCCATTACCCAAAAATTGAACTTTCCTCTGTTTCACTTCATGCATTTGAGTTTCAAAATCATGGTCAGAGAAGTTTTGAGTTCTCTTTTTCCCAGCAAACTTTTCAGTGGCCATGTTCTCAATTAAAACACACAGACACCTCGAAGCATGCCAAGGATAAAAAAAGTTACATAATAAGAATGCAATGCCGATTTTGGGCGACACGGTGGCACAGTGGTTCGCACTGCTGTCTCACAGCCTCATGGGCCTGGGTTTAATTCTGGCCTTGGGTGACTGTGTGGAGTTTCCACGTTCTCCCTGTGTCTGAGTGGGTTCCCATGAGTGCTCTGGTGTTCTCTCACATTCCAAAAATGTGCGGGTTATTTAATTTGCCATGCGAAATT
The DNA here is from genome assembly GCF_964213995.1 of Mustelus asterias. NCBI lineage: Eukaryota > Metazoa > Chordata > Chondrichthyes > Carcharhiniformes > Triakidae > Mustelus > Mustelus asterias. The sequence goes on from NW_027590133.1 coordinate 70,117, forward strand.
GTCCCTCAGTGTCACTGGATTAGCAACATGAATTCATGGGGTTATGGGGATAGGGCCTGGGTGGGATTGTTGTCGGTGCAGGCACGATGGGTCGAATGACGTCCTTCTGCACTGTAGCGCTTCTATGGACGAAATGTTACAGTTGTGTTCGCCCTGGAAATGGCAAAAGCCACCCGAGGTCAATGGACATTTGTAAAGTCTGCCCCTCATCTGCTGGAGGGGTGGATCTGGGAAATTCGCCCTGATGCTTCTATGAGTCTAAGTAGTGCTGTTACAAAATTGAGATTGTGAAGTTGCAATTTGATGTTTGTAAAGATGGAAAAAATGCAAAAATGCTCGAGGGGAAAAAAAAGCATTGCGTGGTCACTTTGAAACCTGCTGTTTGCTGTCAGTGCTTGGAGGTTTAAAATACAAATTACATACAGAGTCCAAGCTGAAACACATGTACCGAAAGGTAAGGCAGTATTTTTGAAAGGACAAGGACTTTTTAAAAAATTCCACCCAAACAATTTACAGCAGGCATTCAGCGACCAGGAACATAAAATTTGAATTTGATTGTGTTGACGACATCAGGCTAATCCTATTGTCGGAAAATTGATAGGTCATAACAGGTATAAAAGAGAGTACAGGGGGAAAAACAAGAGAGCAACAGAACTCAACAGAACTCTCAAACCTCGAGAGGGAGAGAGCAGATCTCCACTCTGCCAGCTTCAGATATCTCTTAATAGAAGGCACCATCTAACTTGCAAAATGTACCAAATAGGAAAGAACTTACAGACAGAGGAATCAACAGAGGAACTCTAAATGATTCTACAATCCACAAACCTGATTGTATTTTGGGAGTGACTGAATTCTATTATTATATATTTTTTGGTTATGAATACGTATTGTATTTATTTGATCAGCATTCCATTAGAATCTTATTTTATTCGGTACGTTACATGTTTAGTTAAAGGTCCCTGTTAGTTAAATAAATGAATTAAGTGTTTTTTTTAAGTTAGTTTCAGATATTTCTGTTAGTTAATCACTCAAGGTTAATGAAGAACAGTTCACACCTTCCCACACACGTTTAACAGATTACGAGGTGAGGTATTCCTCTTTGGGGGATTCGGCATTAGTTCTCATAAGGGGAGTCAACCTCCACATCATTACGTTACTTTCACAAATTTGAAACAAATAAAACATTTATTTATACATGTTAAATAATACTCATGTTCAATAATTAAAATGAATTTTAAAAATACAGTTTGAATGATCCAATGAATGCTTAAAAGATACCAACTGCTTAAAATAAAGAGCAAAAACAATATAATACAAATACAAATAGATACATTTATAATAGCATGGTTCCCTTTTCAATATAAATCTGCCTTTCGAAACCTGGACCTCAAGAGGTGTTCTCAGGCTTACCGCGTCAGAAGGGGCGTGGTTATCCATCACTTGTGACGCGTGGGTCTGGTCAGATTAATTCGTTGCAGGTCCGAGGCTTCCGCACACATCCGTAGTTTCGGCGGAGCTGCTAAGGAAACGTGAATGTGCATTTTAAAGAATATTTTTGGCAGACCATATATTTCGACCGGGGATCCGAATTTACGGGTGGATACTCCCTAAAACCTCATCTCAGGTATGTCTCCTGCTCGGAATGCTGAGTCTGGAATAAAACAAAATTTGCCAATGATCAGGCGTAATTCCCAAACTAACATTGTGACAGGCAGGCAAAGTTAACGCTGTTCCTTTTATTAGCATTCAGTTGCTTTAACGCAATGGTTGCAGGAAAAGACGGGATCGGAAGTTTGAATGTGGCGCGTTTTCAACGTGCGTGTCTGTGCATCACATTGTTACTTCGGTATTGTTCCATTGCACATGTGCGGCATATAATCTCCATAGGTTAGCGTTTGGTACAAAAGTTATGGCCCAAATATCAAGTTGACCATGGCATCATTCGGACATGTAGGATCACAGAAGCATAGGACAGGAACAAGAGCAGGAAATTCAGCCCTTGGAGTCCACTTTGCCTTCCGAGAAGCTTGGCCGCTGGTAAGCTCAGGTAGTTAGCTCTGAAGTCACGACTTTCATCTCAGTGCTGGTCAACAAATCTTGAACATTTGAAATAGGTTTATTCCATCTAGTTGTCATTGGTAAATGTGCCATTTCATGAGGCTTTCGACCAGTGACTCGTGCTCCAGTTGCATATTATTTCAGTGGGGAGGTTGTGATGGAGCTGGATGAAATGTTCATTGGGCCAAACACTCGATCCCAGGTTTTCTCTCTTTCTCCTCCTCAATATTTCAGTTTTCTACCCTTTGCCAATTGCTTTGTCTCTTCAGCTCACAGCAAAGTCTCCTCATTTCCACACATTAAACCAAAGTTCTGACATTTAACGTAAGTCCTTGCCCATGTTTGAAAGATTCATTTGATTCGAGTTCTGAAAGTTGATAAAGAGAAAATGTGAACATACGATAGGAAGAGAATTTGAAACCATGTCGTGGAGAAACAGGCCGAGGTACTGCTCATGTTGTAACTTAGGATCTCTTGTTTATTAGAAAGACACTTTTAATCACGATCACACGGCGTCAGTTAACAAGCGAGCATTGGAATGCACTATTTGGAATTGTATCCCACTATTTCATGTGTTACGCACTGTGCGACAGTGCAATTGAGACGGAAGGACAGCCAGGAAGTTCTGAAATATTAGAGTAGCTGCTCCTATTTCTTATTATCTTAGAGACATTACACAGAGAAATCATCAGAATTATATTGACCTTGGAGTTTTTCACCAGTGGTATTCCTGTTTGTTTGAGGTTGTATTCGGATCTCAAGTTCCGTTATGATAGAATCGTATACTCATGTATAGGTACAACATAGAAGGAGGACTGTCTGTCCAAATTCACTGTGATGGCTTTCCCATGGAGAAACTTACCCAGTGTCAATGCGGTGCCTTCACCCTTAACCCTGTAAGGTTTTTCCTTTTCAAGGATTCTCAAGTTTTCTCTTTGCATCTGTGCAGAAGTATGCAGGTTGACCTGTTCGTGATTTAAATCTTGTTAAGTTGAATTGTTTGGTTAAAAAAATGAGAAACTGTTACGAAAGGGTGGCATCGAAACTTGATTTTGCCGCTGATCGACAGACAATGATTTCTGGCCAAAGTTAGGAAAAGCTTTATGCGTGAGCTTAAAATCGAGGAATTTGTTTTTGAAAATGCCGTTGCAATGCACTGAAGATGCTGTTTCCCTGTCGTTCGAGCACTTTCAGCCAACAGCAGCGCTCAGACATGGACTGGCACCCAAGATTCTCAGGTAAAAAATCGGGTGTTGGACTGACGAAGCGACCCAGGCCCAGGTTAGTAGCTTCCGCAGGGCTCTATGCACTGTCTGATGAAAAGCATCAGAGACTTTGATTTCCTTCTTCCATAGTTCACCCTCTCCAGAGCATTTCCCTCACAGACAGACCGGCAAACTCATTTGTGCATCATTTCACAAACCCTCTAACTTCCACCAACTACTCTCTTCATAGTAAAAGGCGTGAAATGGGACAACTGTTGTTATCCAGGTATCTGCATTGGGACTTCACAGCTTTGAAGTTGCATTAATTTCAAGGAGTATTCTTAATTTGCCGAAATTGGAATGGGAATCCACAAAAGCACAACGCTGGATTTCACAAGTGGCTAAAGAATTTCAAATAGTATTCGTTGAGGCAGAGTGTTAACGGCAGACATCGGGAGCTACATTCCTAATTTTGCCAATCACAAATTGTGGGGGGTGCATCTTCATGGAAAATCAAGTCCTTTTACCCGACCACCTCTGCCCTGCAAAAGAGCTAGCAAAACAATCCATTTTAAAAATTCAAACATGGGACATATTCGTCGCTGGCTGGCCACTATGTACTGCCTATCCCGAGTTGCCCTTGAGAAGATGGTGGTGAGCTGCCGTCTTGAAACGCCATGATGTGGAGATGCCGGCGTTGGACTTGGGTAAACACACGAAGAAGTCTCACAACACCAGGTTAAAGTCCAACAGGTTTATTTGGTAGCAAAAGCCACGAGCTTTCGGAACAGGCTGTCCCTTCGTCAGGTCGGTGGGAGTTCTGAGAAACTTCTGAGAGAACTCCCACCCACCTGACGAAGGGACAGCCTGTTCCGAAAGCTAGTGCATTTTGCTACCAAATAAACCTGTTGGACTTTAACCTGGTGTTGTCAGACTTCTTACTGTTCTTGAAACGCTGCAGTCCATGCGCTGTGGCTTGTCCCACAATGTGGTTCGCGAGGAAATTCCAGGGTTTTGACACAGCGACAGAGAAGGAACAGCGATATATTTCCAAGTCAGAATGATGATTTGTTTGGAGGGGAACTTGCAGTTCGTGATGTTCCCAAGTATCTGTTGCCCTTGTCCTTCTATATCGAAGTGGTCGTGGGCTTAGAAGGTGCTGCCTAAGGAAACTTGGAGAGATCGTGCAGTGCGCCTTGCAGATAGCACACGCTGCTCCTACTGAGCGTCTGCGGTGGACAGAGTTGATGTTTGTGGATGTGGTGCCAATCAAGCGGGCTTCTTTGTCCTGGATGGTGTCAAGCTTTCTGAGTGTTGTTTCAGTTGGACCCATCTAGTTAAGTTGAGAGTATTCCACCTCCTGACTCCTGACTTGTGCCTTGTAGATGGTGGACAGGTTTTGGGGTGACATGTGGTGAGTTGTTCACCGCAGCATTCCTCGATTCTGACCCGCTCTTGTAGCCACAGTGATTATGTGGCGATTCCAGTTGAGTTTCAGGTCAATGGTAACTCCAAGGATGATGATCGTGGGAGATTGAGTGATGATAACACCATTGAATGTTAAGGGGCAGTGGTTAGATTGTTTCTTTATTGCTGATGGTAATTGACTGGCATTTGTGTGCCGCGAATATTAATTGCCACTTGTTATCACAAGTCTGGATCTTGTCCAGATAATGTTGCATTTGAACATGGAGTGAGGAGCCGCAAATAGTGCTGAACATTGTTCAATCATCACTGAACATTCCTACTTTTGATTGTATGATGGGGGAAGGGCACTGATGAAGCAGCTGAAATGGTTGGCCCTTGGACATTACCCTGAGGTTATCCTGCAGTGATGTCCTGGAGATGAGATGACTTACCCCACAACTAAACCATCTTCCGATTTCCCAGGTGTGACACCAACCAGCTGAGTGTTACCCCGTTAAAACCCACTGATTCCAGTTTTGGTAGGGCTCCTTGATGCCACACTGGGATGAATGCGGCCTTGATGTCATGGACTGTCAATCTCACCTCATCTCTGGAAGTCAGCTGTTTTGTCCATGTTCTAACCAAGTCTGTAATGAGGTTAGGAGTGGAGTTACTATGACGAAACAGAAACTGGGCGTCACAGCAGGTTATTGCTGAGCAGGTGATGCTTGTTAGCACTGTTAATGACCCCTTCCATCACCTTGCTGATGACCGAGAGTGGACTGATGGGACGATAATTGGCCGATTGGGGTTTTTCCTGCATTTTCTGTCCAGGACAAAGCTGGGTAATTTTCCACATTGTCAGGTAAATGCCAGTGCTGTAACTGTACTAGAAGAGCATGGCTCGGGGAGTGACAAGTTCTGGAGTACGAATCTTCAGTACTAATGCGAGAATATTGTCAGGGCCCACTGACTTTGCAGTATCCAGTGCCTCAAACCGTTTATTGATGTTATGTAGAGTGAATCGAATTGGCTGGAGAGTGGTGTCTGTGATGCTGGGCCCCACTGGAGGAGGCCGAGATGGATCATACACTTGGCACTTCTGGCTGAAGAGTGCTGCGAAATTCTGCGTATCTTTTGCACTGATGTGCTGGACGCCTTCATCGATGAGGATGGGGATGTTGCTCTCAGTAATCGAAGGTCATTGTTCAAAATTGCCGGTTTGGCATGCAGCTACAAAGTTGGATGACTTGTACATAGAATCACATTCTTCCCAACGCTATTCCGAGGCCGCTGTGCTTTAAGTCCCTGCATTGTCCAAACGGGCTGAGGCACAGGTGAGCTTTGAACTCTGGATTTTTTTTTACGAGACAGGCACTATAACTATCGAAACATCATTATTCACATAATCGCAGTGCTGTATGATGGTGAGAATTTAAAACTTTCATTTGGAAGAGAGCGTTTCTGTGCAGCTTTATGAAGATAGGAACATTCAGGCATCTCTGGGGGGCAAAAACAATTCCTTACAGCTCGTTGGTAACCTGAATTTTTGATTTTGCAAATCCAATCGTTTGACCTCCCAGCTTGTGCGCTAAAGTTAGCAGAAAAGAATGCTGACTTCTTAACTCACTGAATCAACAAAAAACTTGATTACAGTCGGGAAACTTCAATTAAACAGAATATGTTGGGGATAAAGATCAGAATGTTTGGCAGCATCTGTTGAGAGAGAATCTGAGTTTACCTTCTGCATCCTCACAGATCTTCTTCAGAGCTGCTGCCAGATCTGTTGATACTTTCCAGCATTTTCTGTTTTTATTTTTTATTTCCAGCATCCACAGTATTCTGTTTGCTTTGTCCTTAATAAATCTACGTAACTGTGCACAGGATGATGAATGGCATTGATACATTAAATTAGATATTGTGACATGAGTTAGATTAAATTTGTATTTTTCAATCTGGTATTCAATCATTTGCGATGGGCTTTTTTCTGGTGAGATTGACACAGTTCCTTTGAATCATATAATTGGGATTTAGGCGCTGGTGTCAGCTGGACAGCGTTGGAGTGAGATGGAAACCCTTTGTTTCTCTGCTGCTCTGTCTGAATGTTACATTAAAAATATCTCCCTGAACCTCGGACCAGAGTGTTCCTGAATACTTTTGCTGTCTGAGCATGTGGAACTGATGAGCAGTCTATGTCTATATGAGTGATTTTGTGGCTACTGTGTGTGAGAAGGAGCTGCCTGCATTGTTCCATGTATCTCAGGTGGAGGGGGGAAAAAGAACAACATGGAAATTCTGTGGATGGGGTCGAGGGCAGGAGAGATTTAAAGTTATTTGTGATAGTATTGGCGTAAGGTCAGAGGGAGGGAATGTGAATGGTAAGGGAACAAAATTGGGGGGATGAGTGCAAGATATTGTGGGAAGATGAATATTTATTGCCGAAAACAAAGAAAAGGAAAGATGAGAGGTTACAAAAGAGAAATTCAGACAAAATTATAACAGAATCTTTTGCTTCTATTACTCTGTACTGCTGGACTGCTCTTTTGCTTCGATTACTCGGTACTGCTACAACGTTGCTGTTTACAAGATGCACGTTTCTGTGAGACTATTATTGAATTGTGGGTGTTTTGTCATTACTAATCTATTATTGCTGGTTCCTCTTTGTTTGAAAGCATACTCTTTTCGCCAACTGTCCAGGATTCGAGTTACAGATTTGACAGGTCGTCCCATTCAGCCCAGTTCAGGTGACACAGCCAGATTCTGTATTCAGGCACACAAATGAATATCGCCTGGTTGTTGGTGTGAAAGCCCCTCCGTCTCAGAGAAATTCATATCCCGGGATCTTTGAAAACCAATGCTTCTGACTCTGCCTGTCGTGGATACACAATCTTTATCAGCACGTCTCCCACATATTATCCCATTTGAAATATCAAGGTCAATTTTGTGTCCTATGTTTCAATGTAATAAAAAAGTCTCTTGCTTTGAAACTGCAGTTTCGCATCTGCCAAGCGGCGACATTAACTTCGAAATGGAGGAGGAAAGTCATAATAGAAAAAAACAAGACTAAATATATTCAGGGCTTATACCAGCGTTAGCAGCTTCGTATCACTCTGAGGGGATAACCCCAATCCTCTCAGGAATTAAGCACTAACTGTGGGACTGGAGGGCTGCGGGCTTCTCGCAGTTATCTTGGAGTGAGACTAGAAAGATGACACGGTATCTTCACTCAGTGAACTGAATGTGCTTTAATCCCATTTGGTGATATTGACTGGCCATTGACCCACATATCGACAGATTTGTTGAATCGCAGAAAGTGAATTGTCATATCACACAAACAGGCACCGATGCAAGCATTCCTCATTACTATAGTGGTTAATAACCCGCCTTAGCATAAGGAGACCAGGATTCAGTTCATCCAACGGGGTGAACTTTAAACAAAAAATTGAAGGCAGACTTCCAAATGGCAATCATTCACATATAGAAAGTGGGCAGGGCAGATGAATCTCGGAACAAGAATTATACGGACTCGAAAAGTTAACTCTGTTTCCTTTTCTGCAGATGTGGCCACAAGTGTTGAGTTTTTTGAGCATTTTTCTGTTTATGTTTTAGTGCAGATGAAGATAGTGCATCTGTCACAGGCAGAGTCATGGACAGTCATCGAATCATACCGTGCAGTAGAGTCTCATCGGCCTATTGAGTCTGCAACGAAACATGAGAAAAATCTGACCGACATGTGTAATCCCATTTACGAGCACTTGTCCAATAGATTTGAAAGTTTAGACTTGCTGGGTAATCATCTGGACACTTGTTAAAAGATTTGAGACAACTCGCCCCCATCACCCTCCCAGGCACCTCAATCCAGAACCTAGCCACCTGCTAGGCAAAAAGGTTTATCCTCGCCCACCCTCCCACGACCCCACACCGCCCCCTTATCCGCCAACCCCCGAAACGTCCTGCCCCTCATCTTGAACCTATGTCTCATCGTGATTGACCCTTCAACTAAGGGGAACAGCTGCCTCCTATCCAGTCGTTCATGTACCTCATAATTATGTACACCTCAATCAGATCGCCAGTTCATAGAAATCATAGAAACCCTACAGTGCAGAAGGAGGCCATTCGGCCCATCGAGTCTGCACCGACCACAATCCCACCCAGGCCCTACCCCCACATATTTTACCCGCTAATCCCTCTAGCCTGCACATCCCAGGACTCTAAGGGGCAATTTTTTACCTGGCCAATCAACCTAACCCGCACATCTTTGGACTGCATCCAAGTTAGTCATCTCTGCTCTAACTAAAACAACCCAGGCCGATCGAACTCTCTTCACAACTTAGAAGTTCCATGCCAGGCAGGATCGTGTGAATCTGCACGCTCTCCAGTCCAATCACATCCATCCTATAATGTGGTAATCAGAAATGCATGCAGTACTCTCACTGTGGCCTCACCAAAGTTCTACGCAATTCCAACAGGATCTTGCAGTGAGCCAAGGCGGAAATGGCAGGTCAGATGTTAAAGATCAGAATTGAAACAGTCAATGACTTTTCACTTGATTTTGTGATTTATTCGACTGAATTGAGGCAGATAAAGAGAACAACAGATTCCAGAGTGCAGAGGAACAAACTTGAGAGGCCACTCTGAGGTTAGAAATGTAATTACTGACTGGTCATGAAAGGTCCATCATTGAAGCGATACGAGACATGTAGATGCACCTCATGGTGTTGGAAGAAACATTTCCATTGCTGTTTAACACACCTTCCCATTATAACGTGTTATTGTACGTGATCAGAATTTTCCTGTCTTGCGGCTGGGGATCTGGGTCCAAGTAAATCCCAGTGCTTCATATATTCCCTGAACAGGGAATTGAAAGAACTGTCGTAACATGATTTTCTCAAAGATTCGTGGTATTGATGGCGGATGGGTGTGTGTTGAAGGGGGGGGGGGGGGGCGGGGGTGGTGGAGGTGGGGAGGGGGCGGGATAATTCAAACGATTTTGCAATCTCAACATCTTCGTGGAGATTCTGGACGGTATAAATCAATGCACAGTGAACTTCAAATCGGACAAATCGTCTGCTGCAAAAAGGGACAGGTTCATCTGAACACAAAATGCATCGACCAATTCAATGGATCAGGAAAGTATTCTACATGGTCCTTGCCATAACTGGTGTTCCTGGTAAGTGTCTAAAGCTAATGTGATTGTTTAACGTTTCGTATGAGCAAGTGTTTGCAATTAAACTGAGAAAAGTAATGTTCCATTCGTTGGTATGGTCACAGTTTTGCGGACACTTATTTAATAAGATAATTATGTTCATTACATTTGCTGAATCATCTGTGCAGTTGTATTGTATTGTCCCATCGGAATCTAGTTCTGAAGTACTCAGTATTATAAAGGTGTTGCATTCATTAGAATGCTCTGTTGTGTTGAATAAACTCTCTAAGCAAGAAACTGTCTTGAGTGGAAGGTTTTATTAGGATTATCTGTCCATTTAGAATACGATTGAACATGGTCACAAAATGAGTACGTGCTTTTATTTTTGCATCGTCAATTTGCCCCCATCAAAGGTGTTTTTTTGTGATTTGAGGACAACAGCTATACCTAAAACTTTAAGTGAGCTATAATTCAGCTTTCTATATAGGTTAATATAACATCTATTATTTCAGTGACCGTCACATAGAGATAATCCTATTTTGGTCACAATTGCACTGTCTCATTAAACTTCATTTATGCATCTGTAGCACCAGAAAACAGTTTGTCTGAGCTGGATCCAATTGTCCCATCTGAGGTAATGGCTCCTTAGCAGGAGAAGTGGACCATATCGTGAGAAGGATTCCTAACGCAGAATGTGATCCAAGCTGAAGATGAGTTCCTATCAATGGAGTGGTAGGAGGCAGGCATAGATCTCCAAATGAACATTTGGTTATGCTTTCTCGTGAAAACATTTTACATCATGATCTGTCCCTGGGGAAAGTCTGCAGCCCACTGTCATCTGACATGTGTTAAACCTGGAATTGGACGTGCGAGAGGCAGGCTCAGATCATTGTTCAGATGCTCTTGCCAGTCATCTGATTCCAACCCACACATTTGTGATGCTATTTTATTTTCTGATGAGTTCTGGAACATATTTTTTTCAGTAATTCCCTTTCTCTCTCTTACAGTTAATTTAGTGGCAATTGTGGTTCTGTCTCGTGGAAAGTGCGACCTCTCCGCCTGCACAACTCGCTACCTCGTGGCCATGGCAGTGGCGGATCTCCTGGTCATTATCACTGAAGTTATACTGAACCGAATCAATGATTATTATTTCCCACTGAATTTCCTGGAAATCACCCCTGTGTGTAGTGTTCGCTATGTTATGCTGCGTGCAGCCACAGACTGCTCTGTCTGGTTCACAGTCACTTTCACTTTTGATCGATTTGTCGCCATTTGTTGTCAGAAGTTAAAATCTAAATATTGCACCAAGAAGACTGCATCCGTGGTCCTAGGAACAACGGGCACTTTACTGTGTTTAAAAAATATTCCCATCTACTTTTGATTTAAACCGAGAAGGATTATTGACAATGTACCATGGCGTTGTAGTAATAAGCGTAGTTATTTCAGGGACCCGAGATGGATTGGATTTAGATACTTTGAGAAAGTTTTAACACCATTGCTCCCGTACATTTTAATTTCGTTACTCAATGCTCTAACAGTTAGACATATTCTAGTAGCCAATAGAATCCGTAAAGGACTGAGGGGTCAGAGCAATGGAGAGAATCACAGTGACCCAGAGATGGAGAGCAGAAGGAAGTCTATGATTTTACTCTTTACCATATCGGGCAGTTTCATACTCCTCTGGTTTGTGTATGTTTTATATTTTTTTGGTGTTCATGATAACTTCGATGATTATTCTTCTTACAACTTTGAAAAGGTCGCATACATGCTGCGGAATTTAAGTTGCTGCACAAACACACTGATTTACGTGGTGACGCAGTGCAAATTCAGAGAGCAGTTGAAGAACATAGCAAAATACCCGTTTACATTCCTGGTCAAAGAAATAAAGAACAGAGCAGAGTGCAGCTCAAATATCCCGTGCTAAGTGGCAAAAAACACAGGAGGACCAGAGGGAAAGGGCCTGGGGCAGCAGGAAACATCTCAAATATTTCAACGACGACGCAGAGGGAACAGGGAGAGATGGATCGGAACAAAATTAACGGCAGATCTTATACTGAGAAGAACAGTGAGTTAGGAGCAAGGACAGACATTCAGAGGACCAGACTGAAATGAGCAGAAGCAATTCGACACAATAATGTTCCGTGGGACAAACGTAGACAAACTTTCGGATGACCTGCAGTAACTCCGCAGTCGCAGTCAAACAAAGCAAAAGGCAGTGGGACAATGGTGAGAGCTGGCATCGGGATCCCAGGAAGTAAATTAACAGGGGGAATCAGCGGACAGGAAAGCAGTGACCAAGGGACAAGAGCTGACATTCGGAGGAGCGGAGATTAAGAAGCCAGGTGGATAGTCAGAGAAAAGGCCTGAAGGTTAGATACGGATGCAGCAGACACTAGATCTCTGCTAGGTCGATTCCCAGCGCCTCACCTCTTGTCAATAAAAAAGAGTTAATTCAAAGGAAAAACGCTGTGATGCTGGAAAACACCTGTTGACAATGTATAATTTGTCAATCTAGTTAGTAACTAATCGCACCAATTTATTGAATCGGTGGCCTTCGTGATTCTCCAGATTAATCACTAGAATCTGCCTTCCTCTCTCTCACCAGCTCCCGCCACTCCACCCCCCCCCCCCCCCCCGCCCCGCCCCACCATCTCCTCCAACAATGTAGGCTATTGATAGGTGTCTTCGTGGTCACGTCTGGACAAGTCCAGCCAGGGGCACGGGTGGGCAGCAGAGACCTGCTGCGGAGTTTGCCAGCCAGGGTGGGGTAGTTGCGGAGGAAGAGCTCAGGGAATTCGAGGGACGAAAAAGTGTGTTTATTTGGAGGAGACAATTAGCCTTAGTTGTTGAATGATCGCCAGCCCCCACCCTCTCCTGGAAAATGTTTCTGGTTTCCTCTGTTTTCCGGTGTGATGACAGCTGATAGTTGGCCTAGGGTCGTATAGTCGCAATGCCATCTTTTACATCTCAACAACACCGCCTGCCAATCTCCCTCTTTAAGTGTATTCGCTGTGGAAACCCTCGTCCATTCCATTGCTTCATCCAGACTCGACTATTCCAACACAATGCTGCCCAGTCTCCGGCTTCCTCCCTCCATAACATCGGCTGCATCAAACTCTGAGTAAAACGCCACTGAATCCCATTTCACAAACATTCTCTTCACTCACAACGCTGTATATTTTTCTTTTATTGACACATTGGATTAAATATGCTTATGTTTGCCATCAAAACCCACCAGGATCTCACTCCTCCATCTATCTTTAAACTTATCCAGCCTGCAGCCCCACCCTATCTTCGGAACAAAGGTACATTGGTGTAGGAATGGCTAATCAGCCCCTTGATACCGCTCCACCATTCAGTTAGATCGTGGTTGATCAGTGGTCTAACTCCATGTACCTGCCTTAGGCCCATACCCCTTAATGCACCTACACAGTAAACATTTTTCTATCTCATACTTAAACCTAACAATTGAACGATGTTCCACTGCCGTTTGAGGAAGAGAGTCCAAACCGCCACCATTCTCCGCGTGTAGAAATGTTTCTAACATCTCTCTCGAACGGCTTGGCCATAATTTGTAGATTATGGCCCCTGGATCTAGAGCCCTCAACAAGTGGAAACAGTTTATCCTTATGCATTATGTCCTTCCTTGTAAATATTTTGTCAACTTCACCTCTCAACTTTCTGGATTTGAGATGGTAAAGGCATAATTATCCTAATCTCTCCTCTTAGCTCCTGAAGTCCAGGTATAATTCTTGCATTGAGCACCCTCCAGAATGGCACGGTGGCACAGTGGTTAGTGCTGCTGCCGCAGAGGTCGAGGGACCCGGATTCAGTTCCCAGCCTTCGTTGACTGTATGTGTGAACTTTGCACGGTCTCCCCATGTCTGTGTTTGTTTCCTCTGGGTGCTGCGGTTTCCTCCCACAGTCCAATATACGTGCTGGTAAGGTACATTGACCATGCTAAATTCTCCTTCATTGTATCTAAACAGACGCTGGAGTGTGGTGTGACTGGAGCATTTTGACAATAACTTCATTGCAGGGTTATTGTAAGCCTACTTGTGACACTAATAAATACATTTGAAACAAATATTTCCTGAGGTGTGGTGCCGAAACCTGCTCACAATATTTTAAGTGGGGCCTAACGAGAGTTTTTTATTACAACTGCAGCATGTCATCTGCATCCCTATTCTCCAGCCCTTTAGAAAAGAAGACAAGCGTTCTTTTGGCCTGCTTTACTCCTATCTGCTCTTGTTGGTGGTACTTTATGAGCAAGGCGCCTGAGCTCCCAAATCTCGTTGGACATTCACTGAATTTAACTTTGTCCCTTCCAAAATAATACCCTCGTCTATCCTTTATCGATCCGAATTGGATAACTTCACACTTGTATGGATTAAAATCCATTTACCACAGCTTAGCCCATTGACCGAATCTATCAAAACGTTGTTGCAAAATCATGATGTCCTCATCACTGTCTACAATGCTGCCCAATTTTGTGTCGTCCACAAATTTGGATATTTGAGTTTTTATGCCATTACCTAAGCAGTTAATGCATATTGTAAATAATTGAGATCCCAAGATAGATCCGCCACTCGTCAAAAATTACAATATGCTACTGTGCAAAGGGTCCTTGTGCATGAATCACAAAAACTCAGTTTGCAGGTGCAGCAGGTAATCAAGAAGGCAAATAGAATGTTGGCCTTTATCGTGAGAGGGAAGGAGTATAGAAGCAGGGAGGTCATGCTGCAACTGTACAGGGTACTGGAGAGGCCGCACCGAGAGTACTGGGTACAGTTTTGGTCCCCTTATTTAAGAAAGGATATATTAGCTTTGGAGGGTGTACAGAGAAGGTTCACCAGGTCGTTTCCGGAGATGAGGGGGTCAGCTTATGAGGAGAGATTGAGTGGACTGGGCCTGTACTCATTGGAGTTCAGAAGGTTGAGGCGAGATCTTATAGAGACACAAAATATAATTAAGGGGCTAGAGAGGGTAGAAGAAGCGAGGTTATTTCCACTTTCAATGGAAACAAGAACTAGGGGGAATAGCCTCAAAATATGGGGGAGTCAATTTAGAACAGAGTTGAGGAGGAACTTCTTCTCCCAGAGCGTATTCTCCCACATTGAATCTTTGGAATTCTCTGCCCAATGAAGCATTCGAGGCTACCTCGTTAAATGTGTTTAAGTCACAGATAGATAGATTTTTAACCATAAGGGAATTAAGGGTTATGGGGAGCGGGCGGTTAAGTGGAACTGAACCCACTATCAGATCAGCCATCATCTTATTGAATGGCGGAGCAGGCTTGAGGGGCTAGATGGCATACTCCTGCTCCTATTTCTTATGTTCTTATGCTCTAACATTACAGTCTATTGTTGTCAGATTCTGATCCAGTATTGTAACATCCCGTTCTATTATTCCCAGATCCTGACCCAGTATTGGAACAATACAGTCAATCGTTCTCAGATTCTGATCCAGTATTGTAACATCCCGTTCAATGATTCCCAACGCCTGATCCAGTATTGGAACGTTACAGTCTATCGTTCTCAGATTCTAATACATTATGGGAACATTGCAGTCTATTGTTCTCAGATTCTGATGCTTTATTGGAACATCCCAGTCCATTGTTCTCCGATTCTGATCCAGTATTGGAACATTACGTCTATTGTTCTCCGATTCTGATCCAGTATTGGAACATTGCAGTCTATTTTTCTCAGATTCTGAGCCAGTATTGGAACATGGTCTATTGCTCTCTGATTCTGATCAATTATTAGAACATCCCAGCCCACTGTTCACAGATTCTGATCCATTACTGGACCATTACAATCTATTGTTCTCAGATTCTGATCCATTATTGGAAAATTGCAGTCTATTTTTCTCAGTTTCTGAACCTGGATTGGAACATCCCGGTCTACTGTACCCAGATTCTGATCCCGCATTGGAAATTGACAGTGTATTGATCTCAGATTCTGATCCAGTATTGGAACATTGCAGCCTATCCTCCTCTAGTTCTGAGCCAGTATTAGAACATCCAGGATCACTGTTCCCAGATTCTGCTTCATTATTGGAACATTTCAGTCCATTGTTCTCATATTCTGACCCATTATTGGAAAATTGCAGTCTGCTTTTCTCAGGTTCTGAACCATCCTTCCACATCTCTCACGCTTTCTTGCATTCCCCACCCCTTTCCTATTTCCCCTCACTGTCACTTTCTCCAAAGCTCTCATTCTCTCGGCATCGCCTACTCCGGTTACCTTCTCTCTCTCTCTTCTTGCCATTATTCCGACTCTTCCTCCCTCCTTCATTCCTTCTCCTCTCCACTTCTCTTTCACACCCCAAACCCATTCACTCTCTTTCCTGCTCCCTTTCTATCAACCCATTCCCACTCTTATGTCCCAATGGCTCAAAAATACATTTCACAGAACTGCGCTTTAAATCTAAGGATCCTTTCATCTCCGTAACATATGAATGGTTCTCTATGAATAAGTAGGTTACTCAACACATAGATCCTGTGCCATTTGAGCGTCGGATGGGACCGTGTTGCTTTACCCTGTATCCGTGATTGACTTGTTCTGGAGTGCTTGAAGAGACAATGTTCAGGAGGCTTCACTCAACCTGCTTTGCACTTGTGGTGGAAGTGTTTGATGGGGACTGTGCAACGGAGCCTTATCCCACATTTATTCCTCAGAAAACCCAACCTAATAATTCATAAAAATAATCTCAGGGGTCATTCTTTGCGCTGTGATTATATGTATTCATTACATTTCCCACGTTACATTTATGAGATCGTCTGAACTGGAACAAAACGAACATGCAGAGCTGAGAAGGAAATAACTGGTTATACTGGAGATAGGTAAAATACTTGCCAGATTACAACCTGAATACTGTGTGCAGATCTCGTCATCTCATTACAGGAGGGGTGTCATTGTATTGCAGAGGGAACGGAGGAGAGTTACGAATACGTTACCAGGAGTGGAATAATGCAATCAAGCGGAAAGAATCGATAAGCTGTAGTTGCTCTCCTTGAAACAATTGGGGATGGATTTGGAGGAGGGTGGGGTGGAGTTGATTAAGATGTTCAAGGTTATGATGGGCCAATGTAGAACTGCGATGTCGGAGCTATTTTCTGCACAAAAAGATCCGTGACTGAGTTAAGGTGGCATTAATTTAAAGTGATTGGTTGAAAGATTACAGAAGATTTGAGGACTTGTTTTCACAAATAAGGTGATAGAAGTTTACCCTCTGAAAGGGTAGTAGAGACATCAGCCCTCAATGAATTAAAAAGATTTATCGATATACAACTGAAATGCCATAACCACCAAGACCACGGAACTTGTTCTGGGAAATTCTGTTCAGTTGAATAGCTCGCTTTTTGGCTGGAGCAGACAAGGTTAGCAAAGTGACCTATTTTTGCTTCACAATGTCGCTGCATTTTATAAATTCTCTAACTATCTGAAATATTTTTGCACTGGAGGGTTGCTTTGTGTTGTATTAAAGTGCCTTTGGTGAGTGGGGTACTTTTAAGGCTTAATTTAATATAGAACATAGAACAGTACAGCACAGAACAGGCCCTTCGGCCCACGATGTTGTGCCGACCTTTATCTGAAGCCAAGATCAAGCTATCCCACTGCCGATTTAATTAATTTAATTTAATAGTTAATCTCTACATCTCGTCTTTCATTGTGAAATTAGCTGAAAGTTACTCTTCAGGTTGTGAGAAATGGAGTATACTTTAACTTTCTCCTCTCTGAGGCTGAACGTGCTGCACTCAGCAAAGCACTCAGCTTCATACCCTGACGTTCTCTACGAATTTTGGGCGTGACATGATGCTGAACTCTTCTACCACTGTCTTCGCCTCCATGCTCCCTTCTTTGAACAGGAGCCCTCCCTCGATCAGCAGCTTCTTTCACCCACCGACAGCATTCTCCCTCCACCTGGACCCCTTATTCTGGCATGTTACTTGCTCTTGAACTTTTAATTGAGAGCTGTTGGAGTGGCATCGTCTGGTTCAATTTCTCTGCTCATCACATCAACTCAAACTTGTCTCCTTCCGAACTTGCTGCACTTTGATCTTTCATGTCCAACCCTGACAGACCTTAAGGTCTGCCTTAATAACGTCTATCTAGCAAAGGCTGAGCACCAACTCTCGGACATTACTTCCTACCTCCCCTTAGACCATGACCTCCCATTGGACTATGACCCCACCTCCGAATATCAAGCCAATGTTTCCAGCGCTTTCACTGACCATATCTTCTCCGGAGATCTTTCCTCCAGTGTTTCCAAACTCATAGTCTCCCAGGCCTGGACGGACTGCATCTACCATCTTTCCAAAATCCACAAACAGGACTATGCCATTAAGCCTGTCGTGCCAGCCTGTTCCTGCCAAATTGAAATAAATTCATCCCATCTTGAATCCATTCTCTCTTTTCTTGTCCACTCCTTTCCCAACTAGATTCTTGTTTCCTCTGACAACACATCTTTTTTTTATTTATTCGTGGGACATGGGCATAGCTGGCTGGTCAGCGTTTATTGCCCATCCCTAGTTGCCCAAGGGTAATTGAGAGTCAACCACACTGCTGTATCTCTGGAGTCACATGTAGGCCAGACTGGGTAAGGATGGCAGATTTCCTTCCGTAAAGGACATCAGTGAACCAGATGAGCTTTTCCGATAATCATCAATGGTTTCATGGTCATCAATAGATTCATAATTCCAGATTTTTTTTATTGAATTCGCATTCCATGAGCTGCCGTGATGAGACTCGAACCCGGGTCCCTCGGACATTAGCTGAGTTTCTGGATTAATAAACTAGCGATAATACCACTTAGCAATACAACCCTCTATCAACCACTTTCAGTTCTCTGGCCCAAACCGACTCTTCCTTGCCATGGATGTCCAATTAATTTATACCTCAATTCCCGACCAGAATGGTCTGAGAGCTTTTTGCTTCTCCCTCGCAACGAGCCCTGAACAACCCCTACCTGCCATCTTTCTCCTCGGACGGGCCGAACTTGCTCTCTCTCTGATCAATTTCTCCTTCAACTCATCTCACTTCCTTCAAATAAAATGTGCACTGTCGGCACACACATGGGTCCCAGTTCTGCCTGTCTCTTTATGTGGTACGTAGAACATTCCATTTTCCACTCCTATTCTGGCCTCTTACATCAATGACAATTTCGGTGCCGCTTCATGCTATTTTCTGGACCTGAAAAAATGCATTAATTTCCCTTTCAATTTCCACACCTCGATCACTTTCAGATGGTTCATCTCTGACACTTCTCTCCCCTTCCGTGACATATTTGTCTCCATTTCTGTTAATATGCACCACACCAATACTCATTGCAAGCCTACAAACCCCCACAACTACCTTGGCTACAGCTCATCACAACCCACATTCTGTAAGGGCTCCTTCCCATTTTCTCAGTTCCTTCCCCACCGCAGCATCTGTTCTGATGATGCCACTTTCCAAAATGGCGCTATTGATATGTATTCCTCCTTTCTTAACAGTGGTTTCCCACCCATTCTGGTTAAGAGCATAAGAACATAAGAACTAGGAGCAGGAGTAAGCCATCTGGCCCCTCGAACCTGCTCCACTATTCAATAAGATCATGGCTGATCTTATCGTGGACTCAGCTCCACTTACCCGCTGCTCACCATAACACTTAATTCCTTTACTGTTCAAAAATGTATCTATTCTTGCCTGAAAAACATTCAATGAGGTAGCCTTCACAACCCTTTGTGTGAAGAAGTTGTTCCTCGACTCAGTCCTAATTCTGCTCCCCCTGTATTTGAGCCATGCCCCCTAGTTTCACACGCCAGTTGAAATAACTTGCCTGCTTCTATCTCACCTTTCCCCTTCATAATCTTATATGTTTCTACAAGATCTTCCCTCATTCTTCTGAATTTCCATGAGTATAACCCCAGTCTACTCAGTCTGTCCTCATAAGCCTCTCAACTCCGGCCTCAATCTCGTGGATCCCCTCCAGTGCCAGTATATCCTTTCTCACGTACGGACATCAAAACTGTACACAGTACTCCAGGTGTGGCCTCACCAGCAGCTTATACAGCTGCATCATAACCTCACTGATTTGAAACTCCATCCCTCCAGCAATGAAGGACAAAAAATCAATTTGCTTTCTTAATTACATGCTGCACCTGCAAACCAACGTTTTGCGATTCATGCACGAGGACACACAGGTTACTCTGCACAGCAGCTGTAATTGTTACCATTTAAATAATATCAATGTTGCTGTTATTCCAATCAAAATGGATGAAT
Organism: Mustelus asterias; assembly: GCF_964213995.1. NCBI lineage: Eukaryota > Metazoa > Chordata > Chondrichthyes > Carcharhiniformes > Triakidae > Mustelus > Mustelus asterias. The sequence goes on from NW_027590133.1 coordinate 90,198, forward strand.
CACATTTACCTACATTGTTTTCCATCTGCCAGACACTTGCCCACTCACTTAGACTATCTATATCACTTTGCAGACTTTCAGCGTCTTCTGCACATTTTGCTCTGCCACTAATCTCTGTCATCTGCGAATTTTGACACACAAACCTGATCCCCAACTCCAAATCATCTATGTAAATCGTAAACAATTGCCGTCCCAACGCGGATCCCTGAGGCACACCACTAGTCACTGGTCACCAACCAGAAAAACACCCAATTTTCCGCCACTCTTCACTTTCTGTTAGTTAACTAATCCTCCAGCCATGCTAATACATTACCCATAACACCATGGAACTTTACCTTACACAGAAGCCTTTGTTGTAGCACCTTGCCAAATGCCTTCTGGAAATCCTGATACACCACATCCACAGGTTCCTGATTGTCCACTGCGCATGCAATGTTCTCAAAGAATACCACCAAATTAGTGAAACATGACCTGCCCTTCATGAACCCATGCTGCGTCTTTCCAATGGGACAATGTATATGCAGATATCTCGCTATTTATTCCTCTATGATAGATTCAAGCATTTTCCCTACTACAGAAGTTAAGCTAACCGGCCTGCAGTTATCCGCCTTTTGTCTACCTCCTTTTTTAAACAATGGAGTCATGAATGCTATTTTCCAACCTGCAGGAACTACCCCAGAATCCTGCGAATATTGGTAAATTACCACTCGTGCAATTGCTATTTCCCTTGCCATCTACTTTAGTGCTCTGGGATGCATTCCATCAGGACCAGGAGACTTGTCTACCTTTAGCCCCATTAACTTGCCAACACTCCCTCTTTCGTGATAATGGTAGTTTCCAGGACCTCACCTGCCATTGCCTTCCTGCCATCAAATTCTGGCATGTTATTTGTGTCTTCCTCTGTGACATTGACACAAAATACCTAGTAAGAAGTTTAACAACACCAGGTTAAAGTCCAACAGGTTTATTTGGTAGCAAAAGCCACACAAGCTTTCGAAGCTCTAAGCCCCTTCTTCAGGTGAGTGGGAATTCTGTTCACAAACAGAGTTTATAAAGACACAGACTCAATTTACATGAATAATGGTTGGAATGCGAATACTTACAACTAATAAACCACAGTAGAAAACAGTACCACTGCAGGGAAGTCCATTGTCAACTTATCCGACTACACACTTCAGCCAGATGAAATCGAAGTTCTCAGCCGAGGGCTTAATTTTTGCCCCAACACCAAAATAGACCCCATCAGTCTCGCAGCAGACACAGAGGAATTCATCAGGCGAATGAGGCTGAGGGAGTTCTTCCACAAACCCCAAGAGGCCAACAACGAACACAATGAGACAGCCAATGAACCGGAACAGCCGACAGAGAGATCCGCAGTGCATCCGAAGAGGAAATAGTCGAATTGGACTCCTCCGGAAGGCCGCTGCCCTCGACTTGACATGTATGGCCAAGCCGTCAGGAGGTGCGTCAACACCAAATTCATCAGCCGCACTCACAAGACAGCCCCGAACATCACCCAAGCACAACGTAACGCCATCCACGCTCTCAAGACCAACCGCAACATTGTCATCAAACCAGCAGACAAAGGAGGGGCCATCGTCATACTGAACAGAACAGATTACTGCAAATAAGTGTACCGACAACTCAACAACGAGGAACACTACGGACAGTTAGCTGCAGATCCGACCAAAGAACACACCCGTCAACTCAACACTCTGATCAAGACCTTTGATCTGGACCTTCAGAACACCCTCCATGCTCTCATCCCACGTACTCCCCGCGTTGGACATCTCTACTGCCTCCCGAAGATACACAAGGCAAACACACCCGGCCGTCCCATCGTATCGGGCAATGGGACCCTGTGCGAGAACCTCTCCGGCTCTGTCGAGGGCATCCTGAAACCCATTGTACAAAGAACCCCCAGCTTTTGTCGCGACACGACGGACTTCCTACAGAAACTCGGCACACATGGAGCAGTTGAACCAGGAGCACTCCTCGTCACAATGGATGTCTCGGCACTCTACACCAGCATCCCCCATGACGATGGCATTGCTGCAACGGCCCCAGTGCTCAGCGCCAACAACTGCCAGTTTCCAGATGCAACTTTACATCTCATCCGCTTCATCCTGGACCACAATATCTTCACCTTCAACAACCAGTTCTTCATCCAGACACACGGAGCAGCCATGGGGACCAGATTTGCACCTCAATATGCCAACATCTTCATGCACAGGTTCGAACAAGACTTCTTCACCGCACGGGACCTTCAACCGATGCTATACACTAGATACATCGATGACATTTTCTTCCATTGGACTCATGGTGAACAATCACTGAAACAACTCTATGATGACATCAACAAGTTCCATCCCACCATCAGGCTCACCATAGACTACTCTCCGGAATCGGTTGCATTCTTGGACACACGCATCTCCATTAAGGACGGTCACCTCAGCACCTCACTGTACCGCAAGCCCACGGATAACCTCACGATGCTCCACTTCTCCAGCTTCCACCCTAAACACGTTAAAGAAGCCATCCCCTACGGACAAGCCCTCCGTAGACACAGGATCTGCTCGGATGAGGAGGATCGCAACAGACACCTCCAGACGCTGAAAGGTGCCCTCATAAGAACAGAATATGGCGCTAGACTCATTGATCAACAGTTCCAACGCGCCACAGCGAAAAACCGCACAGACCTCCTCAGAAGACAAACACGGGACACAGTGGACAGAGTACCCTTCGTTGTCCAGTACTTCCCCGGAGCGGAGAAGCTACGGCATCTCCTCCGGAGCCTTCAACATGTCATTGATGAAGACGAACATCTCGCCAAGGCCATCCCCATACCCCCACTTCTTGCCTTCAAACAACCGCACAACTTCAAACGGACCATTGTCCGCAGCAAACTACCCAGCCTTCAGGAGAACAGTGACCAAGACACCACACAACCCTGCCACAGTAACCTCTGCAAGACGTGCCGGATCATCGACACAGATGCCATCATCTCACGTGAGAACACCATCCACCAGGTACACGGTACATACTCTTGCAACTCGGCCAACGTTGTCTACCTGATACGCTGCAAGAAAGGATGTCCCGAGGCATGGTACATTGGGGAAACAATGCAGACGCTGCGACAACGGATGAATGAACACCGCTCGACAATCACCAGGCAAGACTGTTCTCTTCCTGTTGGGGAGCACTTCAGCAGTCACGGGCATTCGGCCTCTGATATTCGGGTAAGCGTTCTCCAAGGCGGCCTTCGCGACACACGACAGCGCAGAGTCGCTGAGCAGAAACTGATAGCCAAGTTCCGCACACACGCGGACGGCCTCAACCGGGATATTGGGTTCATGTCACACTATTTGTAACGCCCACAGTTGCGTGGACCTGCAGAGTTTCACTGGCTGTCTTGTCTGGAGACAATACACATCTTTTTAGCCTGTCTTGATGCTCTCTCCACTCCCATTGTTTTGTTTCTTAAAGACTTGATTAGTTGTAAGTATTTGCATTCCAACCATTATTCATGTAAATTGAGTCTCTGTCTTTATAAACTCTTTTTATGAACAGAATTCCCACTCACCTGAAGAAGGGGCTTAGAGCTTCGAAAGCTTGTGTGGCTTTTGCTACCAAATAAACCTGTTGGACTTTAACCTGGTGTTGTTAAACTTCTTACTGTGTTTACCCCAGTCCAACGGCGGCATCTCCACATCACAAAGTACCTATTCAGTGCCTCAGCAATTTTCTCATTTCCGGTTATTACAACCCCCTTCTCATCCTGTAAAGGACCAATGTTTACATTAGCCACTCTTTTTCGTTTTATTTCTTTGCAGAAACATTTGCTATCTGTTTTTATATTCTGAGCTAGTTTACTCTCACAATCCACCTTACTTTTCTTTATAGCTTTTTTCGTGGTTTTATGTCAACCTTTAAAGATTTCCCAATCCTCTACTTCCCCACTAATCTTTGCCACTTTGTATGCATTTTCTTTCAATTTGATACCCTCCTTTATTTCCTTAGATATCCATGGCTGGTTATCTCTTTTTCGACAGTTCTTCCTCATCACTGGCATACTCTTTTGTTGAGCACTGTGAACGATCGCTTTGAAAGTCCTCCACTGTTCATCAATGGTCACACCATAAAGTTTTTGCTCCCAGTCTACCTTCGCCAACACTTCCCTCAAACTTTCGTAGTCTCCTTTGTTTAAGTACAAGACACTGGTATTGGACTTTACCTTCAAACGTTCCATCTGTATTTTAAATTCATGTTATTATTCATTTTGTGGGACACGGCATCGCTGTCTGGCCAGCATTTATTGCCTTTATTCTTTTTTTATTTATTCTTGTCATCAATTTTTGGCATGTTGTTTCTGTCTTCCACTGTGAAGACCGACACAAAGAACCTGTTCAATTCCTCAGCCATTTCCTAATTTTCAGTTATTACTTCCCCCTTCTCGTCCTTTAAGGACCAATGTTTAGTTTCGCTACTCTTTTTTGTTTTATGTATTTTTAGAAACGATTGCTATCTCTTATTATATTCTGAACTTTTGCTCTCATAATCCATCTTACTTTTCTTGATAGCTTTTTTCGTGGCTTTCTGTTGACCTTTAAATATTTCCCAATCCTCTGGTTTCCCACTAATCTTTGACACTTTTGGGCCCTATTTTCCATTTTGATTCAAAGTGCTGAACCTGGGCATGATTCAGATCCGACTTGTAAACGCTATTCAGAGGCACCCCCATACACACACAGCCTGAAAAAAAGTCGGAAATCCAAATCACATTTTGGGTGGGGCCTACCGCGCCTGAAGCCCTGCTGCTCCGATCAGAGCCTTTAACAGCGCTTGTGCAGTAAAAAAACAAGAAGACGGGCCCCTGCCACATCGCTCCTGGGCCGCAAAAAGCGGCCCGGGAGCGATGGTCCCCACAGATATTGCCCCACCCCCACAACATAACTGTCCCCCTTACCTAACCACCCACCCCAGTTTCCAGACCGATCACGGCCCCCTGCCTCACTTACCCCCCCCCGCCACACCAATCATCCGCAGAGTGGCAGCAGACCGCCTGCCCCTGCCGCCCCACCCGCCCTCCCGCACCAGAGATCCACCTGACCCACCTCCTCCCCCCACCACCAGAGAACGATCTGGCCTCCCTCCTCCACCCTCCCACCAGAGAAAGATCTGGCGTTCTTCCGCAGGACCCCCCCCCCCCCCCCCACCGCACCAGAGATACACCTGAACCGCTTGCTTCTCCCTCCAGAGAAACTCCAGGCCCACCACCCTCATCCTCCCTCCTCCAGAGAGCGATCTGACTCGCCTCCCTCCCCGACCCTACCACCGATCTGAGTTAGAGAGCCGCTGAAAGCTCTGAACTTACCTCTTCAGAAGCTAGGGTGACCGAAAAAGACTTTTACCGAGCATATCACGTTCGCACCGAATCTGGATGGGCGAACGCGACAGTAAAGGGGGAAATGCACGTAGGTTTGTGTGTCCAGCTCGTTTCGAGCGCCATTCCATTCGCATCCATTTTTGGGCCTTGGTCAAGGGGGAATTGGTGCAGACGCAAGTGGGGATCGCGCTATTCGCCTCACGCCCGACTTTGGGACATTTCGTGCCCGAAAACCGGCGCAACACAATGGTAAAATCCGGCCCTTTGTATACATGTGCTTTCTATTTGATACCCTCCTTTATTTCGTTAATTATCCATGGATGATTATCTCTTTTTCTAAAGTCCTTCCTTTTCACTGATATCCACTTCTGCTGAGCACTGTGAAAAGTCCTCCACTTTACCTCAATTTTCTCATCATAATGTTTTTGCCCCCAAGTCCACCGTCGCCTTCTCCTCCCTTATCCCATTGTAGTCTCCGTTGTTTAAGCACAAAACACTGGTATTGGATTGTACATTCTCACGCTGCATCTTTATTTTAACTTCAACAATACTGTGATCTCTTCTTCTGAGAGGATCCCTATATGTAAGATCATTAATTATTTCTGCCTCATTACACAGGACCAGATCTAGGATAGCTTGCTGCCTTGTAGTTTCCATTACATACTGTTCACTGAAGCTATCGTGGATACATGCTATGAACTCCTCCTCAAGGCTGCTTTGACCGACCTGGTTTGACCAATTGACATTTAGATTAAGATTCCCCCATAATAATTACTGTACCAGTTTTACATGCTTCAGTTATGTCTTTGTTTATTTCCCATCCATCGTAATGTTACTATTTTGGTGGCTTAAAGACTACGCCTATCAGTGATCTTTTCTCCTTCCTGTTTCTAATTGCCACGCAAATGGATTGAACCTTTTTTTCCATAGAATCTATATCATCTCTCACTACCACTCCGGTGTCATCCTTAAATATCAGAGCTACACCACCTCCCTTACTATCCTGTTTGTCCCTCCAAACAGTCTGATACCCCTGGATATTTAACTCCCAGTTGTACCCACCCTGCAACCATGCCTCTGAAATGGCCACCAAATCATACTCATTCACAATGATTTGTGCTGTCAATTCATTTTCCTTGTTTCAAATGCTACAAACATTCAGATAAAGTGCCCTTGTACTAGTTTTTGTACCTTCTTTTTGAATTCTAATAATTGCATTCATAACATCTCCTGACTTCTCCTTCCTTTTAGCTTTTCTCCTGCTTTTTGACGTAATTGGATCATTCTACCGACATACTAACCTGCTGCTTTGCTTTGTATTAACCGTTATATTTCCGTTAGTTTTGCGCTTGCCTTCCCCCAAACGTGTTAATTTAAAGTCCCTGTGACCAACCTGTTTATATTTTTCGCTATAACAACGGTCCCAGATCGGTACAGTTGGGACTGTCCCAATGGTTTAGATGCCTCCCGTTCCAATACTGATGCCAATGCCCCGTGAAATGGAACCCCTCTTTCCAACACCATTCTTTTATCCACGTGTTAATTTCCCTAATTCTCTGAACCCTATGCCAATTTGCATGTGGCTCGGGTAGTAATCCTGAGGTTAGAATCCTTGAGAACCTGTTCGTTAGTTTAATTACTCGTGCGTGATAGACCTCAAACGAGTCCACTTTCCGAGTCTTGCCTAAGTTGTTTGTCCCAACGTGGACCACAACAACTGGATGCTCCCCATCCCACTCCAATATTCTTTCAAGCCGTTTGTTAGGGCTTTCAAACGTTTAAGACCCATCCCTCACGCCACTGCTCTCACTCCCTCTCCTCCATGCCAGAGCCATGTTGAATTACCGCTGGTCTTGACATGCTACCCCACCAGCCTCCGCATTCAAAGGATCATCCTCCCCCATTTTCAGCAACTCCGGTAAGATGCTGGAAACTGGGACAACACCACCACGATGCCACCACTCATCACATCGTCTCCTCACTTCCCCCTCAGCATGCTGCCCGTTCTATCCTGGTCCACCCCTCATTGCATCCAACATCTCATCCACAGCCAATGACACCTTTCCATGCAACTGTAGAAGGTGCAAGTGCTCCCGCTTTTCCTCCTGCCTTTTCACCATCCCAGGGCCCAAACACGTTTTTCAGGTGAAGCAGCACTTCTGATGCACCTCCTTCAATTTGGTCTGTTGCATTCCCTGCCCATAATATCGTCTACCCTCCATCGGCGGGACCGAACGCAGACTGGGTGACCACTTTGCAGGACACCATCAGTCCGTCCACAGGAAGGACCCTGACCTTCCTGTCACTTGCCATTTGATCACACCACCCTGCTCTCCAGTCCATATGCGCATGCTCGGTCTTTTGCAATGTCCCAGGGGGAAGCGCAATGTAAACTGGAGGAACAGCGACTCATCTTCCCATTGGAAGATTGAACTTTGTGTTCAGCAACTCCAGAACATGGACTCTCCCCTCCACCTCCACTGCATCTCCATTTATTTCGCTTAACTTCTACTTTTCATCGGATTCATCCATTTTTATTATATAATGTTCATATTTAGATTTTTCTATTTCTGAAATCTCGCTTTCCATCTTCCTTCACGCCCCTGCCCACTGGGGCTCTTCTGCTGCATTTCGACACTCTGTACCTCTATTCTGCCATTTGTATATTGTGATCTCTTATTGTACGGTCTCAGCGCCATTCCTACAATTATCATCACCATGCAAGGCTTCACGAAAAAGTGAGAGGGCAAGGGATCCAAGGGGCTGCTGCCCTATGAATCCAGAACTGGCTTGCCCAAAGGAGGCAGAGAGTGGGTATAGTTGGGTCTTTTTCTAATTGGAGGTCGGTCACCAGTGCTGTGCCCCAGGGATCTGTTCTGGGACCCTTGCTGTTTGTCATTTTCATAAATGACCTGGATGAGGAAATGGAGGGATGAGTTGGTAAGTTTGCCGACGACACAAAGGTTGGTGGGGTTGTGGATAGTCTGGAGGGATGTCAGAAGTTACAGAGGGACAGATAGAGGATGCAAGAATGTGCAGAGAGGTGGCAGATGGACTTCAACCCAAATAAATGCGTAGTGGTCCATTTTGGCAGTTCGAAGGGGATGAAGGAGTACAATATAAAGGGAAAGATTCTTAGTACAGCAGAGGATCAGAAGGACCTTGGGGTCCGGGCCCATAGGACTCTAAAATCTGCCCCGCAGGTGGAGGAGTTGGGTAAGAAGGCGTATGGTTTGCTGGCCTTTATCAATCGAGGGATTGTGTTTCGGAGTCCGGGTATAATGATGCAGCTATATAAGACCCTCGTCAGACCCCACTTGGAGTACTGTGCTCAGTTCTGGTCGCCACATTACAGGAAGGATATGGAAAAGATTGATAGGGTGCAGAGGAGATTTACACGGATGTTGCCTGAATTGAGTGGCATGCCTTATGAGGATAGGCTGAGGGAGCTCGGTCTTTTCTCCTTGGAGAGACGTAGGATTAGAGGAGACCTAATAGAGGTATATAAGATCTTGAGAGGCATAGTTCGGGTGGACTCTCAGAGGCTTTTTCCCAGGGTGGAAATGGCTGCTACGAGAGGACACAGGTTTAAGGTTCTGGGGTGTAGGTACGCGGGAAACGTTAGGGGGATGTTTTTCACACAGAGGGTGGTGGGCGAGTGGAATCGGCTGCAGTCAGTGGTGGTGGAGGCAAACTCAATAGGGTCTTTTAAGAGACTCCTGGATGAGTACATGGGACTTAAGAGGATGGAGGGTTATAGGCAGGCCGAAAAGGTAGGGATTTGTTCGGCACAACGTGTGGGGCCGAAGAGCCTGCTTTGTGCTGTAGTTTTCTATGTTTCTATGTTTTTATTTACATTCTTTTTGTCTTTTTGTTGAATCTATTCCCATCAATTATACCCCCCACATCCCCACCCCCTCCCCTCACCCCCATAGTGTAAATCTTTCCCGACTTTCTTTGTCTTCAGCTCTGACAAAGGATCATCTTGACACGAAACGTTGGCCCTATTATTCGCCCACAGATGGTGTCAGAGCTGCTGAAAGTTTTCAGCAATTCCTTTTTCGTTTCAGATTTCAGCATTGGCAGTATTTTTTAACATATTATTGTATGATACATACTCTGTTTAGAGCATCAGATAGTTAATCAGACAATTGAACTGATTTCCCGAAGTATGAATCGGGTGGGGCCGGGAAACATGGAGGCCATTTTCAGTTCTGTTGTCTGCACTGGTGTGTCACACTGATTTCGAGAAAGAGCTCGTTTTCTTTTATGTTTTCGACCTTTCATCAGCATCCAGTATCTGGCTCCTAATTTGCTATAGGACGAGTCCATGCAGCAGCAGTAACTCGACAAAAGAGAGAGAGAGAGACGGAATACATTCGAGAAAGAGAGTACCTGGAGATTAAAGGTAAAATCTGAAAGTGACGCCATGGGACAGCTCATTAGTTGCTAAGGATAGACCTTTTAATAGAGTAGAGAGCGGATTATTAAACCTCAGGTGGGTATTTATTTTCTCCCATGCTGTAGTAAGCACGTTATATTAAGCTTAAGCTGTGTCAGTGACACTCAGACATGTGTAATGCATTATGCAGAATGTGGAATGTCATGTGGAGTCGGTCGAGGAGTGCGAGTACATCGCTTGCTCATTTGGTCGCAAGCAATGGCCAAATGAGCTGTAACGACTCTATAAATCGATTTGTTAATTTACTTTTATAATTCCAGATTGATTCTCATGAACTATATTATGGCTTTCCAGCTGTCCTATTAACACAACGCTAACAAAAGCTGTTATCATTGTTCCGAGCAGTGATGTTAAATGAACTGGGCCCTAGTTTCACTTTTAATTTCTTCTTCCCTGCTTAAATAACGGGCAATAGTTGTTATTGTCCTTTCCTGGTTTACTGTGCAACAATCAAATTAATTCTGAAAGATCAAGTCGAATTCATCCATGATTTTGCAGCAAACTCAAAAAGAAATCCTACTATCTAGGTTGCCATGTCTGGAGTTTTGCTCTTCTTTAGTTTTGTGAACGTTTGTCACACTGTTTCCACTATTTCCAACATCCAAAGCTGATTTCTGCATGTTTCCTATTTCCACCAAACACCTGGTTTCATGTTGCTCTCGATGTTTGAGGCACATTTCCTCGTTGCAATTCAGACTTCCCTGTGTTCCGGGTGAACCTTCAGACTTAGTTTTTTAAAAATTTACAGGTCTTATACAAACCTTTACACACTGTTTATGTCACTAGCTTGTGGTGACATAAACTATATTATCTTTCCTCTGTCCTTATTAGCTTTAGGTCCTCTTTTTCCGAACTCTAAAATTCTGGAAGTTTCATTCTATTCAGTTTCGCATCATTTTCGCATGTTAAACGATTCTTGTTATTCATAGTTGCGCTATTCTCTTCAGTGTGGCTGTTGTGAGTTTTTTTCTATCACGAAAATTATTCCCCAAGTGATGCCGCTGTTGGCTCAGAGTTTGTCCCTCCATTTAAAAAACGTTTCAATCCAGACCTTGATACAGTGTTTGTACACGGTTTAGACCAGAATGAACTGAGCATTTGTGCACACTCTCAGTCGCTCACTCACTTGACGATCTTCCACACAAACGCTTCAAACGCTCCCTCACACACATAACCCTCTCAATCCCTCTCTCTCTCACTCACTCACTCACATACATACTCTGACACGCTCACACAGACTCCTCAACTTCATGCTCACTATTCCCTTCATCTCCCTTACGCACGCACTCGTCTCAGTCTCTGCCGCTCACTCACAACCAGGGCCCTGTATAATTGCATCAAGACATTACTGCTCGGCTACTTGAATCCTCTTCATATGAAGTTCAAAATTCCATTTGCGTTCTTTACATCCTGCTGCACTTGCGTAATTATGTATCACGATTCGTGTACAAGGACACACAGTTCTTGCTGCACGTTTCCCTGTCTTAATTTATAGTCAATAAGCTAATAATCTGACTTCCTCTTTTTGGTACGAAATTGGAGAAACTCACAATTATCCACATTATATTGCATATTCCATGCACTTGCCCACTCACTCAGCTTACCCAAACCACAGCGAAGCTTCCCTGCATCCTCCTCACAGCTCATCCTCCCACCCAGCTTTGCAATCTGCAAATTGTGAGATAATACATTTCGTTCCCTCATCTAATTTATTTATATTGTGAATACCTGGAATCAGTCAGACACAGAGGCCAATTCGAACCAAAAACGAAACATTTTACCCAAAGAGCAAAGAGCCCCTTGTTATCAATATTCAGGGATGGTGCCAAGACTTTAAGTCGTATTTGGTGAAATTTTAGTTTTGTATCTTTTTACATTGAATATTTGTTCTGAAGTTAGATCAGTAATATTAGAACAGAAAGGGACAGATGGTAATGGATCCACCTCCTTCCAGGGATGGAGTGAAACATCCAAAATAAGAATGGATAGGTTATTCAACTACCGATCACAACTGGGATTCAGGGGGAATTATTTATTCCCAAGAAATGGAGAATGAATAATATGGGTAAGAACATGCTTGTATTTCAAAGAGACTCCAATCTATTCCACTTCGGTGTTTGAATTCCTGGATTCAGCGTTTCATCGAATTTTGGAGGTGGTTATGTCGTGATATTTTCATTGGACGAGTAATCCAGACACCCAGGGGTAATGCTCTGGGGACCCAGGTTCAAATCCCACCAGGGAGGATGGTGAAATTTGAATTCAATAGCAATCTGCAATTCAAAGTCTGACGATTACCAGTAAACCATTGTGATTGTTGTAAAACCAATCTGTTTCAATCACGTCCATTAAGAAATATGCCATTCTTCCTCGTCTGGCCGATAACACTCGTGCTTCACTGCAATGGATGACTCTGAACTGCCGTATGAAATAACACAACAAACACTCAATTCATGCACTGTCAGGAATGGACAATAAAGGCTCAGCTAGTGTGAAACATATTTCTGAACAAATTTTGAAATATATGAAAATTGTGAGACCTCACTTTACAAACACATTGCTGCCAGTCCCACTGAGAATCTGATGAAGATTTACTGGCCTGTTCTTCATGCACACGTAGGTTGGGCAATGTCAGTATTTCTCAAGTCTCCTTTATTGATCCATGATTAAAATGTCTGTGCAGGTAACATATGTTTCTCTCTACTTCGTGAGGGGCAGCCCTGGGAATCAAGAGATGGAGGTACAGCATCACGAGGCCCCATACCTTTCTCCTCCGAATTAAACTCTGGAAGTAAGTATGCTGCAAATATTGGAAAATAATATAATGGATCACCTTCACGTTTAACGATTCCTCTGCATGCTGATATGCGATACAAACCCCAGTTCCTGCCCACAGGACCTGGGTCGGGCGTATTCAAAGGTTAGGGGTGATACTTTAGAGTGGACTAAATATTCTCATTAAGGAGTAAACGAACAAAGAATTTGACCACAGAGACAATGGAACGTCTGGCTGATGTCATCACGGGTAAACCTATAAGATTAGACATAGCACAGTGAACAGGACAGCCATTGGAGACATTAGAGTTGGGTGCGTGGACTCGAGGATGAAACATTGCAGGATATTCTCTCTCTCTAACTGCAAAGGTAAAACTCCAGGTGATGGAATTGAAACCCATCTGTAAAATAGATCTTTGACTTTTGAGGATAATGGAGTCAATCGTTGAATCAGGTCATCACCTTTTTCACTGTCATGTTAATAGTAGCTGCAGAGATTGAAACTAGGGCTATGGAGGGATGGCTACAATTCGGGAAGACAAGACAAAACATTTAAGGATTTTGGAGAGGGATAGGAGGATGTAGTCGGGGTGGTAGTTCACAGACAGGGACAGTGGATGGAGTCGGGGTGGTAGCTTACAGAGAGGGATGGAAGGTTAGAGCTGGGCTATTAATGTGCAGAGAAGGATAGGAGATGGAGCTTTGGCGACATTTTACAAAGAGAGGGGAGAAGCTGAATTTGCTCGGAGATGGATAGTGACGGCAACATTGAAAGTGAGGGGTGATAGAATATACCTCTAACATGGGGAATCGGAACAGTCAGTGAGGAGATAGCGTTGTGAGAAAGCGAGCTGCGTATCGTAGACAATGTGAACTCGGAGAATAAACACAGAAAATATAGAATATGGGCGTATAAAGTAATGAAAATAGAGGTAAAGTGAATTTAGGGAAGATGATAATTGTTTAATTACAACGAAACAAAGGTAGTTATGGGGAAATACAATAAATGTAAAACAATAACTAGCCGTCCATTACATTTTGAGGAATACGGCAATATTTTGTTGGTAGTGATACAGGAACCTTTTAATTGAAATGTGGAAGGGGAAATTAAGTGAACGCATAAGTTGTTTATTTCCTCCTCCAATTTTTTAATAACCCGCAGCAAACACCAATTAGAATTAATTACAGAATGTTTGTTGATTTTACACGTTCTCCAGCCTTAAGAGTAAATTTTGGTGCCTTGCTCGACAGAATTGCAGCGATGCTGCCACCTTGCTACCATTTAAATTACCCCAGTGCAGAAAAACATTCCTGTCACCGGCAACACGGGGTGAATTACTGAGATGAGGTCGCTTTGCAGATGGGCATGCTGGTGGGCTACAGACATGTATCCTCCACCCAATCGTCTGATTAGTGCTTTGGCTTTCAGCGGGGACTGGGGGAGGGGCGGGGGGGAAGGATTATAATTCCTTCCAACATTAAACACTGAGTCACCCCTGTGTTCCAGTGCAGTAACGAATCTACTGGACTTTTATGAAGATGTCACTAGTGCGGTTGACAGAGGGGAACCGGTGGATGTGGAGCTTTTAGATTTCCAGAAGGCGTTCGATAAGTTGCCTCACAAAAGGTTGCTGCAGAAGATTGGGGTACACGGAGTTAGGGATAAGTTGTTGGCGTGGATTGGGGATTGGCTATCTAACAGGAAGCAGAGAGTTGGGATAAATGGGTGCTTTTCTGGTTGGCAGTTGGTGACCAGTGGGGTGCCGCAGGGATCGGTGCTGGGGCCTCAATCGTTTAACATATACATAGATGGTCTGGAGGAAGGGACTGAATGTAGGGTATTCAAGTTTGCTGATGACACGAAGGTGAGTAGGAAAGGGAATTGCTTGGAGGCCGCGGAAAGTCTGCAGAGAGATTGGGATAGGCTGAGCGAGTGGGCGAGGATCTGGCAGATGGAATATAACGTCAGCAAATGTGAGGTTATCCACTTTGGAAGAAATAATAGTAAATTGGAATATTATTTAAATGGAGAAAAATTACATCGTGCGACTGTGCAGAGGGACCTGGGAGTCCTTGTGCACGAATCGCAAAAACTCAGTCTGCAGGTGCAGCAGGTGATCAAGAAGGCGAATGGAATGTTTGCCTTTATTGCGAGGGGGATAGAATATAAAAGCAGGGAGGTCTTGCTGCAACTGTACAAGGCACTGGTGAGGCCGCAACTGGAGTACTGTGTGCAGTTTTGGTCCCCTTATTTGCGAAAGGATATATTGGCCTGGGGGGGAGTGCAGAGAAGGTTCAGCAGGTTGATACCGGAGATGAGGGGTGTGACTTATGAGGAGAGATTAAACAGATTGGGTCTGTACTCGTTGGAGTTTAGAAGGATGAGGGGTGATCTTATAGAGACATAAAAGATAATGAAGGGGCTGGATAGGGGAGAGGTGGAGAGATTCTTTCCACTTAGAAGGGAAACCAGAACTAGAGGGCACAGCCTCAAAATAAGGGGGGGGGGGGCAATTCAGAACAGAGTTGAGGGGGAACTTCTTCTCTCAGAGCGTAGTGAATCTCTGGAATTCTCTTACCATTGAAGTGGTGGAGGCTTCCTCGTTGAATATGGTTAAATCACTTTTAGATAGTTTTCTGATCAATAAGGGAATTAGGGGTTATGGGGAGCAGGCGGGGAAGTGGAACTGATTCGCTTCAGATCAGCCATGATCTTGTTGAATGGCGGGGCAGGCTCGAAGGGCAAGATGGCCTACTCCTGCTCCTATTTCTTATGTTCTTATGTAAAATTTACTTCTTCAGAAAATTCGGACGAGCATCCAGATAAAATACTGGAAGTTCAAACATATGAAAGTTAGCGCTGATTTTTTTCTGTCGCTGGGCCACTTGTGGAAAACCACACTCGGTGAGTGTGCGTGTGTGTGGTGGGGGTGCCGGGGTTGGAGGGGGCGGTGGTGGTCGTTAGATTTCCTGTAATGAGTGTCCCTGCCTGCTCTGTTGCACGACCTACTGAAGTTTCCACCTGGGGATTTCTCTTGTGGAATTCGAAATAAAAGTAGAGCTTCCCTCGAAATCTCCAGCTTTCTTATCTTGAATGTTCCATTTATTACAGGGTTAACACACCAAAATTCGAGAGTTATTCTTTCCGGATTGTGGTGGACTTCTCTCACCCTCATTTCAAGTGTCCTTTCTGGGTGCGACCCTCTTGCTATACATTTCGCCCTACTGATCTTTTCAGTGGTTTTGGGGTGCGGTTTCTAAATTGTCGTTCTGAGCTGCAAAGCCTATAGATAAATAGAAACACAGAAAATAGAAGTAGGTGTAGGCCATTCGGTCCTTCGAGCCTGCTCCGCCATTCATTGTGATCATAGCTGACAATCCAACACAACAGTCTGTTCCTGCTTTCCCCCCATATACGTTGATC
The DNA here is from genome assembly GCF_964213995.1 of Mustelus asterias. Lineage (NCBI taxonomy): Eukaryota > Metazoa > Chordata > Chondrichthyes > Carcharhiniformes > Triakidae > Mustelus > Mustelus asterias. The sequence continues at coordinate 106,245 of NW_027590133.1, forward strand.
CCTTTAGCCCTAAGAACCAAACCAAACTCCTTCCTGTGAGTTGTTTGGCTCCTGCTTTCTGTGATAGCGAATCGCACAGGATTGGGTGACGTTTCTCTTCATTTCAATCTTAAAAGATTCACCACGTATCGTTAGGATAGGAGACCCGGTTCTGGACACTCCCACCATCGGGGACAACCTTCAGGTATCGAACTTGTTTCGTCATGTCAGAATTTTAGAGGTTTCTTTGAAATTCTTCCTCATTCTTGTAAATTTCAGCGCGTATAATCCGTCTGAATCTCTCCTCATTAACCATGAATCAGTCGAGTAAATATTTGCTGCAGTTCATCTTTGGCAAGAAGCTCCTTCCTCATATAAAAAGAACAAACCTGCACATAATATTCCTAGTGTGGTCTCACCAAGGGTAAATTGAGCAAGGCATTTCTGATCCTGTATTCGAATCCATCTGCTATGAAGGTCAATATACCAGTTGTTTCTTTACTGCCTGCTGCATTTGCATGGTTACTTTCAGTGATCGAAAATAAGGTCTCGTTGCACATTCAATTTATAGTCATTCATGTAACCATGTGCTCTCCAAATTTTATTAGCACAGTGGATAACCTCACAATTATGCACACTAAACTGCATCTTCCACACCTCTGCCCACTCACTCACCTTGTCCAAATCGCATTGAAACATCTCTGCATCCTCCTCGAGCTGTGAGCCACCTGCAAATTGGAGATATTGCATTTAATTCCCGAAATCATTCACACATATTGTGAATAGCTGGAGTCCGAGCACTGATCCTTGTGGTACCCCACTAGTCAATGCCTCACATTCAGAAAAAATACCCATCCATTCCTACTCTTTGTTTCCTGTCTGCCAATCTGTTTTCTATCCATCTCAATGCATTACCCCAATCCAATGTGCTTTAAATTTACACGCTACTCCCTTACATGGAACTTTGTCGAAAGGCTTCTGAAAGATCATATCAACTATATCTTCTGGCTCCGCCGAAAACAATACAACTCTGATAGACTCGACAAATTCCAGTAGATTTATCATGCATGATTTCCCTTGCATGAATCTGTGTTGACTGTCAAAGCCTGTCACACTTCTCAGAGTGTTCTGCTATTAAATCTTTTGCAATGGACTCCATCATTGTCCCCATACCAACACAACAGGTTGACTCGTCTATTATTCCTTGTGTTCCCTTTTCCACCTTGTTTAAATAGTGCTATCCTACTTTTACTATCCTTCAATTTGCAGGAAGGTTTCCAGAATCTGTAGAATTTTGTAAGATGACCACCAGTGCTTCCATTATTTCTTGGGCCAATTCCTCAGGTCGTCTAAGATACTGATTGTCAGGCACTGGAGATTTATCAGCCTTATATCACCTCAATTTCCACAACACCATTTCTGCACGTGTCCTGACTTCCTTCAGTCCCCCACTATCCACCCCGCCCCCCCCCCCCCGCCCTCCCTCCACACTCACTAAACGCTGTGTTCCACAACATTTATGGTATATGATTTGTGACCTCCTTTATGGAGAAAGAAACAAAGTATGTATTCAGTTGGTCAGGCATTTCTATGTTCCCCATTATTCCTTGCCTTGTTCCTGACTGTAAACGGATTTATATTTGCCTTCATCAAACTTCTTCTGTCCACATACATGCAGAAACTTTTACAGTCAGGTGTCATGTTCCCTACCATCTTACTTTCGTGCTTTATTTTCCCAATCTTAATTGATTATTTTGTAACCCTTTGCTGAGTTCAACACTACTCCCAATCCTCAGATCTGCGTTATTTCTTCCCAAATGTTGTGCTTCTTTCTTGGATCTAATACTACCTCTAATTTTCTTGTCAGTTACTTTTTGGCCAACTTTCTGAACTTATCTTTGCGCCAGATAGCAATGAACAATTGTTGCAGTTCACTTATGCGTTTTTTGAATGTTTGCCATTACCTATCCAGCGTCAGCCCTGACGTAACGTGGCCCAATCCATCAGTACATAATGTGGCCGATAACATGGTCGTTTCTCGTTCTAAATTCAGCACCCTGGTCTCAAAATGAACGATTTCACTCCATATTTATGAAGAATTCTGTCGTATTATGGTCGCTCATCCCCAAGGAGCCTCGCATAATTAGATTGCCATTCATTCGTTCACATTACATGACATCCAGCATCGGATGATCTGTTCTCTGGTTAGTTCCTCAACTTATACGTCCGGAAAACTATCCGCATGCATTCCAGGAATTCTTAGTTTGAAGGATAAGCAGTTTTTAACTACTTCCAGTAAGATCAATTCACACAATCCCTCGCAGATGCGTTACATTTTTACAACGCAAACCGCGCAGAACATCATTTTCTTCAGACGTGCGAACTCTATGTCGGCCTGCACTCGTTTCTGATACGTGTTTCATAATTTCTGGTGATGTGCCTGCGGGACAATTTCATCAGCAGCACGGATGGCCTTGGTCTGTTTATAATTAGTGTACATGTCATGAGTTAACATTGAATATACCTCTTGCGGCCTTCCCCACAGCTGTGGAGAATTATCTATATTTAATGGTCATTTTATCTGTCCTATCAGGTTTTAAAATGTATTGTAAAACATTCCTTATTATTCTCTTCAAGGTTCAGAAAGGACCATCTGTATTTAAGGACTTGAGCCCTTGGTTCTGGGATAGAGAGCTTCGGGAAGTTACCATGTAGAGATAAATTTCCACCAGCAGCTTCCACTTGTCTAATCTCTATGCCTCTGAGCTGATAAATAAATTCCTCATTTTCGGACATCCAATTCTTAACTCTGTATTTCTATCTCTATTCTCCCTCGCGGTCTTCCGTGTCCCTCTCCTGAAACTTTAGCTGCGTTGATCTTTTACACCTTGAAGTTGGCTGGAGGAAGTGATCCAATATCATGATATCCTCCTCGTCTACATGTTCTGGTTGATAAGTGGAATCAAAATGCTTTCCCTGCAGCTGAAGTGACTCACTTCTATTCACCATCTACGTGCTTTAATTGTACTTCCACGGCTATAGCATTCAATTCTTCAGTGCTTAGCGACTCTGCCGTTCCGCGATTTAGTTCTTCTTGCTTAATCCATAATTCTGCACCAAAATTTGCCGTTTAGTCGTGCTTTGGAAAGAAAATGTGCTGTGAAATTTATTTCTGATGTAATAATTACCGCAGCCATTGACATTTCCATTTGGTTTCCAGTTAATTCGTTTTGCATTCGGATTTTCCATCTTCTTAAATTTGGACTTGCCAATGTTTCGGTCAGATTTTGGCTTATTTGGAACGTATCGATCCCTATCCAGCCTACAATTTGTCTAACGGACTCGAGAGATACAAACTGAAATTCTTCGCCGTTTCAATGACAGTCGGCAAGCAGACGTGGTTTAATTGTTAAATGCTGTGAGCCACGAAAACCTCAGTTTGCCAGATTCAAGTAACTCGCAGGAAACGCTCGCTCTGATTAAATCAGAATATTATGGTCTCTGACGAAGGGTCATCGAGACTCGAAACTTTAACTCTATTCCCTCTCCACAGAAAGTGTCAGAACTGCTGAGATTTTCCAGCATTTTCTGTTTTTGAAATCATCCTATTTGTTTATTCAGCCACTCGAACCGAGAAGACATGCTTGTGACTTTACAGACCAGCAGAAAGAGATATAAAATAAATTGGGATTCACCAAATAAATTACGAGTTTACTTTTCTTTCATTGTCACAAGTGGGCTTACAAACAGACTGCAGTAATGTTACCATGACGTTTCCCTCGCCGGGGATCGAACCCCGTCGCTGGCGCTGTGAGGCAAAAATAACCCCACGGAAATTAACATTATTCAACATGAGATCCACAGTTCGGAAAGTCAAAATTTAGATGGAGTTTGCTTCATGGAAGCGTTCAGCTTGCATCCTTCCCGAGTTGTGGAAAACAGCACAATAGTCCATTAAAGTGTATGAGGATGCCGCATGATGATGTGCCTGTAAAGAGACTTCCTGGTATTAGATGGTCGGAGACTTTAGAAGTTGCCTGTTAGGAGTTGAGAGATGATGGCTGGTAGCTTGTTCAGTCAGAGCTCTTTCCATGTGGTGTTGGATCATCAAAATTATTTTTCTCACTTCGCAACTGAATTTCAAGATTTCAAAATGGTCCCTCACTTCATTTGACTTCATTCCTCCCTAAGAACTTCAAAAGGGGGCTTTACCTGGTGTATAGGTTTGGCCTTTCTATTATGGCTTATGATGTCCCAGTCATCTGCTATTGAAAGAGTCACCGTTCGTATTGATGATTTTCTTTCAGGGAGTCTTTGTCAGGTTCGATCCAATCATTCTGCTGGAGGGATAAGCTTATAAAGATACAAATACAGTCCATTTTTCCCTCAATGATCCACTTTTGAAATGGAGCGGGGTAGTCCCAGGTATAAGATGCAGATATTAAGGCGTCTTCAGCAACAAGTTTGAAACTATGGAATTTCTCTTTTTCGGTGATTATACTGTCCTTTAAAAGGGGTATGAGATTTCTCAAAGCTCTGAGGCAGTTTCGAAGGATGGCCTCTAAAATCGACTTGTTGGGAGTATGGTAACATCGTTGAGAGTGGTCGTCAGGTCAGCAAAGAATAAAATTGTGAATGGAGAGTAGTCCAGGAGATGAGAGGAGTAATCATGTCTGTTCAGGTGAGTCGACAAGCATTTTTCAGGATGTCATAATGTGAGGAGTAATCGGTTTAGATGGGGTGGGCAGTAGGATAGATGAGCGAATTATGCAGAGGGGATGGCCAGAAGATCCGGTTTCAGAGGGTATTTAGATAACTTGAGATGGGTAGTTAGGTCAGGGACTAGGGGCGACCAGTCGAATGTTTAGCCAAGCTGCGGTATATACTCAGAATGGTGATCGTCAGGTCGGAATTGTAGTCAGGTCGAAGGAACTGATCAGAAGGGTAGTCTGGTAATTGGGAAGCAGTGCAATGTAGGGTCAGTGAGTTAATGCCGAGGGCATAATCAGGTTGTCTGGAGCATCGCTGAGAAATTGGGCGAGGAAATCAACGGGACCATTGTCAGGTCGCGAGGGCAGTCAGGTCCGCTTGCAGTTGGTCGGGTGCAGACGATCGGCGATTGCTTAGCGGGATTTTTGAAGTCTCAATGCCCCAGTTGAAACTCAGTTCCAGGGCATTACTGCTGTACCTCCTGAAGGCAGTGTTCATCGCCCATCCAACTTCAGCTGCTTCATCAATGACCATCCCTCCACCATAATGTCCGAGGTATGGATCTTCGCTGAAGATTCCAGCCACTTTCTCCCTCACCCAATTTCTATCCCTCGCTCAGTCTCTCTCTCACTCCCACTTTGTCTCTCGTCAGTCTCTCTCCTCAGTCTCTCAATCTCTCTCTCTCAAGCAGATTATAATCTTAGCTTCTGTCTCTCCTACATTCTCCCTCTTTCCTCCCATGGGAGATCGATGATTGGCTGAGGCAGCAGCGCCTTAAGGGGTGAAACTTCATGATTGTCTGATGGCAATGTAAGTGTTAGGATAATGCATTCCTGTTTGAATCAGTTGTCGGATGGAGCTTCCTGATTGGCTGGGAATGGAATCATTGGAGACGGCGGCTGTATCCGCTCCTGCAGCCATCATATCATGCCCAATGATGCCTTGAACTCTGTCGTCTATTCATTTGGAATTTGTGAATAAATATTCCATCTATGTGCTGGAAAAACTGGGATCTGATTCTGGGTTTATCGCAGTAGTTCTTTTTTTATTCATTAATTTAGTAATTGATGTGACTGGATATTTCAGCACCTTCGTGATGTTTTCTCTGAACTTGGACTGAGTCACACCATAGATAAAGGTGTTTGTGCTGCAGTTTAAATTCTGCAGCATAAATCCGACTTGTTGAAATGTATATTCGGAATCCTTGTAGGAAACCAATGCTCTGATGATATGATATAAGAAATTTATAATATAAACCGACCACAGGAGGATAAAGCTGCCAGTTATGGTGTAGAATAAAATCATAGACGTCCTTGTGTTCTCCATCTCTGGGTCACTGTGATTTTCTCCATTACTCCGAGACCTCAGTCACTTACAGACTCGACTGGTCACTAAAATGTGGCTAACTCTGAGAGCATTGAGCAAAAGAATCAATGCAAATGGAAGCCATGGAGTGAAAACCTTATTAAACCAATTAAAAACCACCCATCTACCATCAGTTAAAGAGATTGACTTTTGAATACAGAACTTTGTTACATCATAGATAAGCACTACAGGTTCATATAGAAAGTAGTAAGGGATGTTTTTTTAAACAGAGGAGAATGTCAGTTGCTGCAAGAACCAAAGCCGCAGTTCTCCTGGTGCAATAATTTGTTTTCAACTTCTGGCAACAAATGGTTACAAATCGATCAACGGAGAAAGTGATGGTGAACCAGGCAGAACAATCTGTGGCGGCAACAGCAAAGGCAGTGCGAACACTACACAGAGGGGTGATCTCCAGGAAACTCACTGGGAAATAATAAGGATTGACGTAGTTTAGTACCATCTGAATGACAATGACAAGTAGATCCGCTGTTGCCATGGCAATATTAGCAACAGAAGCGAATGAAGTGGATAAGAGTCAGAGATTCAAGTTTTGAAAAAAGAAATCCCATCCCCGATTCCAATCCAGTTCCAATTCTTCCACTGTAAGGCTAGTGGAGTCAGACGAAGGATCTGTCTGACAAACAATCCAGAAGATTGGTTGGTAAATTTAATGAGATTTAATTTGATTTTCTGACTTAAGGTATTAAACAGATTGCATTTTGACCAGCTGAGCTTCCCAGTCAGACCCACACCCCGCACACTAAGGATTGGAATCGCAACCGTCATTCTCCCCACTCCACGCAAACATGGACCCCCACCATGGATTCGACTCTTCCATGGACTGAACCCTTGATGTGCTTGAATCCCAATTCACAATTCTTGGAATCTCCAGGATCAATATCCAAATCCCGGAACCAGATCGCTCTCCATGATAGGAAAAGTAATGGGTTTTGATCCTCCCAATGGCAAAGTATCCCCAGAAGAGTGAACAGAGTAGGGTGGTGAGTAAGACAGGTGAGTAATTGTAACATCATTCCACATAACCACCGGACGGTATTCAAATCACATTGTGGCAGCCGGTGAAATAATGCCTCTGGAATGGGGCAGTTAGTTTTATTAACGCCACCATGAAACACACAAATATTGGTGAGAAAAAAACATTTCGTTCACCAATGTCCTTTAAGGAAGAATGCCTTCCATTGCAACCAATCACGGATTATAGACACCACTTCCCGGAGCATCAGAAAATCTTCAACTTCAGATTACCTCAGTTTCAGACACCCAACAGCATCACGCCCATTTCAGGACCAGACCACTCTCAGGACCATACATCCTGTCTGGAAACATGTCACTCTCAGCATCTGACAAGCAGCTACATGAGGATCAGACACTCCTTAGAGTTAGATCTGCTTCGGACTAGATTCCATCAGGATAAGTCACCCTACGAATTAGGTGTACACATGATGATATCTCATCGAATTCAAAACCTCTCCGAATCAAACCCCTACTCTTAACATATCAGACACCTTTCACTGACAGAGATCGCTAACAATAAGTTTCTGCTCAGGATTAGATCCTCACCATTACAGTGTGAGACAGTCTTCAGTGACCGGAATCTCGAAAAATAAGATTCCCAGAGGATATGATCCTCACACTTTAACTTCACCCGCCTCCACCCCAGACTACTCTTCCCCGGAACATGAAACTCCTCGGATGCAGATCAGTTCCCTCACAAAGGATCACCACACCCGCCGACAAACCTGAGCAGTTTCACGCATTCAGCATCAGACACTGCCCGCTGATCAGGAGCCCCATTGCTTTTTAATCATACACTCACTTGTCCCCTTCCTCAGTATTTCGAGCTTACTCAGGTAGAGGAGACCTCTCTTTGTAGGTCTGAGAAACAGACACTTGTCCAAAAGGATATATCATAGAAACCCCACAGAGGGCATTCGGCCCATCGAGTCTGCACCGACTACAAGATATGTAAATGCTTTCAGCAGAATAACAGAGCAGGAGTAAAGCGGGAATTGCAGAAAATGGGAGACGGCTCCAGTAGCCTTAACAAGTGATTGAGAATGGTATTAGTGCCCAGGAATGTTGACTAACCGGCAATCCTTGTATCAAGAGGGAACCATCCACTCAAAACACCCAGTCATGACATTTCCCCCCTCCTCTCCCCAATTGACGTTCGTGTAATCATTGCCCATTTCCAGCAGAGCCCGTCCCACAAATTTGGACCAGTACTAAAATATGGAGCCCACTGCTGAATAAAAAAGACAATAAAACGTTTCATTGAAAAATAAGGGCTCTACCTGTTTAAGACGCAATGTTAAAGTGTGGGTGGTCCAGGGTAGAGTAATCAAAATGTTATATTTATAATTCAAGTGACAAGTGATTGGAAGCTCGGTGTCACGCTTGCAGACTGAGCAGACTAATTCAATATAACGGGCCTCAAATCTATTAGTGTTCCTCTCGTAATATACAGGAGACTCCATCATAAGCAGATAACAGAATTAATTAGTGAATTGTGAGAAGTTAAAGCAAGTCTCTTTCATCTGCAAGGAGTGGTTGTGATCTTGGAAAGTGTAATGGTGGGAGGTAAAGGGAACGTTGTTCCAGGTTCTGGAGTGGATAGGAATATAAACAGCAGCAGATGTTGGGTGAGATTTATGAGTACAATTCGAGACTGACAAATACGCCCAATAATGCATGGTTACTGTGCTGATATCATCCACTCTGTTTATTTATCCCAACTCAGTAAAATTCTACACTGACACCTGTTCCTTGCAGTGCTGTTCACCGGGGTCAGATATTCTAATCTGGCTATTGAGTCACAATTAGCAAAACGCTACACAGATTGATTCTCCAGTAATACAAGGACACAGAGATTTGGTAATCCTGGCTAGTTACCCACAGTCAATATATGGCATTCAGCTTTGTAGCACTTATTTCTGTGAAGTGATGCTACAGACTTTCAATGGATATAATATTTTTAATTGACATAAGACTTCAACAGAAATATTTATTCACACCAGCACATTATAGAACCACATGGATTATTGGATCTGCTAATTCATGAAATAATCTCAGTGAAAGTGCGTTTGAATTTTGGTGACCACTAGGTCAGCATGTAGCACAATCTCTCGGAGAACAAAGTCTCTCACACACTGATTTTCACAACTCCAATGCGTAAAATTGCTTACCAGGAATACCAATGAAAGCAAGGATCATGTAGAATATTTTCTCAGCCATATCAATTGGAAACATTTTCACTTTGCAGTGATGTGTTCCTTCGCGCTGCAGGAGGTCGCTCTGTGTAAAATTCTGAGCTGACATATTCCGAAAGCCTGTCATTTCTACCCTGTGAAATCATCTCGGGGATATTGAAGTTGTAGCATCATTCATTAAGAAAGTGAATAGGTTTTTCGACTATATTCTCGATGTATCTGCCCTCTTTACATTTGGACGTTCAGCTAAACAAATAAAGTGGGTTACTGTTGATGTAGGGGGGCTAAATTAGGCTAAATTATAACACATAATCATGATTTGATAACACAATACTGACGTAAGAGTGAATTATCTTAGACTATAGAGAGCGCTGACAGGCTATCATTTACAATCAGCTCTAACTGAATAACAAATATTTCTCATTTAAAACGTGTGCATTCCGAATTTATAAAATGGGTGCAGTTTGTTTTTAGAATGCATGTTGTGAACCTTCAGCGAACAGCAAGATACAGAAGGATGAGCGATGAGGCAGAAGACAGGGCCTGCATTCCGTTGGACAATTGATTTACTGAATGCGGCCAATTTATCATCAGCTTTAGGGAACAAGATGAGTACGAATACCAGTTTGGTGAATAGAACCATACAGCCCAAAACTGATAACAGAGGTGCAAGGCATTTTCTCAGGGTCGGTCGAGTGTCACATGGATTTGAGTCTGTGGGAATCATTCTCCCATTTCACTTCCCAGCGTCCTGTGTTGCTGGGCAACTGAGAGACGTAACATCCAAAATTAAGGACAAAATTTATCCCATGAGATCAGGATGTAAATTGTTATTGGCTTGAGTTGGTCACAGGGATGATTATTGACTGATTTGTATTCATGTTTATTGGACAATATCGACCGGAAACGTGAGAAATATGTTTTGAAAATGAATAATTGCCCTCACGGAGACATTGCTTTACATGTGATTTTGGGGTACCTGCATTCTCGACATGACGTGCTGGGCTTCTTTATATCACTCTCCCATTCGATCGTTCGGTAAATAAAGACACGTCTTAAAATCAATACACTAAATTTCATGTGTCCCTTTGTTAGCTTAAGTTAAGCAAAACATAGCCTCAAAAGAAAACCCATGTAAACATTTGACAATGTTCATTGCAGTTGAAACCTATTAAACACCACAAACCTGTTCCAGATTTCAATAAAATAAAGCAGCTCAAGCTAATAAAACACTTCAAATTAATGCACCACTTGAAACCAATTTTCAATAATCAACACATTCCAACGAATAGAATAACACCAAGAAACGTAGCTCCTCGAACACATACAGGCTGTCCATCTGATACAATGATCCAAGCCCTCCAAACGATACTGACGCTGCAGCCAATACATGCCTTCAAGCAGTGTCATCGTAGTATTGTCGCTTGACTGATAATCCATAAACACTGGGCAATGCTCTCGTGTTACAATTGAACCATGGCAGAAAATGAAATTTGAATTCCATAAAAATCTGGAATTAACTGTCCATTGATGAAACAATTGTCATTTGTTGTAATTTCGCTTTCTTTCAGTCTATCTTAGACCTGATTCCATCAACCTGCCCGATGGTAAAGCAAAACGATGTTCGGATGTTATTCCTTTACAATAGGACCGGACAGAATTGGAACTCGACTTTTCAGTGTGTTGATATGTAAGAGGCAGCGAGTGCAGATGGAGATTGTGTGTCAGTGATTGGGGAATCCAGAAGAATGAGCACTTTGGTGGACAGCAATAATCAGTGTGCTCGTTTCAAACTTCCTAACGCACACTGAGTTAGAAACCAGAAACGGGATTGCAATACAAAATCAGGGAAGGTATGCTGAATCTTTCTGAATGACTGACCAGAGCACTGCTGAAGGATTAGCACCCTATCCGGACACCATACTTTAGGAAAGGTGACAAGTTGCATGAGTAGTGCAGAAGAGATTTAGTGGAATAGTATCAGAGATGGGGAACTACAGTTCTGTGGAAAGTGTAGGAAGTTGGAGTGTTCTCGCTCCTTCTGTGTTGCACCATAACCATGAAGTGACGCATTGATCTCGCTGTTTGAAGTGCGAAACAGTTACTAAACTCAACTCCATGGTTAATCATTGTTGAATCCTTCCATCTTGGTCACAATCCAGTTGCGAACTCACCAGGAACCCGACGTTGCAGTTTGGATCATCAGCCGCCAGTTCACCCAACGTCAAAATTCGGGAATCGGGCGGAATTGGGGAGAAACCATTTCCTAGGAGACCGAGTCGTCAGTAGCAGACCGGGAGCAGAAGAGTCAGGAACAGAACAATTGTGACAATTCCCATCTGTTCTCTGATACTTCAGTCCCCTCAGTGAAACCAGAGACATGAATGATTGATATTAATGCCCTGTTATGCTGCAAAAATTCAGCCAAGATTGTTTCCAATCGAGGTTCTTAAACGGACAAATCTCAGATTTAAAAGGATTCTGTCCTTTGCCCCAATGTGGGTCTATTTGTTTAGCTTCTCATTACAGTAATCTATGAAAGATCCCGTGTTGATGTATTTTCCAGAGAGACAGATAACGTAACAATCCTAAATTAAACAATTATTATTTACACTGTATTTAATAGAGAACTTCTGACTAAAATATTTGATATCAGATAGACAGATATAACGTTATCACATGAATGCACTGTACTTCCCCATTCTAAACACCGTCCAACTCGAGGCTTGCCTCAGCTCATCTGCCGTCGATATGATTATCCATGTCGTTCTTCACTCGATATTTGACTATTCCAGTGTTCTCCAGCGGCCTCCCATCTTTCACCCAACACCTGTGCTCATCCAAAATTCTGCTGGCTTCAACTTCAGCTGAACCAAGGCCAGTTTGCAAAACACCCTCTTGTTTGATTAGCGACACTTGCTCCTCGCACGGCAATTGATCCATTTTAAAATCCTCATCCTTCCTTTCAAATCTTTCTATGAATTCTCCTTCCTTGCCTCTCTAACCTCCTTCAGCCTAACAAATCTTCCAGATATCTGCTGTTCTGCCATTTTGTAAATTCCCAATTTTTACCTCTTCAGCATTGACAGCCGTGCTTTCAACCTGGTCAATCATTCTTGACTCCTCCCTAAACCTCTCCCCTTTTCTCGCTCCCTTTCCTCTTTAAGGGGCTGCTTCCATTCTATTTTTGCAGCCACGCTTTTGTCACCTTACCTAATATACTCAGTGGCTCAGCATCAACACTGTTTTATTTTCAAACGTCAACTGACTTGAAACGATTCAATATTTTAATATCTATTTTTACGTCGTCATTGCGATAGAGTGGTAAACATAACTTCAGTGCTATGCACAGCTGTCTTTCAAATTGTTGACACAAGTTCAATTCCTGGTCATCGCATTTTATATAGTCATAGATTTGTGCAACACAGGAAAAGTCCCTTCGCTATCACGTGTGTGCCACTCAAAGGGAAACCACCCACCTATCTAATCCTATTTTCAAGCAGATGGCTCCTGCATCAGTTGGCATTAGAAGCGTGCATCTAAATACTTCTTAAATATTATGAGGGTCCGTATCTGCACCATCCACGGAGGCAGTGAGTTTCAGTCTTCTAACTCCCTCTGAATGAATAGGTTTTTCCTCAAATTAACTCCAAACGTCCTGCTTCTCAACATAAACCCTTGTCTTTTGTTAATTGATCCCTCCATCAAGGGGAAACCTTTCATCCTGTCAACTCGATTTTCACCTCTCATAAATTGATATATGTCAATTATGCCCCCCCCCCCTTAGACCCCTCTGACCTACGAAAAAAAAACCCAGTCTATCCATTCCTTCCTCGTTGCTAAAGGCAAATATACTGTATGCCTTCTTTCCCACTTTAGCTATCTCTCCTGCGACTTAACGGATCGGTGTACGTGCACAGCATGATCCTCTGACCTTTGCATAGTTCTGCCGTTCATCATGTATTCCCTTGTTTTGTTTCTCATGAAAAATTGCATCACTTTCCGCTTATACTCATTGAATTCCATTTGCCACGGATCAGCCCAGCTGACCCGCAGATATATATCCTCCTGTAATCTAAGGCGAACGTCCTCATTATTCCGATCCTCCCAATTTTCCTATCGTCTGCAAACTTACTGATTAACCATCCTACTTTAAAATTTAAACTGTTTCTATAAATCACAAACAGCAAATGCCCCAACACTGATGCCTGCTGTACGCCACTGGTCACAGTCTTCCTGTCAGAAAAAAAACAGCCTCAGCCATCACCCTCTGCTTCCTGCCACCCAGTCAAATTTGGATTCAATTTGCCAACATTCCTTGGATACATTGTGCTCTTAGCTTCGGTATCCGTCTCCCATGTAGTATTGTGTATAAAGCCGTGCTGAAATCCAAGAAGACACGGTGAAATGCATTGCCCTCTTCTAAATATCTCGTCACCTCTTCAACGAAAACCATTCAACTTTGCTGGATTCTGGTTGATTGTGTTTTTTAGTATAAAAGTCAGTGAACTGGGGGGTCTGGCCTCATTTCTTCGAAGTGATGCAGGGCAGAGGGAGAGATTCTCAGCAGGGATACTGAGGGTGAGTAAAGTGCTGTGATTTATTTATTTATTTAATCCGTTTTTTAGCGGGCTTTTTTCAAGGGTTTAAACTAAATGAAGTGGGAGCAGGCTGCAGGGGATTCTGGGAGATTGTATTTTTTCGCATAAAAGTCATTCCACCCAGCGGGCAGCGTCGGGAGCGGGCTGCGGAATGGGTGGGAAGCTGAGTGAAAGCTGGAAGGGCTTTGGTCACAGGGCTTAGGCAGAAAGGGCGAGCAGGGGTGAGTTTAATTCATTTTTGCTGTTTCTCCCTGGTACTGGCAAGGTATCACGAGGGGATGGGTGTGCAGGCAGTGCAATGTTCCTCTTACACTATATTTGAGGTGAGGGACGACGTCAGTGTCCCTGCTGATTACACCTGTGGGAAGTGCACCCATCTGCAGCTCCTCCAAAACCGTGTTTCGGAACTGGAGCTGGGGTTGGATGAACGTAGGATCATTAGGGAGTCAGAGGTGGCCATAGACAGAAGCTTTAGGGATACAGTTCGTCCGAGGAATGAAAATAGATGGGTGACGGTGAGAGGGGCTGGGAGGAAATAGTCTGTGCAGGGATCCCCTGTGGTCGTGCCCCTTAGCAACAATATTCCGCTTTGGATACGGTTCAGGGGGCCGCAGTGAGGGGATCTCCAGCACTGTGTCCATCTCTGTGGCTCGGGACGGTAAGGGGGAGAGCGGGAGGGCAATAGTTATTAGGGACTCGTCAGTTAGAGGGATAGATAGGAGGTACTGTGGCAGAAAAAGAGACTCGAGGATGCTATGTTGCCTACCGGATGCCAGGGTCCGTGACGTCTAGGACTGTGTCTTCCAGATTCTTAAGGGGGAGGGGGAACAGTCACAAGTCGTGGTACACATTGTTAACAACGACATAGGTAAGAGAAGGGACGGGGATATAAAACAGGAATTTCGGGAGCTGGGCTGGAAGCTGAGAGCCAAGACAAAACATTTGGTCATCTCTGGTACGTTACCGGTGCCACGTAACAGCGAGTTGAGGAACAGGGAGAGAGTGCAGTTAAACATGTGGTTGCAGGGATGGTGTCGGAGGGAGGATTTCAGATACGTGGATAACTGGAACACATTCTGGGAAAGGTGGGACCTGTGCAAACAGGACGGGGTTCACCTGAACCAGAGGGGCACAAATATCCTGGGAGGGAAATTTGATACGGCACTTCAGGGGGGTTTAAACAAATTTGTCAGGGGAGTGGGAAAAGGAGTTGTAGTCCAGATGTCAGTGTTGAGGGTGGTGAGGTATTGGGTAGACAGTAAGGTAGGTTGAAGTGTGTCTACTTCAATGCAAGGAGCATCCGGAACAAGGTAGATGAACTTGGGGCGTGGATTGCTACTTGGGACTACGATGCTGTGGCCATTACGGAGACGTGGGTAGAACAAGGACAGGAATGTTTGTTGGATGTTCCGGGGTATAGATGTTTCACTAAGTGTAGGGAAGCTCGTAAAAGAGGTGGAGGAGTAGCATTGTTAATCAAGGATAGTTTAACATCTGCGGAAAGGCACTTCGACGGGGATCTGCACACTGAGGTAATATGGGCTGAGGTTAGAAATAGGAAAGGTGCCTTCACGTTGTTAGGAGTTTACTATAGGCCCCCAAATAGTAATAGAGATGTGGAGCATGAAATTGCTAAGCAGATGATGGATATGTGTGGGGGTCACAAGGGTGTTGTCATGGGCACTTTAAGTTTCCAAATATTGATTGGAATCTTTGTAGGTCAAATAGGTCGGATGGGGCAGTTTTATGCAGTGCGTGCAGGAGTGTTTCCTGACACAATATGTGGATAGGCCGACAAGAGGTGAGGCCACATTGGATTTGGAACAGGGAAATGAACCGGGCCAAGTCTTAGATTTGGTTGTGGGAGAGCACTTTGGAGATAGTGACCACAATTCGGTGTCTTTTATTATTGCAATGGAGAGGGATAGGGCCGTACGGCAGGGCAAGGTTTACAATTGGGAGAGAGGTAATTATGATGCGATTAGGCAAGAATTAGGGGGCATAAGATCGGAACAGAAACTGTCAGAGAGAGGCACTCATGAAAAGTGGAACTTTTTCAAGGAATAAATACTGGGTGTCCTTGATAGGTATGTCCCTGTCAGGCAAGGAGGAAATGGCAGAATGAGGGAACCAAGGTTCACGACAGAGGTGGAATGTCATGTGTAAAGGAAAAGGGAAGCTTATGTAGGGATGAGGAAACAAGGTTCAGATGGCTCGACTGAGTTTTACAATTTCGCAAGGAATGAGCGGAGAAAGGGGCTTAGGAGAGCGAGGAGGGGACATGAGAATTCCTTGGCGGGTCGGATCAAGGAAAACACCAAGGCTTTTTACTCTTCATAGAAATCATAGAAATCATAGAAACCCTACAGTGCAGAAGGAGGCCATTCGGCCGATCGAGTCCGCACCGACCACAATCCCACCCAGGCCCTACCCCCACATATTTTACCTGCTAATCCCTCTAACCTACGCATCTCAGGACTCTAAGGGGCAATTTTTAACCTGGCCAATCAACCTAACCCGCACATCTTTGGACTGTGGGAGGAAACCGGAGCACCCGGAGGAAACCCACGCAGACACGAGGAGAATGTGCAAACTCCACACAGACAGTGACCCGAGCTGGGAATCGAACCCGGGACCCTGGAGCTGTGAGCAGCAGTGCTAACCACTGTGCTACCGTGCCGTCCCCCTGCAAGCGCTGAACAGTGACAATATCTGGCATGCCCGTCGTGTTCGAAGAAAACTAAGGTCTTCATTTGACCCAACCAAAGTATTACCTGCAGAACAACAAGGCAGTGAAAGATGTATCTCGGCACTGCGCACTCGAAATACTTTTGGACTAATTCTAATCCAAACAGGTTTTAATTGTTTTAGTGAAGAGAACTTCAATGATCATGTAGATCTAACCTTTTTTAAATAGGTAATTTTATTATTCTGGATTAGAATGGTTCGATTAAGCAGACGCAGCATGGATTCATGAGGGGAAAGTCGTGCTTGACGAACCTGTTGTATTTTTATGAAGATGTGACTCGTGCGGTTGATGGAGGGGAACCGTTGGATGCAGTGTTTTTGGATTTCCAAAAGGCGTTTGATATGGTGCCTCACAAAAGGTTGCTGAAGAAGATTGGGTCACATGGAGTTGGGGGTAGGGTGTTAGCGTGGATTGCGGATTGGCTATCCGACAGGAACCAGTGAGTCGGAATAAATGGGTGCTTTTCTGATTGGCGGATGGTCACAAGTGGCGTGCGGCAGGGATCGATACTGGGGCCTCAAATATTTACCATTTATATAGACGATCTGGAGGAGGGGACTGAGCGTAGGGTAACAAAGTTTGCAGACGGCACAAGGATAAGTGGAAAAGTGAATCACGTGGAGAGCGTAGGAGGTCTGCAGAGAGATTTGGACAGGCTGAGTGAGTGGGCGAGAATCTGGCAGATGGAGTATAACGTTGATAAATGTGAGGTTATTCACTTTGGAAGATATAACAGCAAATTGGATTATTATCTAGATGGAAAAAAATACAACATGTTACCGTGCAAACGGACCTGGGGGTCCTTGTGCATGAGAACCAAAAACCCAGTTTGCAGGTGCAACAGGTGATCAAGAAGGCAAATGGGATTTTGGCCTCTATCGGAAGGGGGATAGAATATAAAAGCAGAGATGTCTTGCTGCATCTGTGCAGGGCATTGGTGAGGCCGCAGCTGGAATACTGTGTGCAGCATTGGTCCGCTTATTTGCGGAAGGATATATTGGCCTTGGAGGGAGTGCAGAGAAGGTTCACCAGATTGATACCAGAGATGAGGGGTGTTGATTATGAGGAGAGACTGAGCAGATTGGGTTTGTAGTCGTTGGAATTTTGAAGGCTATGGGGGGATCTTATAGAGAACTATAAGATAATGAAGGGGCTGGATAGGGTAGAGGTGGAGAGATTCTTTCCACTTAGAATGGAAGCGAAGACCAGAGGGGACAGCCTCAAAATAAAGGGGGGTCAGTTTAGGACAGAGTTGAGGAGGAAGTTCTTCTCTCGGAGGGTAGTGGATCTCTGGAATTCTCTGCCCACTGAAGTGGTGGAGGCTACCTCGTTGAAGATGTTTAAATCACGGATAGGTGGATTCCTGATCGGTACGGGAATTAGGGGTTATGGGGATCAGGTGGGTAAGTGGAACTGATCCACTTCAGATCAGCCACGATTTAATTGAATGGCGGGGCAGGCTCGAGGGGCGAGACGGCCTTCTCCAGCTCCCATTTCTTATGTTCTTCTGTTCTTGTTATTGATCCTGATTGGCAGATTATTATATTATTCCCGAAAACATCAGTTCATTTTCGGATATATTTAATCCCTGTTAACATTATTCAATATTCACACTGCAGTAACTCGTTCCCAGATGCAGACATTATCTGAACTTGTCTGAGGTTCACAAAAAGAAGCACCTGCAGTAGCTGTGAGCCGCCAGCAGATGGTAGCACTGTGTGACTTCAATCTCAAGATTGTGTCAGAGTTTTTTTCTGGTTTAAAAGGCTGAACCTCCTTCAATTTTTCTGAGTGACAATATTTTGGTGTAACAAATGCAAATTTTTTAATGAGCCACTTAAGTCTCGAAATTCAAAAATCACAACCACTGCAGGCACTAACTCTATGAGCACCTCACCAGTAATTCTTCTGTTATAATGTAACTCCTGATTACATTTTTTGGGAACATATTTGTTCCACAATGAGGCCAAACAGGGATTTGTTTGCAGTCCCTACATGCAAAAATAATTCATTGCACCTGGAGCACCCTGAAATACTTCTGCAGCAATGTCATCAAGTGCTGCGCAAAGGCAAGTCCCTTTTTAACTGCTTGGTTGGAGTTGAATTTGGGGAGCGGTCGGAGCGCTCGGTTACCTTTTCCAATCCTCCTTCTCCTGTTGTTCATCCGTCTCGGTATTTTGGAACAGCATTGGCATGCCAGATGTGTCAGGAGGTACCTCCGGTTTTTTAATCTTTCCTTTGTTCGGCTTGCTGTTCTAATCCTTGTTCTCTGTTTCGTCTCTCCCTTTCCAGCTTTTCTTGTTTCACCCTTTCCCTTTCATTCATTTCATGATCCTCACATTGCAACTTCAAAACCTCCCAATTTTTGAATTTCCCCTCATTATCACACTCACTGATCGCTCTCGCACGTGTATTATCCCCCCCCCTCCCCCACTCCCCGCAGGCGGGCCAGCTTTGATTTCTCGGTTAATTCAGCGGCTCTCTAATAGCCTCTTCTGTTTCAATGCACTTATCCAAATTCCAAGTTCCCCCTAGTGGCCAATTTTCATTTCCCACTTTATTTTATTTAAACACCCTGACAAGCTTCTGAGTAGCTCCTCATCTTTCGGGTTTTCACGACCCACTTTATATAAAGGGGTGCCATCCACTGGCTTATCCAACGTTTGACCCATTGTTAAGAGACTAGAAACTTTGACCACTTGTGCTTCACGATCCGCAGGGCCTTGTTGACTCGACGCCCACCTCAGTGTCCTGACCTTCGCATGAGGGATTTCCCCTCCCAACAAGCTGTCCAAGTTTTCAAAAGCACAAGGCTGCGCCTTTGAGGCAGGCACCTCCCTTCGACCAGCACAAGTCGTCATGTCTCCAAATTCGCCTAATTCCCACCCTTTACTTTTTTTTTTCTGGAAACAAATTAATAAATATTCCACAGGAACAAACAGGTTTCACCAATTCCTGCTTTCAATCTAATGCAACAACAACCACCTACATTCGACAAGCAACCATACCAGATATACACACAAATACAAAAACTACACAAATTATTAGGTCAACTTTAGCTTTTCTCGAGTCAATTTTCCATTTTGCCAATTAATTTATAATATTTCCCTAGTAATTTGAGAGAACATAAAAAAAATCTGTAACACACACTGCAGACTCCCTCCCTTGAAAAAAACCAAGGCAATTGCTACCGACCTAGGGACTCCAAACGCTATATCACATAGAACTACGTTTATCTGTCAGAAACGAGGACACTTTAGCCGAGACCGGTCTGTCCGAGCAGGAGTTTATCGACAACGTCAGGAGTAGTTCAGAATAGGGAATATGTGGCTGACTTTGAACAAATTGTGAACAACAACAAAATGCAGTTACGTTTTTCAAATGGCCAAGGTCAGAGCAAAATCATGGGATGTTAACCCCTTAACATCTCAAGTTGACGGCCCAAATCATTGCGGATGAGTAGGATTTGATGGCCATTACAGAGACATGGTTGCAGGATGGTCGACATTGGGAGTTAAATGTCCAGGGGTATCAGAATGTTTGGAGAGTAAAGAGGAAGGTGTAGGTCTGATATTTATGGATGACATCAGGGTGGTAATGAGAGATGATATAGGTTCTATGGTAAAAAACGTTGAATCCATTTGGTTGGAAATTAGAAATAGTAAGAAGAAAAAGTAACTGATAAGCATAGTCTATAGGCCACCAAATAATAACATCATAGTGGGGCGAGAAATAAGAAAATAAATAACTGATGCATGTAAAAATGATGCAGCAATTATCATGGAGGATTTTAATCTACATATCAGTTGGTCAAACCAAGTTGGCCAAGGCAGCCTTGAGGAGGAGTTCATAGATTGTATCCGCGATAGCTTCCTTGAACAGTTTGTAATGGAACTTACGAGGGAGTAAGCTGTCTTCCATCTAGTCCTGTGTAATGAGAGAGGAATAATTAATGATCTTGCAGTGAGGGATCCTCTCGGAAACAGCGATCACAGTGTGGTTGAATTTAAAATACAGGTGGAGCGCGAGAAGGTAAAATCCAATGCCAGTGTCTTGTGCTGAAACAAAGGAAACTAAAAATGGATGAGAGAGGCGTTGGCTGAGGTAGACTGGGAGCAAAAATTCATGCTTGGACAATTGAGGAACGGTGGAGGACTTTCAAAGCAATCTTTCATCGTGCTCAGTAAAATTATATCCTCGTGATAAGGAAGGACTGCAGAAAAAGAGATAATGGGCCATGGGTATCTCAGGAAATGAAGGAGGGTATCAAATTGAAAGAAAATGCACACAAAGTCGCAAAGATTATTGGGAAATTAGTGGATTGGGAAATCTTTAAAGGTTAACAGAAAGCCATGAAAAAAGCTATAAAGAAAAGTAAGATGGATTATGAGAGCATACCAGCTCAGAATATAAAAACAGATCGGAAAAGTTTCCACAAAAGTATAAAACGAAAAAGAGTAGTTGAAGTAAACATTGTTTCTTTACAGGGTGAGAAGTGGGATGTAAGAACTGGATATGAGAAAATGGCTGTGGCATTGGACAGGTATTTTGTATCGGACTTCACAGTGGAAGACACAAATAACATGCCAAAAATTGATGACAGGGAGTCTATGGCAGGTGAGGACCTAGAAACCATTATTATCACGAAAGAGGTAGTGTTGGGCAGGTTAATGGGGCTAAACGTAGACAAGTCTCCTGGGCCTGATGGAACGCATGCCAGGGCAAAAAGGAAATGGCGTGAGAAATAGCAAATGCACTAATGGAAATTTACCAAAATTCGCTGGATTCTGGGGATGTTCCCGCAGATTGGCAAACAGCATATGTGACGCCACTGTTTAAAGAAGAGATTAGACAAAAGGCATGTAATTATCGGCCGGTTAGCTTAACGTCTGTAGGAGGGCAAATGCTTGAATCTATCATCAAGGAAGAATTAGCGGGACATCTGGTTATAAATTGTCCCGTTGGTAAGACGCAGCATGGGTTCATGAAGGGAAGGTCATGTTTGACTAATTTGGTGGAATTATTTGAGAACATTACATGTGCAGTGGACAATGGGGAACCTGTGGATGTGGTGTGCCTGGCTTTCAAGAAGGCATTTGACAAGGTGCTGCACCAAAGACTGCTACATCAGATAAAGATGCACGGTGTTGCAGGTAATGTATTAGGATGGGCAGATGATTGGTTAAGTAAGAGAAAGCAAAGGGTGGCGGTAAATTGGTGTTTTTCTGGCTGACGATCAGTGACTAATGGTTTGTCTCAGGGATCAGTGTTAGGACTGCAGTTGTTTACGATTTACATCGATGATTTGGAGTTGGGGACATACTATATTTTGTCAGAATTCGCAGATGACACCAAGATGAGTGGCAGAGCAAAGTATGCAGAGGATGCTGAAAGTCTGCAAAGGGATACAGATAGTCTAATTGAGTGGGAGAGGATCTGGAAGATGGGGTACAATTATGGTAAATGTGAGGTCATCCATTTTGGCAGGAATAACAGCAAAATGGACAATTATTTAAAAGGTAAAAATTCCCAGCATCCTGCTGTGCAGAGGGACCTAGGTATCCTTGTGCAAGAATCACAAGGAGTTCGTTTGCAGGTGCAGCAGGTAATTAAGAAGGTAAATGGAATGTTGTCCTTCATTGCTAGAAGGATGCAACTTAAAAACAGTGCGGTTATGCTGCAGCTGCATAAGGCGCTGGTGAGGCCAGACCTGGAGTACCATGAAAAGTTTTTGTCTCCTTACTTGAGAAAGGAAATACTAGCATTTCATGGGGTGCAGAGGAGATTTACTAGTTTGATTCTGGAGTTGGGAAGGTTGGCTTATGAGGAGAGCCTGAGTAGACTGGGGCTATATTCATTAGAATGAGAATGATAATGATAATGAGGGGAGACCTCATATAAACATATAGATCTATGAAGGGAATAGATAAGATAGAAGCAGGGAAGTTGTTTCCACTGGCATGTGAAACTAGAACTAGGGGGCATTGCCTCAATAAAAGGGGAAGCAGATTCAAGACGGAGTTGAGGACGAACTTTTTCACACAAAGGGTTGTGAATCTGTGGAATTCCCTGTCCAGTGAAGCAGTTGAGGCTACCCCATTGAACGTTTTTAAGGCAAGGATAGATAAATTTCTGAACAGTAAAGGAATTAAGGGTTATGGTGAGCGGATCGGTAAATGGTGCTGAGTCCACGGAAAGATCAGCCGTGATCTTATTGAATGGTGGAGCAGGCTCGAGAGGCCAATTGGCCTATGCTTGCGCCTAGTTCTTATGTTCTTATGTTAGCAAGCAAGTGAGTGAGCCCGAGTCATTAACTGACTGTGCGAGCGAGGCTGACTGACCAAGATGGTCTGAATGAATGACGGACTGAGCGATTGAGGAAAATAAACATATTGAGCGAGCGAGGCCGACTGACCAACTGATTGAGCGAGGCTGGCTGACTGATGGAGAGAGCGAGGCTAACTTATCAATCGAGCGAGTGAGGCTGACTGACTGATCGACTGACCGAGGCTGACTGACTGATTGAGAGAGTGAGGCTGACTAACTGATTGAGTGACCGAGGCTGACTGACTGATTGACTGAGGGAGGCTCACTGATCAACTGAGCGAGCGAGGCTGAATAACTAACCGAGCACGCAATGCTGAGAAACTAACCAACCGCGTGACTCTGAATGACCAACCAACTGAGCGAAGCCAACTGACTGACTGATCAAGCAAGCAAGGTCAACTTACTGAGCGAATGAGCACTGCCAATTGGCCGAGCAAGCAATGGTGACTCACTGCGTGAAAAAGGACGACAGACTTCGCAAGCAACGCTGACTGACTGATGGAACGAGGTTGATTGACTGTGGGAGCAAGACCAACTGACCATCCGAGCGATCGAGGCTGACTGACAGACCGACGAAGCCAGAATGACAGATCGAGGCTGATTGACCATGCAGACAGGTCAACTGACCAACCGCGGATACGACATAGACCCATCGATTAAGTGATTAAGGTACTGAATGACGAGCGACTCCTACTCGCTGAGCGAGCATGTGAGTCTGACTGAATGACTGAGCGAGTAATGCAGATTGAATGAGGAGTGAGGCCGACTAACCAACCGGCCGAGTGAAGCTTATTGTTTGGCACGGTGGCAAAGTGCGACGTCACAGAGCCAGGGACCCGGGCTCGAATCCTGGCTTGGATCACAGTCTGTGTCGAGTTTGCATGTTCTCCTCGTGTCTGTGTGGGATTTTTCTGAGTGCTCCGATTTTCTCTCACATTCTGAGAGACGTGCTGGATAGTTGCATTGACCCGAACTGGCGCCAGACTGCGGTGACTAGCGAAATTTCACAGTAACTTCATTGCAGTGTTAATGTGACTTGTGACGAACAAACAAGTAAACAAATGACCAATCAAGCGAGTGAGGCTGAATGACCGACCAAATGTGTGAGGCTGAATGCTGAGACCGATACATATACCAAGTGTGCGAAGCCGACTGACTGACCGAGCAAGAGAGGCCGATTTTCCGACCGATTGAATAAGGCAGACAGGCCAAAATATAGATAAAAACTGAGAAAGCGAGTGAGGCTAACTGAGCAAGCAAGGCCGACTGAGTGAGTAAGTCAGAATGAGCGATCAAGTGAGGCAGATCTCCCTCGGCAGTTATATGAGACCAACTGAAGTAAAAATGCAATGTGAATCATTATCTAGCACGATATCAAAACAAACACTAACATGGGCCCCAGGCAATAATATCAAGCTCAACAACGCATTTCATTGCGAAAACATACTCATGTGCCTTATCAATCATGCACGCTGTAGCAATAACCTGAAAGCTTATTCAACTCTGTGTGCTCAGAACGTTCTACATATCCTGGTAACTGTTATTTCAATTTGCCACTTAGAATTTCGTTTTTCGATTGGAACACAGATTTCGTCACCTGTATATTGGCGATCAAACTGCTTTTAAATTCATTGCAACAAAATAAAATTAACGCAATGTTACCAGTTCGAATGTAAAATGATACATAATCTCATACAGATTGCATCTGTTACACTGCCCAATGTTACAATTAATTGTGAATTGATCATAGAATTTGCTGCCGCAGAGGTACATCAAATAACAGAATCTATGTTTGAAAGAGAGCATCACCCTCCATCAACTTCAGCATTCTGAGTTATGAAGGCATTCATAGTGGATTTTTGATTATGGATTCTGGGCTCACAAGAAAGCTACAATCATTGTGTTTTTGTTATTGTGGTCTTGCTCTGTACCACTTTATTTCAGGTGTCCATCTCTGTTTGCTTCAATACAAAAAAAAGCACGAGTTGTCAAAACTCTTGCTGTATTTGCTGAATATGGAAAATAATCAAAGCCTCTTCTGTTTCCTGATCCCGATTTTACAGCGGGAATTTCCATTTAGAATTAGATCACTGCAAACTGATGGGTGGTGGAAATCACACAACCACATACAAAGGGTGAATTCAGAAATGAAACACCCATTTCTTTAATGGGCACGTGTTGCGGGTTGCGGGGAGGGGGTTGTGGCTGTAATCAGTTTGTTCAAATTAAAACCGCTCTCTGCCCCTCGTACTTGTCACCCATTTCACCGTGATCAAATGGAATGTGCAATCTGATTAACACTTGAATTGGTTGTCTCAAACGAAACAAAGAACTGCAACCTTTCCGGAATTCAGCTGGTAAATGACAGGCTATCATAATCCCAAAGGGAAACTTGAATCAACTACAACAAAAGGTGTTCACTCTGTATAAAACGTTGAATAATCTAAAATCGCAATAAGTATATTTCAGAACAATTATGATGATGATTTGTTTTGATTAGATTTGATTTATTATTGTCACATGTATTATCATACATTGAAAAGTATTGTTTCTTGCGCTATAAAGACAAAACATACCGCCCATAGAGAAGGAAGTGAGACGGTGCAGAGTGTCGGGTTACATTCATAGCTAGGGTGTGGAGAAAGATCAACTAAATGCAACGTAATTCCATTCAAAAGTCTGACGGCACTAGGGAAGATTCTGTCCTTGAGTCGATTAGTACATCACCTCAGATTTTTGTATCTGTTTCCCGACGGAAGAAGGTGGAAGAGAGAATGTCCGGGATGCTTGGGCTCTTTAATTATGCTGGCAACTTTGCCGAGGCAATGAGAAGTGTGGACAGAGTCAATGGATGGGAGACTGGTTGTGTGATGGATTGGGCTGCATCCACCACCTATTTTAGTTATTTGCGGTCTTGGGCCGATCAGGAGCCATACCAAGCTGTGATCCAAGCAGACATAATGCTTTCTATGGTACATCTGTAAAAGTTGGCGAGTGCCGTAGCTGACATGCCACATTTCCTTTGTCTTCTGAGAAAGTAGAGGCGTTGGTGGGCTTTTCTAACTATATTGTCGGCATGGGAAGACCAGGAAAAGTTGGTGGTGGTCTGGGCACCTAAAAACCTGAAGCTCGTGACCCTTTCTACTTCGTCCCCGTTGTTGCACACAGGGGGGTGTTCCCTTTTGCACATTCTAAAGTCGATGGAAATTTGTTATATATTGAAGTTCACAG
Organism: Mustelus asterias; assembly: GCF_964213995.1. Classification (NCBI taxonomy): domain Eukaryota; kingdom Metazoa; phylum Chordata; class Chondrichthyes; order Carcharhiniformes; family Triakidae; genus Mustelus; species Mustelus asterias. Next base: position 132,437 of record NW_027590133.1, read on the forward strand.
GTTAATTAAAATGTAAAACGTATAACATTGTTGTACCTCTTAATTCTCAGATACATTCAACCAGTTTACTTTCTCCAAGGTTTTAACCCGGTGCCTTTATTTGCAAGGTGGACAGAGGACAAACACAAGTAAAGGTTCAACAAGTTTATTAATAATAACACTATTAATCCTTAAATGACCCACATAAAACAAGAGGATACCCCAGATTCAAGGATACAACTCGTAAAGATGGTTTGGTTAAACTGCAGGCCCGATTCTCTCAGTCCGTCTGTCCTGTTGTCACGAAAGTGGGTCTCGATGGCAGCCTCTTCCTTCTCTGGTCATCCTTCGGAATGATCACAACTGCCTCCCTCGTCGAGTCTTCGCTGCTGTGTGCCTCTGAGTGTGTCCCTATATCCCCAGCCTGCTTGCTTTTCCAGAAACCTTTCTGGCTTCCGGCCAATAAGGTCCCAGGAGGGGGTTCCAATACCCAGTGGGTTTCTTGATGTCTGCCTGACAGGACACCAGTGTCCGCCCCCCAGTTGTCCATCTCCATGTTGTTGAACTTGTTATCAGATATGGTAACTCTACAGGAACTCTTGGTGACAGAAAGTCTGGCCCGATCTTCTTACAATAGATCGATGCATTTCAATGAGGTGCCATAATCTGCTGCTAAGTCTCAAGTAGAGTGTAACGACCTTTGATGGGTGGTTGATGGGTCAGGCCCTGACACATTTGTGTATTCTACAATTGGCCTGCCTGAGGTTTCACTGTGTTTGATTTCAATATGCCCAATTCTTTAACTTAGGATATTCAATTTTATCAGCCTTTAAACTAGGCCCTGTTTATATCACCACAACATTTAAAAAACTAAACAACTGTAGACAGTTCACATAATTTTATAAACTTTTCCTGAAGGTTTTTGATTAAACTCAGTGCTTAAAGCCTCTTGATAGTCTATTGGTGGGGTCGGCGAGTCAGGAAATCTCAGACCAGAGAACATTCACGAAGCCAGGATTTCTGAATCAATGACCCAGCTTCATTTAAACAGCAGCTGCCAAGTGATCTTCACAGGGCCGAGTCAGCTGTCAATTGGAACAGCCGGACTACCCTGAACAGATCTGATGCTTACAATTCAAAACAGATCAAAAATAGTTTTCATATCGATCATTGCTGCCATATATTCGCTTAACAACAATCATCTTTGTATATACTTATCTACACTCATCCCTGACATGCACTTCAGCCAATTGCAGTTTCCGACCCAGCATAATGAGGTCTTATTCGTCCATTAAATCCGGATGCGAACAACCATCTCTTCACTACAGTCACTTCCCCATTTGCAGGTCACCCTTGACGCTCACTATCGGGGTCAAAATGAATGTTCCTCGTGGATCATTGCCAAACTAGATAGTCATGTGGACCCGCGCGCGGGCAAGCTTCCATCCTGGGTATGGACAATGAAGACAGCAAATCATGAAGTTGCAAGACGAAACTTTCTGATGAGTTTTGTAAACACTAAAGTTCACAGGGTTTAGGCTCTGAACTATTCGCCTTTACCATTAAACTTTGTGATTACTCGCCTTTGGCTAAAGTGAAAAAATGATTCATACAATACATTTCCAATATGTGAATATATGTTTTAAATAATATTTACTTGTCTATAACTCTTACTGCATTCATATATGTGTAAACGATTCTCTTGCTAGCTCATGGCCTTGTTTTAAGAATAATTTAACTCGATGCTCGTTGTTATGCCTGTGCCTTAATGTGTAATGTTTATAAATCCTATTAACCTATCAGGAGCACCCCAGTCATATTAACATACAGTATCCTGCAGCTGCTATGTCAAATCTCACAATGATCTCCTCTCTGACTGTCTCAAAACACTGGTTTGCACTGGTCCAACATCAACACAGGCTGCCCCGTTCGAGATCGACCAGCGACACGCCACAGACTGCAGTCTCACTTGCTATATCCATCCCTGTGATGTTCCTTTCTCTTCTTTGCATAATTCTTTATAGGCTCCTAATCCCACAATTGATTAAGTAGTTTTGCCATTACTTTACGGCTACAGTTATGAACCTTCTGGAAGTTCAATCTGAGCACATCCCGAATAGCAGAGGGAAACCTGGAATGCTGCTTTTAAATTATTAATTGTCGCGATTTTGAACAAATATGAGGAAATAGATCAAACCCAGGGAGGAAAAGTGATCAGACCTATTGGAAGTTATTAAAAAGAACGAAGCTGTTGTTCAAATGTAAAACAAACAACAGGTATGGCAAATTTACAAAAACCAGTGAAGAGCATTTTCATTTAACAATGAAAAACAACATTAAGGAGTAAAGTTGAGAGGGAAACCAGGAGGGCAAAGGGCAAGATTGCTTTGGCAGAGACGGCAAAGGAGAATCTGAAGAGATTCTACAAATACATAAAGGTCAAAATAGTAACCCGTGGGTGTATGGGGCCTCTTAAGTATCAACAAGTTCATCTATGTGTGGATCCAGAAGAGATGGGTGAGATCATAAATGAATATTTGTCATCAGCAATTACTGTGGAATTGGCATGCATGTCAGGAAACTTGGGGAAATAAGTTGTGAGGTTTTGAGGAGTGTACATATTGCAGATAAGTAGGTGCTGGAAATCTTAAAACGCATCAAGGTAGATAAATCCCCGGACCTGATGCACTGTATCCATGACGCTCTGGGAGGCAAGGGAGGAAATTGTGGGCCCCGTGGAAATATATTTCAAATATGGAAAGCCACAGTTGAAGTACCTGAATGTTAAAGGGAGGGAAACGTTGTGTCTGTGTTAAAGGAAGGATTGCAGGTTAAAGCCTGGTGGTTAGAGGTTGGTGAGCCTACCATCTGTACTGGGTAAGTTGTCAGAAGGTATTCTGAGAGATGGGACGTAAAGGCATTTAGAGAGGCAAGGACTGATTCGGGACAGCCACCATGGCTTTATGGGTGGAAATTCATGTTTCTGAAATTTGTTTGAGTTTTCTTTTGTTTGACTGGTGCAAGAGGGAGGGTTTCAAATTAATTGATCATTGGGAAGTCTTCAAGAGAGGATGGCACCTGTGCGGAAAGGATGGGTTACACTTTAAGTGGAAGGGCACAAATATCCTGGTTGGGAGTTTGGCTAGTGTGTTTCGGCAGGGTTTAAACTAGTGTTGCAGGGGGGTGGGGATCAAAACAGTAGGTCAGTAAGTACTGAGGCTGGGGTCGAGCTGGGGTCAGGGCAAGGCTAGCCAAGGAGAAGAGTATTCTGGAGCAGGCTGACCTGAGTGGGGCTGGAGGACTGCAATGCATCTGCTTCAATGCGAGGAGCGTAACGGGTAAAACAGATGAACTAAGGGCCTTAATGCTTACGGGGAATTTGGATGTGGTTGTGGTGACAGAGACATGGTTAAAAGAAAGACAGGACTGGGAGCTGAATATTCCGGGGTATAAGTATTTTAGGCGAGACAGAGGAGGGGCTAGTAAAGGTGGGGGAGTAGCGATATTAGGTAGGGAGTATATTACAGCGCTGCAGAGGGTGGACACTTTAGAGGGGTCATGAAATGAGTCGCTGTGGGTGGGGCTCAGAAACAGGAAAGGTGCAATCTCTATGCTGGGGGTATACCACAGGCCAACCAACAGCCCACGGGAAGTGCAGGGACGGATATGTCAAGGGATTCCGGATATGTGCAGAAATAAATCGGGTTGTTGTAGTGGGAGACTTCAATTTCCCTGGTATAGACTGGAAAGCGCTTCGGGCTGGGTTTCTGACAGGGGAGACATTTGTATAATGCGTACTGGAAGGTTCTTTGGAATAGTACGTAGATAGCCCAACTAGAGAGGGGGCTATACTGGGTCTAGTTCAGGAAAATGAGCCCGTTCAGGTCGTCAAATGTTCAGTAGGGGGACATGTGGCAAAAAGTGATCACAACTCTGCTAACTTTAGGTTAGTAATGGACAAGTACGAGTGTTGTCCTATGGGTAGGGTGCTAAACTGGGGGAAGGCAAACTATAGCCGGATTAGGCAGGAATTGTTGGCCGTTGATTGGGAGAGATTGTTCGGGGATAAGTCCGCGTCTGGCATGTGGGAGCCTGTTAAGGAACATTTGATAAGGCTGCAGGATAGGCATGTGACTGTAAAAAGGATGATACGAAAGGTAGGAATCGAGAGCCGTGGATAACCAGGGAAATTGAGGATCTGATCAAAAAGAAAAGAGAGGCGGATGTTAAGTTCAGGCAACTGAAAACAGATGGAGCTTTGGAGGAATACAGTGAGAGTAGGGAAAAACTTAAACGGGAGTTGGAAGGGCAAAAAGAGGTCAAGAAATGTTCTTGGCAGACAGCATTAAGGAGAATTCTAAGGCATTTTATTCATATGTTAGGAAAAAAAGAGTTGTCAGGGAAAAAGTCGGACCTCTCAGGGACAAAGGAAGGGAATTATGCCTCGAACCCAATGGAATAGGGGTGATCCTAAATGAATACATTGCATCGGTATTCACAAAGGAGCGGGACTTGTTGACTGGAAGTGTCACAGAGGGAGGTGTTGACCCGTTAGAGAGAATCTCCATTACAAGGGAGGAAGTGTCAGGTTTTTTAGGTAACATTAAAACTGACAAATCCCCAGGGCCTGGTGGCATCTATCCGAGACTGCTCAGTGAGACAAGAGATGTAATTGCTGGGCCTCTGACGGAAATCTTTGCCTCGTCATTCGACACAGGTGAGATCACTGACGATTGGAGGAGAGCGAATGTGGTACCGTTATTTAAGAAGGGTAGCAGGGATAACACGGGTTATTATAGGCCAGTGAGCTTGTCGTCCGTGGCAGGGAAGTTGTTGGAGCGGATTCTTAGAGACAGGATTTATGCACATTTAGAACGGAACAATCTCATTAGTGACAGACAGCTTGGTTTTGTAAGAGGGAGGTCGTGCCTGACAAATTTGGTGGAGTTTTTTGAGGAAGTGACAGAAACGGTTGACGAAGGAAGGGCCGTGGATGTCGTCTGTATGGATTTGATTAAGGCATTTGACAAAGTCCCTCATGCCAGGTTGGATAAGAAGGTTAATGCTCATGGGATACAAGGAGAGGTGGCTAGATGGGTGGAGAACTGGCTTGGCCATAGGAGACAGAGGGTAGCAGTCGAAGGGTCTGTTTCCGGCTTGACGTCTGTGACCAGTAGTGTTCCGCAGGGCTCTGTACTGGGAACTCTGCTATTTATGATATATATAAATGTTTTGGAAGAAGGTGTCACTGGTGTTATCAGCAAGTTTGCCGATGACACAAAGATGTCTGGACTTGCGGATAGTGATGAACATTGTCAGACAATACAGGAGGATATAGATAGACTGGAATATAGGGCAGAGAAATGGCAGACGGAATTTAATCCAGATGAATGCGAAGTGATGCATTTTGGAAGAACGAATGTAGGGGGGAGTTATACAATAAATGGCAGAGCCAGCAAGAGTATAGAAACAGAGAGGGACCTAGCTGTGCAAGTCCGCAAATCCTTGAAGGTGGCAGCACAGGTGGAGAAGGTGTGAAGAAGGAATATGGTATGCTTGCCTTTATAGGACAGGGTGTAGAGCATAAAAGCTGTTGTCTGATGTTGCAGCTGTATTGAACTCTTGTTAGGCTACATTTCCAGTTCTGTGTCCAGTTTTGGTCGCCACACTACCAGAAGGACGTGGAGACATTAGAGAGAGTTCAGAGAAGGTTTACCAGGATGTTGCCTGGTATGGAGGGCTTAGCTATGAGGAGAGATTGGGTAAACTGGGCTCGTTCTCCCTGGAAAGACAGAGAGTGAGGGGAGACCTAATAGAGGTGTACAAAATTATGAAGGGTATAGATAGAGTGAACAGTGGGAGCTTTTTCCCAGGTCGGAGGTGACGGTCACGAGGGGTCACGGGCTCAAGGTGAGAGGGGCGAGGTACAACTCAGATATCAGAGGGACGTTTTTTACATAGAGCTTGGTGGGGGCCTGGAATGCGCTGCCAAGTATGGTGGTGGAGGCAGACACGGTGGCACCATTTAAGATTGACATTGATAGTCAGATGAGCAGTCTGGGAATGGAGGGATACAAACGAATGGTCTCGTTGGACCAATGAGCGGCACAGGCTTGGAGCGCCGAAGGGCCTATTTCCTGTGCTTTACTGTTCTTTGTTTGCTCTTTTGTAGAGGTAACCAGGAAGGTGGATCAGGGCAGTGCTGTTGATGTTGTCTATGTGGAGTTTAGCAAGGCCTTTGACAAGTTACCTAATGGTAGGTTGTTGCATGAAGTGAAATCTTGAGGGATTCAGAGAGAGGTAGCCAAATGGGTACAAAATTGGCTTGATGAAAGAAGACAGAGCGTGGTTGTAGAGCATTGTTTATCAAACTGGAGGCCTGTGACCAGCGGTGTGCCTCAGGTATCGGTGCTGAGTCTATTGTTATTTGGCATTGATATTAGTGATTTGGATGAGAAATTAGGAGGCACACGTAATACTTTTGCAGATGACACCATGATTGGTGGCATAGTGGAGAGTCAAGAAGGTTATTTAGGATTGCAACAGGATCTTTATGAATTGGGACATTGAGCTGACGAATGGCAGATGGAGTTTAAGATAAATAAATGCGAGGTGATGCATTTTGGTAGGGGACTGGTGCATTTTGAACCAGAATAGGACTTCTGAACACGTCCCTGGTGCAAAATTGCACCGGGTGGAATGAGACCTCGGGTGTCCCGCTCCCATCAGGCCCCGGGACATGGTGGTCAGTGGGTTGTGACAGCAGGTGTGTTGTCGGTTTCTCCCATTGCCTTCCTCACTCCCCATGCTGCATTCACTGCTGGGCTGGTTTCTCGATCATTTTACCTGTGACCACCGACAGGGAACCTTCGGGAAGCCGGGGCCGCGCAGTTCACCACTGCCGGACCCCGGAAGTTGACAAGGAGCAGTGCCGGGCCTAGCACATGACACTGAGGTGTCCAGGGGCACGGCATTTGGTATTGTATCGCGACGACATGTGTTATTATTACCCTAGTCAGTGGTCGGTTTCTCAAGTGTGCTGGGTATGAGGGTAGCATCACACATTTTTGCCTTCTGCCTTAAGTTTCAGCCACGTCGGCGCTCCTTCCACTTTCCACCAGCAGCCAGGGTGGCAGCTGCTGCTTTGGAGAATTGGCAGTACTTGACCCTCCTTGCAAAAATCGCACAGCACGTCATCCTTTTTCCAAAAGATGTGGTACGTGATTCCATCATTGGATAATTAGAAAAGACCGGCTAGTCATTCTTCCTGTGCCAGGCGTATTAATGCCTGCAGCCTTTTGGAGTATATATGGCGAATGTCGGCCTCCCCAGACCGAGTGGGACTGACACCACTCCGGAACGGAGCTCACCAAGTGGATGACGGTGGGAGAGCAGGAACCCATTGGTAACAAAGAGTGTAACATTGCATCACATTTAATATGAGGGGTGGCCATTTTAGGGTCCATCTGTAAGATGTCTCCAAGTTGTGAGCCTTTTCCTGGGCGAGTTGGACCACCTACTAGGTCTTTAACAAGCAAATTGCCTTCACGAGCAATCTAGAGATCGCAACAATGGCCAAGGGGTCGACAGATGCCTCAATCATCATGGCAGAGTGCGTGTAGCTCTTCATTCCAAGGGTGGTTTGTTATCAATGCAAAGGCCACGAGGTAATTAAAGCAGCTGGGGCTCGGGAAGCCGTTATTCCTGCGTAGGTAGCACTGTTGGACCCCACCAGCGGCTATACACACCTCAAATGTTTGTTATTACGGTATATATCAGTATTAGGGGATGTCCTGTTGAAAAGAAAACCCAATCCTTACGTGGGGAAAGAAGCTAAGAGCAACGAAACAAGGAGAGGCTCAAATGACTGTTACAGGGAGAGATTGGACAGGTTATGGCTTTTTTCTTTGGAGCGTCGTAGACTGAGAGGTGATCTTATTGAGGTCTAAAAGCTCTTTCGAGGCATGGATAGGATGAATGCACTCAGACCTTTTCCCAGGTTTGGGGAATCGAAGATTAGAGGGAAGGGAGTGAAAACCTGGATAATGAGGAAAATGGTACCGAGAAGCAAGTGCCCTGGTCAGGTGGTGAGGAGAGCGTCAGGTGTTGGTCTGGGGGTGCGTCAGGTTGTTCCGCGCTCGATTGGTGGGAGAACCTGGGAGTTCTTCAGTCTTGGAGGGCATGGCTATGAGTCCAATAGCAAAACCTCCCAGCAGATTCACCTTCCAACTACACTTGCAGTTGGTAAATGCAGTCACAGCTTTCATTGGGATAAGCTGGGGCAACAAGCCCATGCTCCGCCCTTCGCTTCTTCCTCCTGCTCTGAGGCTTATGAGCCTACCTGCCCGATTCCCCACGCGGTCCTCATTTTTCTCTCCCCGTGCAGCAGTCCACTGGCAATGAGGCCTTCGAGTCCAAAGGCCTCAGGCTTCTTTTTACCAGGCCACACTCTTTTCGATATGCATCTCTTATCTTCCCAGCTCAAAGAACAGTCAAGATATCACGAAAAAGCAGCAGCACAAGATTCAGAACAAATCAGCTCCAGCAGCAAACACCTTCAGCAGCAAGCAGCTTTAGCATCAAGCAGCTCCAGCAGTAAGCAGCAGCAGCCATGTTCAGCAGAAAACAGCAGTGATTGGTAGAGCGGGAAACAACAGAAAAATGCTCCAGCAGCAAACAGAGACAATGAACTCGCACCACAAACAGTTCCACCAGCAAACATCCCGAGCAGAAAACAACAGCACCAAGCTCCAGCAGCAATCAGAAGACACAAGCTCCAAAATCAATCATTTCCAGCAACAAACAGCAGTAAACAGCTCCAGCAGCACACAGCAGCAACCAGCCCCAGCAGCCAACAGTTCCACCAGCACACAGCAGCAACCAGCTCCAGCAGCAACCACCTCCAGCAGCAACCAGCTCTAGCAGCAAACAGCAGCAACCAACTCCAGCAGCAACCATGTTGCGCAGAAAACCGCAGCGATTGGTCCAGCGAGAAACATTAGAAACATGTTCCAGCCGCAAACAGCGGCAACAGACTCGCGCCCCAAACGATTCCAGCAGCAAACATCTCGAGGAGTAAACAACAGCACCAAGCTCCAGCAGCAATCAGGAGACACAAGATCCTGATTCAACCATTTCCAGCAACAAACAGCAATAGACAGCTCGAGAAGCAATCATCAGCAACCAGCTCCAGCAGCAACCAGCTCTAGCAGCAACCAACCCCAGCAGCAACCAGCTCCAGCAGCAAATAGCAGCAACCAGCAGCATCAAGCTCCAGCAGCAAGCAGCTCCAGCAGCAACCAGCTCCAACAGCAAAAAGCAGCAACCAGCAGCATCAAGCTCCAGCAGAAAACAGTGGCAACCAGCAGGATGAAACATAGACTTTGTCAGCAGAGTGGAGATTGGCAGACTCGGGAGCTGGATCATTGTTGTCAGAGCCAGTTCCAAAACAGATATCTCAGAGAATCAAGCTGCTGTTCGTCAAGTCAAGCAAAAAATAATTGTCATTGTGTCAGATCACATTGGGTAGATTCTAAATTCGAACAATGGACACAAAAGAACGCGATAGTCCCTGAGCGGAAATTATTATTTGTACTTGTTAAATCTATCGGATGGTGTTTTCAGGATAGTGCATTGTGGGAATTTTAAAGAAGAGGCAAATTTAGGTTGTGGAGGTTGGGTGTTTATCCAGGTAAAAAATATTGCATTCCAATGTCAATGTCGTTCTTAGTTTTAAATTGAAAATGCTGTTCCTCATTGTTAATTGTAAATGTTGCTCACTGATTATTGTAAGTTTTCTATTTCAGCTGCCATTCCTGTTGTTTGTTTTACAAGTTAACAAACGTTTCGTTTCTTTTAAATGACTTCCAATACGTCTGACCACTTTTCCTCAATGGGTCTGATCTCCTTTCTCATATTAGTTCCAAAGCGCGACAATTAGTAATTTAAAACCAGCATTCCAAGTTTTCCTTCTGCAATTTGGGATGTGCTCAGATTGAACATCCACGCGGTTCATAACTGCAGCCATAAAGTCACGGAAAATCTGGTGCATCAATTGTGGGAATAGGGGCCGATAAGGAATTGTACAAACAAGAGAGAGGAACATCACAGGGCTGGATATGTAAAGTGAGACTGAAGTCTGTAGCGTGTGGCTGGGAGATCTCGAACGGGGCAGCGTGTGTTGACATTAGACTAATGAAAACCAGTTCTGAGACAATCAGAGAGGAGAAGCAGTGTGAAATTTGACACAGGACCAGCAGGATATTGTGTGTTAATACAACTGGAGTTTGGTGTAGATCAAGTATCTAAGATTGTCCAGCCCTGATTTGGGGTTCTCCTGATAGATTAATAAGATTTTTAAACCTTTGGCTTTAATGCATAGGCGGCACAAACAGCAAAGTGTTAAATTATTCTTAAAACAAGATTATAAGCTGACAATAGAGAATAGTTTACATATGGAAAGGCAGTAAGAGATTAAAATAAGTAATTATGAGTTGAAACATACATGTTGATATTTGAAATCTATTGCAAGTATTCTATGAATCATTGTTCACTTTTGCCAAAGGCAAATTATCACAAGGTGTGATGATAAAGGCGAATACTTCAGAGCCAAAACCTTGGTAACCTTAGTATTTGCAAAACTCACATCAGAAAGTTTCCTATTGCAACTTCATAATTTGCTGTCTTCATTGTTTAGACTCAGGATGAATGCTTGCCCGGGCGCGGGTCCACGTGTCCATATAGTTTGGCGATGATCCAGGAGGAAGATTCACTTTGACCCCAATATTGAGCATCTAGGGTAACCTGCCAAAGAGGAAATGACTGTAGACAAAATGGGAGTTAGCATCCGATTTTAATGGATGAATGAGACTTCATTATGCAGGATGGTAAATTGGAATTGGCTGAGATGCATGTCAGGGGTTACTATTGATAAGTATATACTAAAGATGATTGTAGTCAAACTAATGTAAGGTGGGAATGATTGATAAGATAACTATTATAAATGTGTTTTGAATTGTAAAGCTCAGACATATTCGCAGTAGTCCAGCTGCTCGTTCTGAGAACTGCCTCGACCCTCTGACGATCTGTTAGGCTTTGTTGGTTAAATAAAGTTACGTCTTTGGTTCAGAAGCACAGGGGAACCTGGTGAGGGATTGTGACGACGGGCAATTTGGCTGACAATAAGAAGAGGAGAAATGGCAGCTGGCCCATTTCTGCACAGTCAGAGTCAGAACCACAATGATGGATGGGTGGAGTGAACAATTGCAGAGCAGAACTGACGGCGGTGTTTCATCTGTCTGATTAATATTAGGGTGGTTGGTTGCATACAGTTTTAATACCCAATCGGAAAAGAGAGAGGCCATGTGGGTGGGTTTCCCTCTCAGAGTTTAATGAATTGAAGAATTGCATTGAAGGGAAATTTCAGCACTTTTTTCATCTGTGGCCTGAACTGAGTCTGTGTCACTGCTTAAATTGCAGTGTTTGTGCAGAAACTCATGAGCTGCAGCACGAAGGCAAATTCCATAACGACTTAAGGAAAAGATACAGAATGGAATCCCAAACACGAAAGCTGCTCAGAAGACGTATAAAACATGGTCATTGACCATAACAGAATGAAATTGGCTGATATAAAAAGCAGTAAAACGATGGTTTTACTTCGACTCACCACCTCGGGGACTCTGGGATTCTTCCCAATGCTTTGAGTTCGGAGTCTCCTGCGGGCTTTACCGCTCACTAAAATGTGTCTGATGGTGAAAACATTGAGCAGCAGAATCAGCAAAAATGGGACACGTGGGTTCAGAATGTTGTGGAGGTACGCGATTGCTACCCAGGCTGGCCATCGCTCAACATATTGTGCAACACGACAAAACCAGGAGTTGTTCACCAGCCCGTACGTACTGGTTAACATAAAATACATGAAAATGTTCTTTAAACAGCTCAGCACACTCACTGTTCCCAGAACCACAGCTGCCGATTTCTCACTGCAATACTTACTCTTCAGCTTGGGGCATCAAATGGCCACATTCGATCAAAGGTGAAAGTGACAGTGAACCAGACAGAACAGTCAGTGTCTTCATAAAACAGGACGTTATGGATATTACACAAGGGGATGGACTTCAGGAATAAAAACTGTTGCCCATAAACTATCAGAATGTATCTCAATATCAGGTCGAAGACAACGACCTGTAGATCTCCCGGTGACATGGCCGCCATGTACCAAGTGACGCATTTGGACAGACCGCAGTTCCTGCTCTTCAGCGTCATAATTGTGAGAATGTTCACAAGAAGGCAAAGAAATAAAGAATAAAATCAAACAACAAGCTGGAGAAGAAACCATCAATTTCACTGAGGTGCTGTTGACGAAGACACACAAATCACACACACACACACACACACACACACATGCACACACGTACAAATTCTCCGAGAGACGCAGGAACAGAAACACACATACACACAGAACCTCTCCGAGAGATATGAGAACGCACGCCCACACACACGAACTCTGGTAGAGACACAAGAACATGCACATACACAGACAGACAAACTTTTCTAAAGACACAGGAAAACAAAGCCCCACACACAAACTCTGCTGGAGACTCAGGAACACATACACCTTGACACAAACTCTCCTCATGACGCAAGAACAAACGCCCTACACACAAATACTTGTAGAGGCACAGGAATACAAACACACACACACACACCTCTCTGAAGGACGCAGGAACACATGCACAAATACAAACAAACAAACTCTCCTGGAGACAGCGGAACGGAAACCCAAACACAAACTCTCCGAGAGACGCAGAAACACACACACAAACTCTCTGAGAGACAAAGAACATAGAACATAGAAAAACTACAGCACAAACAGGCCGTTCGGCCCCCAAGTTGAGCCGGTCATGTCCCTGCACACCTCGGCTTATATACAGGCTTAGCTGTAGCCCTCAATCCTATTAAGTCCAATTTACTCATGCAGACGTCTCCTAAAAGACCCTATCGTGTTTGCCTCCACCACCACTGACGGCAGCCGATCCCACTCACCCACCACCCTCTGACTGAAAAACTTACCCCTGACATCTCGCCTGTACCTACTCCCCAGCACCTTCAACCTGTGTCCTCTTGTAGCAACCATTTCAGCCCTGGGAAAAAGCCTCCGAGAATCCACCCGATCGATACCTCTCAACATCTTGTACGCCTCTATCAGGTCACCTCAGATCCTTCGTCTTTCCAAGGAGAAAAGTCCGAGCTCCCTCAACCTATCCTCATAAGGCATGCCACCCAATCCAGGCAACGTTCTTTTAAATCTTCTCTGGACCCTTTGAATAATTTGCGCATCCCTCCCGTAATGAGGCGATCGGAACTGAGCACAGTACTATAAGTGGGGTCTGACGACGGTCTTAAAAGCTGCATCATTAAGTCCCGACCCCTGTACTCAATACCTCGAATGATGAAGTTCAGCACACCATACGCCTTCTCAAACACCTCCGCGACTTGCAAGGCCGATTAAAGAGTCCTATGGACCCGGACCCCAAGTTCCTTCTGATCCTCTGCACTGCTAAGAGTCTTACCCTTGATATTGTATTCCTTCATCCCGTTTGAACTGCCAAAATAGACACTACACATTTATCCGGGTTGAAGTCCATATGCCACTTCTCCGCCCAGTCTTGCATCCGATTTATGTCAGCTGCAGCTTCTGACATCCCTCCAAGCTATCCACAACACCACCAACTTTCGTGTCGTCGGCAAACTTACCAACCCAAATCCTTCACTTCCTCAGCCAGGTCATTTATGAAAATGACAAACAGCAAGGGTCCCAGAACAGATCCCTGAGGCACTCCACTGGTGACCGAAATCCATTCAGAAAAAGACCCATCTACAACCACTCTCTGCCTTCTGAGGGCAAGACAGTTCTGGATCCACAAGGTACCAGCCTCTTAGATCCCATGCCCTCTCACTTTCTCGAGAAGTCTCTCATGGGGGACCTTGTCGAACGCCTTCCTGAAGTCCATGTAAACCATATCTACTGCTTTTCCTCCGTCAATGAGTTTAGTCACCTTTTCAAAGAACTCCACCAGGCTCGTAATGCACGATTTGACTTTGACAAAGCCGTGCTCACTACTTTTCAGCATACCAAACTTCTTTAAATGTTCATAAATCCTGTCGCTCAGGATCTTCTCCATCAACTTACCAACCACTGAAGTTTGACTCACCGGTCGGTAATTTCCTGGGCTATCCCTTTTCCCCTTCTTGAATATAGGAACCACATCCGCAGTCCTCCAATCCTCCGGAGCCTCTCCCGTCTCCACCGACGACGCAAAGATCATTGCCAGAGGCTCTGTAATCTCTTCCCTCGCCTCCCACAGTAATCTGGGGCGCATCCCATTCGGTCCCGGCGGCTTATCTATCTTGCTGCTATTCAAAATTTCTAACGCATCCGCCTTTTTAGTGTCCACATAATCAATCTTTTCAGTCAGCTGGAAACCTGTAGTACAACCACCCAGGTATTTTTCCACCATGAATACAGAGGTAAAGTATTCATTAAACACCTCTGCTATTTCTTCCGGTTCTGTACAGACTTTCTCAACTTCACACTTTATAGGTCCTATTCCTTCACATCTCATCCTTTTACTCTTCACATATTTATAGAGCGCCTAAGGGATCTCCTTAATCTTATCTGCCAAGGCCTTCTCGTGTCCCCTTCTGGCTCTCCTAATTTCCTTCTTAAGTCCCTTCCTAGAAGCCATATACTCTTCGAGATCCCTATCCACGCCTAGCTCCCTGAACCTAATGTACGCATTCCTTTTCTTTTTGATAGCTCATCTATTTTATTCAGTACACTCCTGGCGTTAAAATAGACACATCTCAAACATTTGGTCTGAGCTCTCCCCTTCTCCATCACCCGTCGATTCTCCTTCTTACACTGTCTACAATCCCTCTGTACTTGCGGGCTAACCTCCTGGCTCTCAGTCACCTCATCTCGATTCCCTCCCCCCATATGACACAAACAGATAGTAACATACTCTGCTAGAGACAAAGGGAGACAAACGTACATCCAAAGCTTCCTGGAGACAGAAGACCGCTAACCCATGCACAAAAACTCTCCGGAATACACAAGAAAACAAGCGCACATGGGAGGAGAAGGCCTAGTTGTATTATCGCTCGGCAATTAATCAAGAAACCAAGATGGTATTCTGGGAGCCTGAGTACTAATCCCCCCACAGCAGATGGTGGAGTTTGAATTCAATGTAAGTATCTGGAATTTGGAGTCTCCTGATCACCATGAAAACATTGCCGAATGTCAGAAGAACTCATCTGGTTCACTAATGTCCCTTTGTGCCGTCCTTACCTGGTCTAGCCGACATGTGACTCCAAAGCCACGGCAATGTGGTTGACTCTAAACTTCCCTCTGAAACTGCCGAGCAAGCCACTCAGTTGCACCAATCTCTACAATGACTCCACAGATAAATGAAACCAGACAGACCAGCTGGCATCGGGCTAGGCACTGGAATAGACAACGGCAAAACAAACAGCTCTGCCGACCCTGGAACATCATCCTTGCTAACATCTGGGGCTAGTGCAAAAATTGGGAGAGCTGTCTCGCAGACTATTCAACTACTGCCTGACATAATCATTCTCATAGAATCATATCTTACAGATTACATCCCCAGACACCAACTTTACCGCCCCTCGATACGTCCTGTCCCATCGGCAAGAGAGACCGAGCAGAGGTGGAGGCACAGTGGCACGCAGTGGGGAGGGAATTGCCCTAGGAATCCTTATCATCGACTCTGGACCGCATGAAGTCTCATGCCATCAGTTAAACATGGGCAGGGAAACAGCTCACTGGTTACCAAGTACCGTCCTCCTTCGGCTGATGAATCAGTACTCCACTTTGTTGAACAACACTTGGAGGACGCACTGAGGGTGGCAAGCTGTATAATTTACTCTGGGTGGGGGATTTTAATGCCTATTACCAAGAGCGGCAGCAGCACTAGTGATCGAGCTAGGCGAGTCCGAAAGTATCTTACTGCTAGACTGGGTCTGCAGCAGGTGATGAATTAACCAACAATAGGAAACAACATTCTTGACCTCATGCTTTCCAATGTGCCGGCTGCAGATGCATCTGTCCGTGACGTATCGCTAAGAGTGACAAACACCGATCTTGTGGAGAAGAAGTCCCGCCTTCTCATTGAGAATGACCTGTGGTGTGTTGTGTGGCGCAATCTGTTCTGAATGGGTCAGACTGCAAACAAATTTAGCAACTCAAGACTGGGCATACATGAGGCATTGTGGGCCACCAACAACGGCGGAATTGCACGCCAGCACAATTTGCAACCTCATGGCATAACCAACACTCAGCCATTACAATCAAGCCAGGGGGGTCAACAGTGGTTCAATGGACAGTGCAGGAGGGCATGCCAGGAGCAGCACCAGGCATACCTAAAAATGAGGTGTCAACCTGCTGAAGCTACTAAACAGAACTACTTGCATGCCAAATGGCAAAACAGCAAGTGATAGACAGAGCTCAGCGATCTCACAACCAAGGGGGCAGATGTAAGCTCTGCAGTCCTTCCATATCCAGTCGAGAATGGTGGTGGACAACTAAGGCTCCACAAATATACCTATCCAGAATGGTGAAGGAGCACAGAAATTCAGTGCACATATAAGGCTGAAGTATTCACAGTAATCTTCAGCCAGAAGTGCTAATGGAATGATCCAACTCCAACTCCTTGAGTGGTCCCCATGATCTCCGATGCCAGTCTCCAGCGAATTCGATTTACTACACGTGATATCAAGAAAAAGTGGAAGACACTGGATACTGAAAACATTCTGGCAATAGTACTGAAGACTTGTGCTTCAGAACTTGCCGCTCCCCTGGCCAAGTTCTTCCAGTACAGTTACAACACTGGCATCTACCCAACAATGTGGACAATTGCTCACGCATGTCCTGTACACAAAAAAAGCAGGACAAATCCAACCCGGCCACTTTCCGCCCAATCAGTCAACACTTGATCATCAGTAAAAATGATGGAAGGTGTAATCGACGGTGCTATCAAGCCGCATCAGCTCAGCAATAACCTGCTCAGTTATGCCCAGTTGGGGTTTTGCCAGTGTCACCCAGCACCTGACCTCATTGCAGCCTTTTCTTTAAACATGGAAAAAAGAGATGAATTCCAGTGGTGAGGTGAGACTGACAGCCCTTGAAATCAAGGTCGGCCGAGTGTGGCATCAAGGAGCCCAAGCAAATCTGGATCCAGTGGGTATCAGGGGCGAAATTCTCCGATGATTTGAGTCATACCTGACACATCTGAAGATGTTTGTGTTTGTGGATTGTCAGTGAGCTCAGTTCCAAGACATTTTTCAGGAGTCCCTCATGGTAGTGCCCTCGGTCCAACAATCATCAGCTGCTTCATCAATGACCTTTCTTCCATCATAGGGTAAGAAATGGGAATGTTCGCCGATGATTGCGCAATTTGGGGCACCATTCGTGACTCCTCAGATACTGAAAGAGTCCATTTTCAACTTCAACAAGATCTGGAAAGATCAAAGCTTGGGCTGACAATTGGCAAATAACATTTATGTCAAACAACTGTCAGGCAATGATCATCTGCAATAAAAGACCTCTAACCACCGCCCTTTGGCATTCAATTGAGTAACCATCACTGAACCCCCACAGTCAACATCCTTGGGGTTACCATTGACCAGGACGTCAACTGGATTCACCATATAAGTCATGATGTGGAGATGCCGGCATTGGACTCATTACAGGAAGGACGTGGAAAAGATTGAAAGGGTGCAGAGGCGATTTACAAGTATGTGGCCTGGATTGAATGGCATGCCTTATGAAGATAGGCTGAGGGAGCTCGGTCTTTTCTCCTTGGAGAAACGTAGGATGAGAGGAGATCTCATAGAGGGATATAAGATGTTGAGAGGCATAGATCGGGTGGACTCTCAGAGCCTATTTCCCAAGGTGGAAATGGCAGCTACGAGAACAGAGGTTTAAAGTGCTGGGGGGTAGGTACAGGGGAAATGTTAGGGGGAACTTTTTCACACAGAGGGTGGTGGGCGAATGGAATCGGCTGCCGTCAGTGGTGGTGGAGGCAAACTCAATAGCTTATTTCAAGAAACTCCTGGATGAATTCATGGGACTTAATAAGTTGAAGGGTTATAGATAGGCCGAAAAGGTGGGGATATGTTCGGCACAACTTGTGGGGCCGAAGGGCCTTTTTGTGCTGTAGATTTCTATGTTTCTATGTTTCTATTAAACACAGTAAGAGTTTTAACAACACCAGGTTAAAGTCCAACAGGTTTATTTGGTAGCAAGTACCATTCGCTTTCGGAGCGCTGCTCCTTCGTCAGTTGGAGTGGAAATCTGCTCTCAAACAAGGCACAGAGACACAAAATCAAGTTACAAAATACTGATTAGAATGCAAATCCCTACAGCCAACCAGGTCTTAAAGAGACAGATCATGTGAGTCGAAGGAGCATTCAGCACATGTTAAAGAGATGTCTATCCACATCTTCAAGGCACAAGTCAGGAGTGTGATGGAAGACTCCACATTTGCCTGGATAGGTGGAGCTCCTCAAACAACACTCCAAAAGCTTCACACCATCCAGAACAACGCAGCCCGCATGATTGCCACCACATCTACAAACATTAATTCCCTCCACCACCGACGCTCAGTAGCAACAGTGAACACGATCCACAAGATGCACTGCAGCAATTCACCAAAGATCCTTAGACAGCACGTTCCGAACCCACGACCACTTCCATCAAGAAGGACAAGGGCAGCAGATACATGGAACGTCACCATCTGCAAGTTCCCCTACAAGCCACTCACCATTCTAACTTGGCAATATGTCGTCGATCCTTCGCAGTCGCTGGGTCAAAATGCTGGAATTCCCTCCCTAACGGTATTGTGGGTCAACCCACAGAACATGGATTGCAGCGATTCAAAAAGGCAGCTCACCATCACCTTGTCAAGTGCAATAAACGCTGGCCTGCCATTGATGCCTATGTCGCACGAATGAAGAAAACAAAACGCACAAACTGTCCGAGCGAAACAGGACAACACTAAAACACACGCGTGCTCAAAATCTCCCAGAGACACATGGAAACAAACACATGCACACAAACTCTACCCGAGACAGATGACCACAAACCTATACAGACAGCGCTCCTTGAGACACAGGAACACAAACTTACAGACACAAACTGTTCTTGAGAGGCAGGAATACAAAGACACACACACACACCCTCATACACAATCTCTCCGAGAGAAACAGGAACACAAGCACACGCACAAATTCTTCATCAGGCAAAGGAACGCACACAAAATCTCCTAGATACACAGCATTACAAACATTCACAAACGGAAACCGACAAAGGCATAAAAAATGAAAAATTCTCCGAGACAAATACACTGCCAGCAATTCTCCGAGCCTCCCCACTACTTTAGCAGCACAGCTGGCTGAGAGACTCAAGCGGAGTATGTCTAGCGGGCACCCCGCTGGGCGCTGTAACCACCGTGAGTCTCTGGCAGCCGGATATCCAGTGCGGGCAGCTCCAAGGCAGAAAACGGCGTGAAGCTTCATAAATTATTTAAAGAGCGAGTATCACATACTAGAATACAAAAGCCTGAGTTCACATTACAACTGACTCAAGAACAGCTTCTTCTCTGCTGCCGTCAGATTTTTGAATGGGCCTACCTTGCATTACGTTGATCTTTCTCTGCACCCGAGCTGTGACTCTAACACTACATTCTGCATTTTCCCGTTTCCTTCTCGATGAACGGTATGCTCTGTCTATATACCGTGCAAGAAACAATACTTTTGATTGTATGCTAATACATGTGACAATCAGAAATCAAACCAAAATCAAAAAATGTAATTAGAGGGCCCGGGACTGAAGTATCCGGGCCTTGGTGCCCCTCCGCCACGCCCACATCCCCTCCGCCCAGGCAGAAGTATTTCACTTCACGAGGATTTACAGTTGCTCCACACTTGGGCGGGTCAGTGATCCGGGTTGCAGAGCTGGCCAGGGATCCAATTTGCTTGCAATTCTTGGTCAGCAATGCGGGCCACTGCGCATGCGTCAAACTTGGCTCTGACAGATCGCGACTCAGCACCGTGTTGCAGGCCTGTCGCTGGTGGGGGGGGGGGGGGGGCGGGGGGCGGGCAGCTGGTGTGATGCCATACATGCGTGTGACTGTTGCAGAGTACATAGAACATAGAACATAGAAAGCCACAGCACAAACAGGCCCTTCGGCCCACAAGTTGCGCCGATCACATCCCTACCTCTAGGCCTATCTATAGCCCTCAATCCCATTAAATCCCATGTACTCATCCAGAAGTCTCTTAAAAGACCCCAACGAGTTTGCCTCCACCACCACCGACGTCAGCCGATTCCACTCACCCACCACCCTCTGAGTGAAAAACTTACCCCTGACATCTCCTCTGTACCTACCCCCCAGCACCTTAAACCTGTGTCCTCTCGTAGCAACCATTTCAGCCCTTAGAAATAGCCTCTGAGAGTCTACCCTATCCGGACTTCTCAACATCTTGTAAACCTCTATCAGGTCACCTCTCATCCTTCGTCTCTCCAGGGAGAAGAGACCAAGCTCCCTCAACCTATCCTCATAAGGCATGCCCCCCAATCCAGGCAACATCCTTGTAAATCTCCTCTGCACCCTTTCAATGGCTTCAACATCTTTCCTGTAATGAGGTGACCAGAACTGCGCGCAGTACTCCAAGTGGGGTCTAACCAAGGTCCAATAAAGCTGCAGCATTATCGCCCGACTCCTAAACTCAATCCCTCGATTAATGAAGGCTAGTACGCCGTACGCCTTCTTGACCGCATCCTCCACCTGCGAGGCCGATTTAAGAGTCCTATGGACCCGGACCCCAAGGTCCTTCTGATCCTCTACACTGCTAAGAATGGTACCCTTCATATTATACTGCTGCTTCATCCCATTGGATCTGCCAAAATGGATCACTACACACTTATCCGGGTTGAAGTCCATCTGCCACTTCTCCGCCCAGTCCTGCATTCTATCTATGTCTCGCTGCAACTTCTGACATCCCTCCAAACTATCCACAACACCACCTACCTTGGTGTCGTCAGCAAACTTACCAACCCATCCCTCCACTTCCTCATCCAGGTCATTTATGAAAATGACAAACAGCAAGGGTCCCAGAACAGATCCCTGGGGCACTCCACTGGTCACTGACCTCCATGCAGAGAAAGACCCCTCCACAGCCACTGCAGGCAAGCCAGTTCTGGATCCACAAGGCAACAGCCCCTTGGATCCCATGCCCTCTCACTTTCTCAAGAAGTCTTGCATGGGGGACCTTATCGAACGCCTTGCTGAAGTCCATATAGACCACATCCACCGCTCTTCCTTCGTCAATGTGTTTGGTCACATTTTCAAAGAACTCAACCAGGCTCGTAAGGCACGACCTGCCGTTGACAATGCCGTGCTGACTACTTTTGATCATACTAAACTTCTCTGCAAAGTGTGAGAAATCCTTCATGAAATGCCTGCCAAAAGAAACAATGCAATTTAACACAATATTAGTTTTAATCCAAATTCCACACTTCGGGCCACATTTTACCAACTGATTGCACACGCTTTCCACCGGGAAACCTTGGTAAAGTCGGGAGTGAGGCGAGCAGCGCGATCCGCGACTGCCTCTGCGCCCATTCCCCCTTGACCAAGCGCCCAAAATGGCCGCGATCGGCACTGCGCCTGAAACGGGCTCGATGTCAATTTAAATGCATTTGCAAGCATCTAAGTTGTATAATGACTGGACGTCCAACCATTCCAGCATTTTCACCTTTACCATAGCATTCAGCCGTCCAGATTCAGTGCAAAACAGACATGGTCCGCAGAGGTTTGTTCTGGGCGCTCATGCTTAAGAGGAGGTACGTTCAGAGCTTCCAGCGGCTCTCTAAATCAAATCGGTGGTGGGGGGGGGGGGGGGGGTGGTGGGGGGGGGGGGGGGGAGGCGGGCCAGTTAGTTCTCTGGACAGGTGGGGGGGGGGTCGCGGGAGAATAGAGAGGCGGAACAGGTGGCTCTCTGGTGGGGGGAGAGGAGGAGGGAGAAGGGCCAGATTTTTCTCTGATGGGGCGGGGAGGGGGAGGGCCAGAAAAATATCTGCGGGGTGGGGGGGGGAAGCAGGGGGGAACAGGGCGAGTTGTTCTCTGTTGGGAGTGAGGAGGAGGGAGGTGAACCAGGAGGTTCTGTGGCGGGGGAGGATGTGGAAGGAGGTGGAAGATGGGCAAGATTATTCTCTGGTGGGGAGGGGATAGGAGGGAGGAGGACCAGATTGTTCTCTGGCGGTGAGGGTAGGACGAGGGTCAGATTGTTCTCTGGTAGGTTGGGGGGGCGAGGGGGGGATGGAAAGGGGGAGGAAGGCCAGATAGATCTCTGCAGAGATGGGGGAGGAGGACGCCCAGATTGTTCTCTGGTGGGGTGGAAGGGGTCCGCCGCCACTCTGCGTGAGATCGGTGGGGGGGCTGAGTCGAGTAGGGGATCGCAATCTGTCTGGGAAGCGGGCCGTGCGTGGCGGGGTGGGGACGGGAGCTGCAGGTTGGGTGGGTAAGGGAGACTTTTATGTTGTGGGGGTGGGGCAATGTATATGGGAGCCAACAGTCCTTCCGCTTTATGCGGACCGGAGTGAAGTGGCAGGGGAGCGTTTTTTCAATTTTTTCTCAGTTGGAACTGCCGATCGGAGCAGCAGTGATTCGGGCGAGATGAGCTTTCTGCAGCACGATTCAGAATCCATGTTTTTTTTTTCAGGCAGAGTGCGTATGACAATAGATTTACAAGTCCGATCTGGAACACTCCCCGGATCACACAGAATCAAAATGGTAAACTCGGGCCCTTAGTTTTTTTGGGGGAGAATCGCCCCATTCACTTATACACACAGATATTCATGCACACATGCACACACAGAAAAACATAAACAAAAACACAACCATGTGAAGAGACACATGCAGAGACAATACTTTCTGAAGCCATACACAAATACACACACATTCGGGCACACACACACACAAATGCACTTAATCACAAACACACAAACAGACACACGCGGGACGACACACACACACACACACACTCAGAAACAAATTCGCACCCAACGACACTCACACACACAGGCTGAAAGCAAACCGTCACACAAAGGGATACAAATAGTCACAGCCGCACACAACCACACACACCCGCATACGGAACCACACCCAGACACATATACACATAGCCACAAACACACACACACACACACCTACTGAAGCGCACACACTAATATAATAGCCAAGTCAGAAATTTCAAACTGATTTATGAGGCCCGGCTGGATCATAAATTTGCAATTTGAATTTGGCTAGGGTAAGCATGTGCTGTTAGATGTTTCATTTCATGTATGATTCATCTGACCCGCAAGGAACTTTGATCAAACAATTTTTATTTGAAGTACAATTATCATATCGCAGGAACTTTTACCAATTACAAACAAGAAAAAAAAACAGCCATGATAATGTAGAAACACTAACAACATTATGAAATGTTCCAAACAAACCTTCAAAAATACAAACCCCAGTCAAAGGTTTAACAACTAAAAAAGTATTTCCGCGTGATGATGGAATTTAGTCCTTTGTTTGGAGAATTGGAACTCGGCGTTCACAGCCTTGTAACCTTCAACAGCCCTCGAGGGAGGGGTCTATTAACAACATCTATTAACGACATGGGTAGGAAGAGTAACGAGGTCATGCAGCAGCAGTTTAGGTAATTAGGTATTTCTTTTGATACTTGAGGGAATTAGGTAGAAAGCTAAAAAGCAGGACCTCTCGGGCTGCGATCTCAGAATTGCGCCCTGCGTCACGTCCCAGCGAGGCGAGAAATAGGAAGACAGTGCAGCTCAACACATGGCTAAACAGCTGGTGTAGGACGGAGAGTTTCAGAAATCTGGGCCATTGGGATATCTTCCGGTGCAGGTGGGACCTGAACAAGAAGGGCAGGTTGCATCTAAACTGGAAGGGCATAAATATTATGGCTTGGAGGTTTGCTAGTGTCACACGGGAGGATTATAACTAGTTTGGCAGTGGTGTGGGAACCAAAGCAAATGTGAACTAACTGTAGGGGAACTAGACAGTCGTGTCAGAAAGACTCAGAGAAAGAGCAGGCAGGCTGTGGTTGCTAGTCAAAGGTGGTCTGGGAGACTGAAGTGCATTTCTTTCGATGTGATGGTGTAAAAGGTAAGGCCGATGAACTTAGAGCTTGGATTAGTACTTGGAACTCTGATGTTTTTGCTATTCCAGAGTCGTGATTAAGGGAAGTAGAGTATTGGTAGCTTAGCGTGCCAGGATACTGATGTTTCAGGCGGGATACAGCGGGATGTAAAAGGCGTGGGGGAGTTGCACTCCTGGTGAAGGAGAGTATTACAGCTGTACTGAGGGAGGGCACATCAGAGGGTTCATACAGCGAGGCAATATGGGCCGAGCTTAGGTATAGGCAGGGTGTTTTCACAATGTTGGGGCTTTACTAAAAGCAGCCCATTAGCCAGCGGGAGATAGAGGAACAGATACGTTTGCAGATTTTGCACGTTTTACAGGTAACAGAGTTTTTGAACGTAACAGGGTGGGAAATTTTAACTTCGCAATATTGACTCGAACTCACTTAGTGTTCGGGGGATGAATGGAGCAGAGTCCGTAGGGAGAATTCCGGAACGGATTCTTGAAGATAGTCCAACTAGGGAAGGGGCCTGAGTGTACCTGGTATTGAGGAATGAGCCCGGCCATGTGGTGGACATTTCAGTAGGGGAGAAGTTGGGGGAAAGTGACCGGAATTCAATCAGTTTCAAGGTTCTGATGGATAAAGATAAGAGTTGTCCACAAGTGAAAGCGCTAAATTTGGGTAAGGCTAATTAGAACAATATTAGGCAGGAGCCGAAGAAGGTAGATTGGAGCAGCTGTTTGAGGGCAAAATATCAGCTTGCACGTGGGAGGCTTTCAAGTGCAAATTCATAGGAATTCAGAGCCTTCACATTTCTGCATGAATGAAGGGTAAGTATGGCAAGTTTCAGGAACCTTGGATAACGAGAGACATTGTGAGCTAAGTCAAAGAGAAAAATAAGCATTTGTCAAGGCTTTGAGTCCAGGAACACACGAATAAAGTGTGCCATACAAGGAAGGTAGCAAGAAATTTAGGCAAAGAATAAGGAAGGCTGAAAGGGTCACAAAATGTCAGTGGCTAGCATGATTAAGGAAACGCCCAAGGCTTTCTATACATATATAAAGAGCAAGAGATTAGCCAGGGTGAGTGTTGCCCGACTCAAGGACAGGAGAGGGAATCTATGCGTGGAGGCAGTGGAAATGGGTGAGGTATTAAATGAGCACTTTCCATCAGTATTCGCCAAAGAGAAGGGCTTTGTGGATGATGAGTCTGGTGAAGGGTGTGTCGATAGTTTGAGTCATGTTGAGATCAAAATGGTGGAGCTATTGGGGTTCTTGAGAAACATTACTGTAGACAATTCCCCAAGTCCTGATGGAATATACCCCAAAGGGAGGAAATTGCTGGGCCTTGAGAGAAATCTTTGTATTGTCACTCACGACAGGTGAGGTCCCAGATGATTGGAGAATAGCCAATGCTGTTCTTTTGTTTAAGGAGAGTAGCAAAGATAATCCAGGTAATTACGGGCTGGTGAGCCTTACGTCAGTGGTGGGGAAATTATTGGAGAGGGTTTTCGAGGCAGTATTTACACTCACTTGGAAATAAGTGGACGAATGAGTGAGAGGCAAACTGGTTTTGTGAAGGGGAGGTGATGTCTCACTAACTTGATCGTGTTGTTCGAGGATGCGATGAAGATGATTGATGAAGGTAGGCCAGTGGACACTTTGTTAAATTAAATTAAAAAAAGGCTACTACATCCTTCTAATCAGACCTGGACAATGGTTGCACATATTTAAATAGAACCCCA
This sequence comes from Mustelus asterias, assembly GCF_964213995.1. Lineage (NCBI taxonomy): Eukaryota > Metazoa > Chordata > Chondrichthyes > Carcharhiniformes > Triakidae > Mustelus > Mustelus asterias. Next base: position 158,397 of record NW_027590133.1, read on the forward strand.
CCTGGCTTTTGAATGAGACGCTCTGGCTCTTCCTCAACGCCTGCGTAACTAGTCCCAAACTATACGTTTCCCTTTACCACCGCCTTTTTAATTGACGCACACTTTTTCATTTTCAGTTCCCGAATTTCTTATGGACTCTCTTTTTCCCTTTTGTTTTGGTTTTCCCTTTCTTTTGGCGCCGTGTGGGCGGCATGATGACACAGTGGATATGATTGATGCCTCACAGCATCAGGGACCCAGGTTCGATTCCTGGTTTAGTTGACTATCTGTCTGGTTTGAACATTCTATCACTGTTGCGTGGGTTTGTTCCAGGTGCTCCGGTATCCTCCCACAATCCAAAGATATGCAGGTAAGGAAAATTGGCTATGCTAAATAATCCCTCATACCCAAACACGCGCCAGAGTGTGGCGACTAGAGGATTTTCACAGTAACTTCATTGCTGTGTTCATCTAAGAATGCTTGTGACGAATAAGTAAGCTTTACTTTACTTTTTAGGGCTATCCTTAGCCTGCAATTTATAATCAGTTGCCATTTCCGTAGCTGTCTTCGCTGTTTTAACCTTCTCTTCTTCCAATTGAGTTCTCACGAGATCCGGAAGGGAATTTGTAAATTCCTCCAAAATAATAATTTATCCAAAAAGCCTCAAACGTCTGGTTTATTTTCAAACCCCTGATCCACCTGTCAAAATTACTTTGTTTGATCGTTTCAAATTCTATTTATGTTTGACCAGGTTCTTATCTTCGATTCCTAGGCCGTTGTCGGTAGACAACTGGTACGAGTTAATACGCACTCACGATGGCTTTTTTCACCTGCAGCATAATTCCCAGATGTCTCTTCTAACAGTGACGTAAATACCTCACAAGCTCTACCGACTAACTTTTTTTTCAGTCAGCAATAATGGCATGGACTGTGACCATTTCATTTGTTTAGCCACTTTCTAAAATCAAATAAAAAAGGGTTCTCCATCCTTCTCAGGAAACCTTGGCTACGCTTGCACGGGTTAAAATAAATCACCACCAGGCCATTCACGACGACGCTCTTACCGTTTCTCACCATCCTCATTACTTTACTGAACCTGTACTTTTCACTTTACCTCTGGAAATTTAAACGGACGTTCACTTTTTATTACCAGGGTCCGAAGTCCAGCTTTTCTCTCTTTTTTTCTCTTTCCCCGCGCTCTTTATATGTTTGTTCCAAATTGGCTATCTGCTCTCTTTCTTTCCTCCTTATCTGTAATTCAAGCAGATTCATTCATTTTCCTCGCTGAAATTCAAACGTTTCAATTATTTTGCTTGCTGCTACTCCCATACTCCCATCCAATACGAATGCCATGTGTTGAAACAAATGAGACTCTAAAGGGATGCGGGAGGAGTTGGCGAAGGCAGACTGAGAGCAACAACTTTATGGTGGGACAATTGAGGAACAGTGGAGGACTATCAAAGCGATCTTTCACTGTGCTCAACAAAAGTATATACCAGTGAGAAGGACGGACTGCAGAAAAAGAGATCATCAGCCATGGCTATCAAGGAAATAAAGGAGCGTATCAAATTGAAAGAAAATGGTTACAAAGTGGCAAAGATTATTGGGAACCCAGAGGATTGGGATATCTTTAAAGGTCAGAAGAAAGCCACGAATAAAAGCTATAAGGAAAGGTAAGATGGACTATGGGACGATACTAGCTCAGAATATAAAAACAGATAGCAAACGTTTCTACAAATGTATCAAACAAAAAAGAGTGGCGAAAGTAAACATTGGTCCTTTAGAGGACGAGAAGGAGGATGTAATAGCTCGGAATGAGAAAATGGCCGAGGCATTGAACAGGTATTTTATGTCGGTCTTCACAGTAGAAGACACAAATAACATGCCAAAAATTGATGACAGGAATTCTATGGCAGGTGAGGACATAGAAACTATCATTAAAACGAAAGAGGTAGTGTTGGGCAAGTTAATGGGGCGAAAGGTAGACAAGTCTCCTGGTCCTGATGGAATACAGCCCAGGGTACTAAAACAGATGGCGGGAGAAATAGCAAATGCACTACTGGTTATTCCCCAAAATTCGCTGGACTCTGGGGTGGTTCCCGCAGATTGGAAAACAGCAAATGTGACACCACTGTATAAAAAAGGAGTAGGCAAAAGGCGGTTAACAATAGGCCGGTTATCTTAACTTCTGTATTGGGGAAAATGCTTGAATCTATCATGAAGGAAGAAATAGCGAGACATCTGGATGTAAATTGTCCCATCGGTTAAATACAGCATGAGTTCATGAAGGGAAGGTCATAGATCATAGAACATAGAAAAAATACAGCACAAACAGGCCCATCGGCCCACAAGTTCTGTCGGTCATGTCCCTACCCACCTAGGCTTCCATATAACAAAACAAACAAAGAACAAAGAACAGTACAGCACAGGAAACAGGCCCTTCGGCCCTCCAAGCCTGTGCCGCTCCTTGGTCCAACTAGACCAATCGTTTGTATCCCTCCATTCCCAGGCTGCTCATGTGACTATCCAGGTAAGTCTTAAACGATGTCAGCGTGCCTGCCTCCACCACCCTACTTGGCAGCGCATTCCAGGCCCCCACCACCCTCTGTGTAAAAAACGTCCCTCTGATGTCTGAGTTATACTTCGCCCCTCTCAGCTTGAGCCCGTGACCCCTCGTGACCGTCACCTCCGACCTGGGGAAAAGCTTCCCACTGTTCAACCTATCTATACCCTTCATAATCTTGTACACCTCTATTAGATCTCCCCTCATTCTCCGTATTTCCAAGGAGAACAACCCCAGTCTACCCAATCTCTTCTCATAGCTATCTCTCCATATAGGCTAACCTATAACCCTCAATCCTATTCAGTGTCATGTACTCATCCAGAAGTCTCTTGAAAGAACCTATCGAGTTTGCCTTCACCACCACTGACGGCAGCCGACTCCACTCACCCACCACCCTCTGAGTGAACAATTTCCCCCTGACATCTCCTCTGCACCTACTCCCCAGCACCTTAAATCTGTGTCCTCTCGTAGCGGCCATTTCAACCCTGGACGAAAGCCTCCGAGAATCCACTCGATCTGTACCTCTCATCATCTTGTAGACCTCTATCAGTTTACCTCTCATCCTTCGTCTCTCCAAGGAGAAATACCGAGCTCCCTCAACCTATCCTCATTAGGCATGCCAACCAATCCAGGCAACATCCTTGTCAAACTTCTCTGCACCATTTCAATAATTTCCACATTCCTCCTGTAATGATGCGACCAGAACTGAGCACAGTACTCCAAGTGGGGTCTGAGGAGGGTCTTATGAAGCTGCAACATTATCTCCCAACTCCTAAACTCAATCCCTCGATTGATGAAGGCCAGCACACCATAAGCCTTCTTAACGACGTCCTCTAACTGCGAGGCCGATTTAAGAGACCTATGGACCCGGGCCCCAAGGTTCTTCCGATCTTCTGCACTGCTAGGAGTATTACCCTTGGTATTATATTCCTTCATCGAATTTGACCTGCCAAAATGGATCATTACACATTTATCCGGGTTTAAGTCCATCTGCCAAATCTCCGCCCAGTCTTGCATCCTATCTATGTCACGCTGCAGCTTCTGACATCCCTCCAAACTATCCACAGCACCAACAACCTTCGTGTCGTCGGCAAGCTTACCTCCCCATCCCTCCACTTCCTCATCCAGGTCCTTTATGAAAATGACAAACAGCAAGGGTCCAAGAACAGATCCCTGGGTCACTCCACTGGTGACCGACCTCCACTGAGAAAAAGACCCATCTACAATCACTCTCTACCTTCTGCAGGCAATCCCGTCCTGGACCCATAAGGCAACAGCCCCTTGGATCACATGCCCGCTCACTTTCTCGTGAAGTCTTGCAACTAGTATCTGATCGAATGCCTTGCTGGAGTCCATGTAAACCACATCTACCGCTTTTCCTTCGCCAATGTGTTTAGCCACATTTTCAAAGACACCACCAGGCTCGGAAGGCACGATTTTCCTTTGACAACGCCGTGCTGACTCCCTTTGAGCATACTAAATTTCTCTAAATGTTCAAAAATCCTGAGCCTCAGGATCTTTTCCATCAATGTACCCACCACTGAGGTTTGACGCACCGTACTGTAATTTCCTAGGCTACCCTATTCCCTTTCTTGAATATAGGAACCACATCCGCAATCCACCAATCCTCCGGAACCTCTTTTGTCTCCATCGACGATGCAAAGATCATCGCCAGAGGCTCTGCAATCTCTTCCCTCGCCTCCCACAGTAACCTGGAAACATCCCATCCGGACCCGGCGACTTATCTATCTTGATGCTATTCAAATTTGCCAACACATCCGCTTTCTTAAAGTCCACATACTCAATCCTTTTAGTCCCCCGCAATCCTGTAGTACAACCACCCAGGTATTTTTCCATCGTGAATACCGAGGTAAAGAATTCATTCAGCACCTCTGCTATTTCTTCTGGTTCTGTACACACTTTCTCATCTTCAACTTTTATGGGTCCAATTCCTTCACATTTCATTCTCTTACTCTGCACATATTTATAGAACGCCTTCGGGTTCTCCTTAATCTAACCTGCCAAGTCCTTCTCGTGACCCCTTCTGGCTCTCCAGATTTATTTCTTAATTCCCTTCCTACAAGCCATATACTCATTTAGATCCCTATCTGTCGTGTAGCACCCTGAACATTTTGTACACTTTCCTTTTCTTTTTGACTCGGTTCAGCGCAGCTTTCGTGCACCACAGTTCCCATAACCTACCAAAACGTCCCGGTCTCATCGGAACGTTGTAATGCAGAACTCCAGACAAACATTGCTTGTAAATCTGCCACCTTACTTCGGTACTTTGCCTCGAGAATAACTCCTTCCAATTTACGCCTCTAATCTCCTGCCTGATAGCTTCATATTTCCCCTTACTCCAGATAAACACTTTCCGAGCTTGCCTGATTCTATCTCTTTCCAATGCTAGCATAAAGGAGATAGAGTTATGATCACTATCCCCAAGATGCGCCCCCATTGAGAGATCCGACACCTGACCAGATTCAATAGCCAGTAGAAGATCGAGTACAGCCTCTCCTCTTGTAGACTTATCCACATGCTGAACACACCTAACAAACTCCTCCCCATCCAAACCCCTAAACGCATGGATATTCGGGAAATTAAAGTATCCCATCACGACAACCCTGTTATTACTAAATCTCTCCAGGATCCGTTTCCCCATCTGCTCCTCAACATCCCTTTTACGATTGGCCGGCCTGTAGAAAACACCCAGCAAAGTTATCGACCCCTTCCGGCTCCGAACATCCACCCACAGAGACTCTGTAGACAACCCCTCCACGGCTTCCGCATTTTCTACTGCTGTGTCACTATCCCTGATCAGCAGTGCCACTCCCCCCTCCCCCCGCCCTTTTGCCTCCCTCTCTGTCCTTTCTGAAACGTCTGAAACCCGCACCTGAAGTATCCAGTCCTGTCCCTGGCCCCAAGTGTCCGTAATGGCCACGACATGACACTTCCAAACATCGATCCGCACTCTAAGCTCATCCATTTTATTCACTGCACTCCTGGCGTTAAAGTAGACACATCTCAAAACTTTGGTCAAAGATCTCCCCTTCTCCATCACCCACCTATTCTCCCTCTTAAACTGTTTACAATCCTTCTCTATTTGCGTGCGAACCGCCTCGCTCTCAGTCACCTCATCACGATTCCCTCCCCCCAACCTTTCTAGTTCAAAATCTCCCCAGTAGCCTCAGCCAACCTTCCTGCCAGGATATTAGTCCCCCTGGGATTCAAGTGCCGCCCGTCTTTTTTATACAGGTCACACCTGCCCCAAAATAGGTCCCAATGATCCAGGAACCTGAATCACTGCCCCCTGCTCCAGTCCCTCAGCCACTCATTCATCCTCCACCGAACTCCATTCCTGCTCTCATTTTCCCGTGGCACTGGCAGCAATCCCGAGATTATTACCTTTGCGTTCCTCCTTCCCAAATGTCTCACTAATTCCCTATATTCTCTTTTCATGACCCCTTCCCACTTCCTACCTCTGTCAGCGGTAGCAATATGTACCACGTCCTCTGGTTCCTCCCCCTCCCACCTCACGTTTTCCGGAACGTGATCAGAGACATCCCGGATCCCGGCACCAGCGAGGCAGACAACCATGCGAGATTCCCGTCTGCCTCCGCAAAAACGCCTGTCCGAACCTCTTACTGTTGAGTCCCCGATTAACACTGCCTTCCTCCTGCTTTCCTGAGCCCTCTCAGTTACAGGGCCGAACTCTGCTCTAAAGACACGGCCACTGCTGCTTCCCCCAGGTGGGCTGCCCACCCCCCAGCAGTCCTCAGACAGGGGCAATATTTGACCAATTTGGTGAAATTCTTTGAGCATATTCCATGAGTAGTAGACAATGGGGAATCTGTAGATGTTGTGTATCTGGATTTCCAGAAGGCAGTTGGCAAGGTGCCGCACCAAAGGGTAAAGTTGCGTGTTGTTACGGGTAATGTATTAGCATGGACAGAGGATTAGTTAACTAGCAGAAAGCAAAGAGTGGGGTAAATGGGTGTTTTTCTGATTGCCGTTCAGTGCCTAGCAGTATGCCTCAGGGATCAGTGTTGGGACCGCAATTTATACGATTTACATGGGTGATTTGGAATTGGGGACCAAGGGTAGTGTTCCAAAATTCGCCGCTGACACTAAGATGGATGTCAGAGCAAAGTGTGCAGAGGACACTGAAAGTCCACAAAGGGATACAGATCGTCTAAGTGAGTGGGTCAGGGTCTGGCAGATGGAGTACAATGTTGGTAAATGTGAGGTAATCCATTTTGGTAGGAATAACAAGCAAAATCGACTATTATTTAAATGGTAAAACATTGCAGGATGCTGCTGTGCAGAGGGACCTTGGTGTCCTTGTGCAGGAATCTCAAGGATTCGGTTTGCAGGTGCAGAAGGTATTTATGCCGGCAAATGGAATTTGTCCTTCATTGCGAGAGAGATGAAGTTTAAAAACAGCGAGGTTATGCTGCAGCTGTATAAGGAGCTGGTGAGGCCACACCTGGAGTATTGTGTACAGTACTGGTCTCCTTAATTGAGAAAGGTTATACTGGCACTGGAGGGGCTGCGGAGCTTATTCACGCGGTTGATTCCGAAGTTGAGAGGGTTGTCTTATGAGGGGAAACTGAGTAGACTGGGGCTGTACTCATTGGAATTCAGAAGAATGAGGGTAGATCTGAAAGAAACATATAAGGTGATGAAGGGAACAGATAAGATCGAAGCTGGGAAGTTGTTTTCCCTGGCGGTGAAACTGGAACTAGGGAGCATAGCTTCAAAATAAGGGGGAGCAGATTTAGGACTGAGTTGAGGACGAACGTGTTGACACAAAGGGTTGTAAATCTGTGGAATTCCCTGCCGAGTGAAGCAGTTGAGTCTACATCATTGAATGTTTTTAAGGCAAGGATAGATCCATTTTTGAACAGTAAAGGAATTAAGGTTATGGTGAGCGGTTGGGTAAGTGGAGCTGAGTCCACAAAAATATCAGCCATGATCTTATTGACTGGTGGAGCAGGCTCAAGGGGCCAAATGGCCTACTCCTGCTTCTCGTTTCTATGTTTCACACACTAACCACTACGCAGGCAAACACCTACACACACACAGAATCACAAACACAAAATTCCTCTCACAAACGCACACACACACACACTCGCACACGCACACACTCGCATATATAGGCACACACCCCTCCCATGCGCACACACACACACACACACACACACACACACACTTTTGCACACACCCAAATACGACTATGCAGAGCACCTCACACCCTGATACATCCACCAATATGCACACGCAGACACACACTCACACACACACACACACACACACACGCACACAGACACAGACACACGCAGATACGCACACAAAACAATACAATCTCCCATTTCATTATTTCATCAAACATTGACAAGGCAGTTCAGAAAATGTAGTTCGATACAGATGAAAACTCCCTTCATATCAGCCTCTCTTTCCAACTTTCCATCTAGCTGGAGCGGGCAAGACAGAAACAGGGATCGAGATAGAGAGAGAGTAACATGGAGAGGGGAGGAAAGGAATGGGGTGAGAGTCACAGAGAGGGAGAGTAAGGGATTGAGATGCAGTGTGTTCGGCAGTATTCCTGCAACGCTGAGTACAGTGGCCTTTGAAGGTACCACCCAGAACACAACAAATAGGGGCAGAAGTAGGCTGTTCTGCCCCTCGAGCCTGCTCCTCCCATTGACAAGATCATGGCTGATCTCACTGTGGCCTGAACTCTACTTTGCTGCCTGTCTCCCCATAACGCTCAACTCACTCTCTGGGGAAAGTGGTTAGCACTGTTGCGTCACAGCCCCAGGATCCCAATTTGATTCTCGGCTTGCATCACTGTCTGTGTGGAGTTTGCACGTTCTCCCCGTGTCTGCGTGGGTTTCCTCCCACATTCTGAAAAACGTGCTGGTTAGGTGCATTGATCCGAACAGGCGCCAACTCGAGGAATTTCACAGTACCTTCATTGCAGTGTTAATGTAAGACTGACTTGTGACCAATAAATGGATTTTAACTTTGAAGCCTAAACACTAACCGCCCCCTGACAGAACAAATGATTCCTCCTCATCTCCAACTTTAATGAAAGCTCTATGAATTTTAAACTGTGCCCCCCGATACTAGATTCTCCCATGTTGGCCCTGTTCTGTGATAATTTTAATACAGATGTTTAAAGATTATTCAGTAATTCTTTAAGGGTAGCAGACACAGGGAAAAAAAGAAGTGACTCTGTACACAAAAGATATATTTCAAGGGTATATAGCAGCCAGCTATGTCTGGGTGGACAGTAATCTTCTCTCAGAATCTGACAGATTGTGGGTTCAGCTCAGTGCATCAAATACTAGGCCCTTAGCGTCGATCAGAGACTCTGAACACAGCATGATGGGAGAGGGGACAAAGGAAAGTAGTGTTCAATTTGTGAGCCTTGCTTTGTGGAAAACTTTAGTGCTTGGTCAGAATGTCAACTTCTAAATGGACCTACCATATATTAAGCTGACCTTTCACTGTACACTATCGGTAACTGCAACACTATATTCTGCATCCTCTCCTTATCACGGGCCTGGCTGGGTACAGCCAGCCCTTTGAGGTTTAGTATTGCAGGGTAGGCTGGTTTTAGCCTGTCCTTTGAGATTCAGTCTCACAGGCCTGGCTGGGTTCAGTGGGTCCTTTGAGATTCAGTGTCACAAGCATTGCTGTGCTCAGTCTGTCCTTTAAGATACAACGTCACATTCCTGGCTGTATTCGCTGTGTCATTTGAGTTTCAGTGTCACAGGCCTCGCTGCGTTCACTATGTCCTTTGAGATTCAGTACCATAGGCCTGACTGTATTCACTGTGTCCTTTGAGATTCAGTACCATAGGCCTGGCTGGATTCAATGTGTCCTTTGAGATTCAGTGTCAGAGGCCTGACTGGGTTCAATGTGCCCTTTGAGATTCAGTGTCACAGGCCTGGCTGAGTTCACTGTGTCCTTTGAGCTTTGTATCACAGGCCTGGCGAGGTTCAATGTGTCCTTTGAGATTCAGTGTCACGGTGCTGGCTTGGTTCACTCTGTGCTTTGAGATTCAGTGTCACAGGCATTGTTGGTTTCTGTCTATCCCTTGAGATTCAGTGCCACAGGCCTGGGTGGGTTCACTCTTTCCTTTGCGATTCAGTGTCACAGGTCTGGCTGGGTTTACTGCCAGGTTCACAGGAGTGCCCGTGTCAATTAGTAGTTCTCTCTATTTCGATTTGAAGTCCCGACTATCTCAATTTGGAGTGCCACATATCTCGATTGCGAATTCCCCACGAACGATTAGGACTGTCCCATCTCGATTTGGAGTGTCCCTATCTGCAATAAGAGAGCCGTCTGTCTTGATTAGGAATGCCCCCCTGTTTAGATTTGGACCAGTGAGTATTTCAGTTCGGAGTGCCGGCCGTCATTTCTGAGTGTCCCCAGTCAATTAGGAATTCTGCCTACCTCGATTAGGTCTGTCCCTCCCTCGATTAGGAATGCCCCGTATCTCGAATAATGGAGCCTTCTATTTCAGTTCGGGGTGCCCCCTATTTAGATTTGGAGCAGCACTAATTCAATTAGGAGTGCTCCACCCCGTCTCCGTTAGCAGTGCCCCCCCCGTCACCGTTAGCAGTGTCCACCCCCGTCGCCGTTAGCAGTGCCTCCCGTCGCGTCAGCAGTGCCCCCCCCATCGCCGTTAGCAGTGCCACCCCATCGCTGTTAGCAGTGCCCCCCCATCGCCGTTAGCAGTGTCCCCTCCCCGTCACCGTTAGCAGTGCCCCCGTCGCCGTTAGCAGTGCCCCACCCCCACGTCGCCGTGAGCAATGCCCTCCCGTCGCAATTAGCAGTGCCGGCACCACCCCCTCTCCGTCGCCATTAGCAATGCCCCCCCCCGCCACCACGTTGCCGTTAGCAGTGCCTCCCCCCCATGACCGTTAGCAGTGACCCCCTCCCCCTCCCCCCCCCCCCCCCCCCGCCCTGTCGCCGTTAGCAGTATCTCCCGCTGTCTCGATTGGGAGCGCGCCCTATCTCGAACGAGAGAGATTTCTATCCAGATTAGCTGTGCTCCCATTTAGATTTAGAGAAGCGACAGTTTCAATTATGAGTGCCCGCAAATCTGCTCGCAGTGCTCCTGTCAATTAGGATGCCGAGGTGAATTGCAAGTACCCCTAAGTTCGGTTTGGAGTGCCCCCATCTTGATTACCTGTGCCTTATCTCGATTCGAGAGCCATGGACCAAATCCTGAGTGGATTGACAGGAGTCAACTTGGTCATGAATTCGACTATTTTCCAAATACTTGCAGAATACCTTAGAGGTTGCAGGATAACGTCCTGCAAATCAAGAGAGAAATATGAGTTCTTCAAGGACTCCATTGAATGCCTGGGTCATGAAATGGATTGCACAAAGTCTAAGATGGAGGTCATCATGAAGGCCCCAAGACCAGACAACGTCTCCCAATTCAGGTTGTTTTTAGATCTAATCAATGACTATGGCAAGCTCAATCCGGATCTGGCGACAGCATTGAAACTGATGCTCCAGTTGCTGGTGAAAGGAGAGCCGTGTTATTTTTTAAAAATGGGAGGCTTCTCTGGCGGTAAAGCAGGCTTTGAAGAGATTGGAAAAGCTAACTCAATTTTAAAAAGTTACCGCTGCAGCTTACATGCGACGCCTCGCCCAATGGGATTGACGCTGTCCTGTCTCACGTTATGTCAAACGGAGAGGAAGATCCATAGTATTCGCTTCTAGATCATTGACGAAAGCTGAGGAAAAGTGAGCTCGGGTGGAAAAAGAAGGCTTCGGCATCGTCTTTATGTCAAGAAATTAAAAGCTCTGCCATGATGATGTTGTGACGGAGCAAGCTCGAAGGGCTGAATTGCCATCTCCCATTCATAATTCTTATATTTTATCTTCCATCCTTGGACCATACATTAGGATACCGTCCATGGCAGCAGTTTGATTGCAGAGCTGGGTGTTGGCGCTGTCATTCAGAGAAACACGGCAATGCGGATGCTCTGTCAAGGCTGCCTTTGCCTGGAGATAAAGATGTTCCCTGCTGGAATGTGAAGATAATGTATTTCACACATGAAGATAAAGTTCCGGTAACCGCTAACCAGGTACGGAAAGCTAACTGGAATGATCCGGTTATGAGGCAGGGAGTGGAATTTGTCCTGAGTGGGAGGACGAGTAGAAAGCACCCGGAGTTAGGGCGGTAAATGTGCGGAAGCTGGGAGTTGGCACTGCTGCTGGATGTTTATTCTGGGCTATGAGAGCCTCATTTCCCCCATCATTAAGAGGAAAAGTGCGGGAACGGGAGCACTAAGAGCGCCCGGGGTGCTGCCAACGGAAGAAATAACAAGAAGCTGTATGTGGTGCTTCCCAAATGGAAGAGAAAGCGGGATGGTGCGAATGCTGCGCTTGCGGACGGAAGGCGCCGCACTGTATAGAAGGCGGCACGGTAGCACAGTGTTTAGCACTGCTGCTTCACAGCTCCAGGGACCTGGGTTCGATTGCTGACTTGGGTCACTGTCTGAGTGGAGTTTGCACATTCTCCTCGTGTCTGCGTGGGTTTCCTCCGGGTGCTCCGGTTTCCTCCCACAGTCCAAAAATGTGCGGGTGAGGTTGATTGGTCATGCCAAATTGCCCCTTAATGGCCTGAGATGAGTAGATTGGAGGAAATAGCGGGTAAAGTATGTAGGGACATCGGGGTAGGGCCTGGGTGGGATTGTGGTCAGTGCAGACTCGATTGGCCAAATGGCCTATTTCTGCACTGCAGGGTTTCTGCGATTTCCTTGCCGTCTCTTGCTCGCTGGGATTGTCCCCAATGGCAGCGAATCCACAGCAAGTTGCTGTTTCATCAAAATCTTGATGTGGAGATGCCGGCGTTGGACTGGGTGGGCACAGTAAGATGCCTCACAACACCAGGTTAAAGTCCAACAGGTTTATTTGGTCGCACAAGCTTTCCGAGTGCCACTCCTTCTTGAGGTAAGTGAGGAGTTGTGTTCACAAAAAGGGCATGTACAGGCACAGACTGAATTTTCAAGAGAATGGTTGGAATGCGAGTCTTTACAGGTAATCAAGTCTTAAAGGTCCAGACAATGTGAGTGGAGAGAGGGTGAAGCATAGCTGAAAGAGGTTTGATATTGTCTCCAGCCAGGACAGTTGCTCATCCCAATTTGCCCGCGTGCACCCACACCAGCTGCCAATCATTCTGCTGGAGCGGGTTCGTATTGGCTGTCTTCATCTGATGGACAGCGCACTGAACCATTGAGTAATGAGCACGCAATGAGGTCCCGCCCACTGAGTGACGTGGCGGGAAGCGGCCGTTAAACGGTTTCTGCGCGCGGCTGGAGGGTGCGGTCTGACGTCACTTGATCAGGATCTGCCCAATAGGCGAGCAGGAAACTGTCGGCCGCCGCCCCGAGTACACCTGTGCGGACTTCACTCCGGGAGGATGCGCGCAGGTGCACTGCAGTTTGTCAGGGGATATCTGGGGATTTCCGGGGCCGGGTTTGTGAATAACGATGAGGAATTAACGGTCGAGAAAAAGTTTCAACTTCAACATTCAGCTTTAGGATTAAAATGTCGATTTACTGTGTAAATGCAACCTGTCTTTGTATCATATTAACAGACCGGGGACGTTCAGTTCCATTGTGGGCGGCGCGGTGGCTCAGTAGTTGGCGCTGCGGTCTCACAGTGCCAGGGAGCCGGGTTCAAATCCCGGCCTTGGCTCACTGTCTGTCTGGAGTCTGCACATTATCACCGTATCTGCGGGCCCTTCCTCACACTCTCCAAAGATCAGCAGCATAGGAGCATTGGCCACGCTAAGTTGCTGCTCATTGTCAGGGGGATTAGCAGGCTAAAGACGGGGATGGGGTATGGGTGGGATTGTGGTCGGTGCAGACTAGATGGACCAAATGGCCTCTGCACTGCAGGAATTGAATGATTCTATATTTCATAGAAAGATCAGCCATTACAATCCAGGCCTTGTATTTGTCAACACTGTGCTACACCATCTAAGTTACAACAATCAAGCGTTTGTATGAGTAAACGCAGCACCAGATCTCTCTTCATTATTTCAGTCTGGGCGCTGTATGAGCATCTGACAAGGTGATGCATAATAGGATGGCGCATCACGGTAAAGCTCATGGAATTGGAGGAAGTGTGTTAACGTGGATTGAAAACTGTCAGGCAGAAAACAGAGTTGGAATAAATGGCTCCTTTTCAGACTGGAAAGGTATAACTAGCGCAGCACCGAAGGGATCAGTTCTTGGTTGACAATTGCTTTGTGACCTGGCAGAAGGAACAGAATGTAAGGTTTCCAAATTTGCCGATGATACCAAGTTCGTTGGAAGGGCATGTTGTGATGTGGATATTGTGATGCTGCAAAGGGATATCGATTGACTGGGTGACTGTGGGAAAACTTGGCAAGAGGAACTTAATGTGGGCAGTGTGAGGTCATGCACTTCAAGTAGTTGGAATCAAAAGGCAGATTGTTCTCTAAAAGGAGAGAGACTGCAGGTGAGTTAAGTACAGAGAGATCCAGGTGTTTCATTGCATGAATCACTAAACGTAAGCTGGCATGTCCAACAAGGGGCAACACGGATTTGAGTTGATTTATTATTGTCACACGTATTAACATAACAGTGAAAAGTATTGTTTCTTGTGGGCTATACAGACAAAGCACACAGACAAATTCACGCACATACAGCGTTACTTCGCCGACATCACGTGCTTAGCAACAGTAAATACAAAGACCACATGAGAAAAACCATAAATATGTCGAAAACCCACCCCAGTTGCCATCGAAAGTACACGTCCACCATTGTTCGAGTGTGAGATAGACGCTACTTTGCACATAAAGCGAATGTTATCTCCCTCAATCAAGGACACGTTAGCAGAGTTCAGTCTGGACTGGTCTGTTCGAGCAGGAGTTTATCTACAAGGTCAGGAGCAGTTCAGAATAGGGAATATGTGCTGATTGTTCAAAAATTGTTCAAAACAGCAAAGTGTAGTTAAGTTCTTAAAATGGACAAGATCAGAGGAAATTAATGGGATGCTAACCCCTTAACATCTCACCTCTGCTCCCATCCTATTCATATATTTTTCAAGATGACCCTTAAAAGTCATTACCGTATCCGCTTCCACTACCTTCCCCCGGCAACGAGATCCAGGCACACACCACCACCTGTGCAAAAAATCTGCCCCCGTACAAATCTTTTAAACGTCGTACCTTAATGCTGTGCCCCCGAGTAATTGATTCTTCCAACCGGGGAAAAAGCTTCTGACTATTCACTCTGCCCATGCCTCTCATAATCCTACACACTTCTATCAGGTCGCCCTGCAACCTCCGTCGTTCCAGTGAGAACAAACCAAATTTCTCCCATCTCTCCTCATGGCTAATGCCCTCCTACCAGGCGACGTCCTGGTAAATCTTTTCTGTACCTGTACCCTCTCCAACGCCTCCACATCGTTCTGGTAGTGTGACAACCAGAATTGAACCCTATATTGCAAGTGCAGCCTAACTAACTTTCGATAAAACTGTAACATGGTTTGCCAATTTTTGAACTCAATGGCCTGGCCGATGAAGGCAAGCATGCCGTATGCTTTCTCCACCTGCCATTTTCAGTGACCTGTGTACCTGTACACCCAGATCCCTTTGTCTATCAATTTTCTTCAGGTTTCTGCCATTTACTGTATATTCCCAAATTGTATTAGTCCTTCCAAAATGCATTAATTCACATTTGTCCGGATTAAACTCCATCTGCAATCTCTCTGCCCAAGTCTCCAATCGATCTATATCCTGCTGTATCCTCTGATGGTCCTCGTCATTATCTGCAAATCCACCAAATTTAATGTCGTCTGCAAGCTTACTAATCAAACCGTTACATTTTCCTCCAAATAGAATCAAATCAAAGAAACCCTACAGTACAGAAAGAGGCCATTCGGCCCATCGAGTCTGCACTCTTTGGACTGTGGGAGGAAACCGGAGCACCCGGAGGAAACCCACGCAGACACGAGGAGAATGTGCAAACTCCACACAGACAGTGACCCAAGCCGGGAATCGAACCCAGGTCCCTGGTCATTTATATACATTACAAACAGGAAAGGTTCCATCACTGATCCCTGAGGAACACCACTTGTCACAGCCCTCGATTCAGAAACTCACTCTTCCATTGCTACCTTCTGTTTCTTTGACCGAGGCAGTTTTATATCCACCATTCCAGCTCATCTCTGATCCAATGCGATTTCACCTTCTGCACCATTCTTCCATGAGGGACCTTGACAAAGGATCAATAGGATCATTGGAAGAAAGTATCCGCTTTGCGCTGGGTACGATTGTGCAAAGCACGAATGTGATTTACTTCAAGGGAAAAGTGGATGGAAATATTGGATTTGAGGGTATAAAGCGACAGGAAGATGGAGCCAGTGAGGTCAAAATGTGTGTAACCTGGGCAGGAGGGTGCCAGTAAGATCAGACGGCATGTAACCCAGAGAGGATGGAGTCAGTGAGATCAGGCAGCGTGTACTCTGGGGAGGATCGAGTCAAATCGGATAGAGTGTAACCCGAGCGGATGGAGTCAGTGAGATCAGACTGTATGCGACAAAGGGAGAAGGCATTATGATCTGGTTCATAGGTTAGGACCTGTTCTCAGCTGTGTTGTCGAGCAGACTGTTATCAAGGAATTAAAATGACATTTTTGCATCTATCATGAGCCATGCTAATGACTCCCGTTTGATGCTGCAGTGAAATGGATCTGTAATGAGTTACCGTCATTTAGTGCAGCAGTCATGAGACTGCTCTTATTTCCATTGTGTCCTCCAGCCTGGCAACATTAAAGGTCAGAATCAATCCCTGCTTCAGCTCAAGATCACGGGTCCTCCACTGGAGGGTAAGACTGCATTGTAGGATATGGAACCTGAAAGAGATAATTCTGCAACAGATTAATTTGCTGATTTGATAATTAGAATCTATCCGACACACAGAGATCTTTGCACCTGGAAGCGTGCAGTGTCTGTAATAATCAATAAGCTCTTCCCCAGATGACACAGTGGATAGATTTGATAGGGAATTGAGCCTGGACTGTTAGCTTACCAGACAAGGGAGTCCTCAGGGAACTGAAACAAGTTATTAATAATTGGAAGTCAAACTATTCTTGGTTCCAGAAAAGATGGAGCATTTTGTGAGGTAAATATTCCTGATGGCTGGGTCGAAAGAGGGAAGTGAGTGACCATCTGGAGTGACGTCAGAGTCACAGGTGAGGGAGCTCCTGAGTGCTGGAATTGTCCTATAGATAGCTGAAATTGAGAACTGCCTATATTGAGCTCTAACAACTCAGCATCTTGTCTGGAACTGAGCATAATTTAAATTATAATTATTAATAACTGGTTATTGAGGATTGACAGGGAATGTCAGCGGTCTCTCCCTGTGATGCTGCTGAAAGAAAGCCAAGCCCAAAGGAGAAAGAACATTTGCAAATCAGAATACACAGGTCGAATAAAAATGAAATGCTGGAGATCTGGAATAAAAACAGAAAATGCTGGAAAAACTCAGTGGCTGTGGCAGCGTCGTGGAGAGAGGCAGAGATAACTTTGGGATTCGAACCAAGAGCCATCGTGAACTGAACATGTTTACTCTGTTTTCCTTCTCTCAGATGCTGCCAGACCTGTTTGGATTTTCCAGCACCTTCTCTTTATATTTCGAGAATTGAACAGAATTAGCAGTGACTCCGCATCGCAAATGAATTTACTCAAATATCACATGTAAAATGTATGGCTATTGTGAGGAGTTTCTCGCTGAAATTTTACGTGGAAAATTGTATTTATTACAGAGTGTCAGAATATGGTCTAACACCACCATGGCTGAAGGAACGGATCCAACATCTTCAACAAGAGTGAAAATGGATGCGGGTAGGTTCAGAAAATAATTAAAATCGTAACTTCTTCCAGGACAAAGTTCCAGATTTTAAGCAAGAATCAACGCCTCAAATACAATGTTATAAGAAAACAGGGGCTGAGCCGGAAGAGGAACTGAGTGACCATCCAGAGCAGTGGTTCCCAAAGATTGCAGCGCGCCACACTGGTGCGGCGAGAGAGGATGGCAAGTGTGGCGGTAAGATTCAAGGACAGTCAAAGAAACATTTAAACATGGATAGATATTTTGCCAAAGCGAGAGCAAGAGCATCAAGTGATGCTGAGGACGATCCCAGTCCACGTTGTGACCCAGAATCGCAGTTCGAACAGAGTGCTGAAGAAGAGGCGTTTAATCTACACCAGGAGCAGGCCCAAGCAAACCTCCAAAAAATAAAGTTAATCGACAAAACATGGATAGCTATCTGAGTCTCGGTTTCACATGGACTGGAGATGAAAAAGTACCTCGGCCTCTGGGTTTGATCTGTGGTGAGAAGCTTTCTAATTCCAAAATGGTCCCAAGCAAGATGAAAAGACATATGTTGTCATAACATGGAAATCTGGCAAACAAGGATAGAACACAGGACGAAGAACAAAGAACAGTACAGTACAGGAAACAGGCCCTTCGGCCCTCCAAGCCTGTGCCGCTCCTTGGTCCAACGAGCCCAATCGTTTGTATCCCTCCATTCCCAGGCTGCTCATGTGACGATCCAGGTAAGTCTTAAACGATGACAGCGTGTCTGCCTCCACCACCCTACTTGGCAGCGCATTCCAGGCCCCCACCACCCTCTGTGTAAAAAACATCCTTCTGATATCTGAGTTATACTTCGCCCCTCTCAGCTTGAGCCCGTGAACCCTCGTGATCGTCACTTCTGATCTCGGAAAAATATTCCCACTGTTCACCCGATCAATACCCTTCATAACCTTGTACAACTCTATTAGATCTCCCCTCATTCTCCGTCTTTCCAGGGAGAACAACTCCAGTTCACCCAATCTCTCCTCATAGCTAAGACACTGCATACCAGGCAACATCCTGGTAAACATTTTCAGCACTCTCTCTAACGCCTCCACCTCCTTCTGGTAGTGCGGCGGCCAGAACTGGACGCAGTACTCCAAATGTGGCCGAACCAGCGTTCTATACAGCTGCATCATCAGACTCCAGCTTTTATACTCTACACCCCGTCCTATAAAGGGAAGCATACCATATGCCTTATTCACCACCTTCTCCACCTGTGTTGCCACCTTCAAGGATTTGAGAAATGCACACCTAGGTCCCTCTGTCTTTCTATACTCTTGATGGCTCCGTCATTTATAGTATAACTCCTCCCTACATTATTTCTTCCAAAATGCATCACTTCGCATTCATGGGATTAAATTCCATCTGCCACCTCTCCTCCCAATTTTCCAGCCTATCTATGTCCTTCTGTATTGCCCGACAATGTTCATCGCTATCCGCAAGTCCAGCCATCTTCGTGTCAACCACAAACTTGCTGATAACACCAGTTACACCTCTTCCAAATCATTTATATATATATACATATATATATATATATATATATATATATATATATATATATATATATATATATATATATATATATATATATATATATATACCGCAAACAGCAGATGTCACAGGACAGATCCCTGCTGAACACCACTGGTCACAGACATCCAGCCGGAAAAAGACCCTTCGACCACTACCCTCTGTCTCCTATGGCCCAAGCCAGTTCTCCACCCATCTAGCCACTTCTCCTTGTATCCCATGAGCCTTAATCTTCCTAACCAACCTGCCATGTGGGACTTTGTCAAATGCCTCACTGAAATCCATAGAGACGACATCCACGGCCCTTCCTTCATCAACCGTTTTTGTCACTTCCGCAAAAAACTCCACCAAATCTGTACGGCACGACCTCCCTCTTACAAAACCATGCTGTCTGTCACTAATGAGATTGTTCCGCTCTCAATGCACATAAATCCTGCCTCTAAGAATCCTCTCCAACAACTTCCCTCCCACGGACGTCAAGCTCACCGGCCTATAATTTCCTGGGTTATCCCTGCTACCCTTCTTCAACAACGAGACAACGTTCGCTATCCTCCAATCCTCAGGGACCTCACCTGTGTCCAAAGAAGCTACAAAGATTTCCGTCAGAGGCCCAGCAATTTCATCTCTCATCCCCGTGAGCAGTCTAGGATAGATGCCATCAGGCCCTGGGGCTTTGTCAGTTTTAATGTTCCCTAAAAAACCTAACACTTCCTCCCTTGTAATGGAGATTTTCACTAACGGGTCAACACCTCCCTCCGAGACACTCCCGGTTAACACGCCCCTCTCCTTCGTGAATACCGATGCAAAGTATTCATTTAGGAACTCCCCTATTCCCTTATGTTCTAAGCATAATTCCCCTTCTTTGTCCCTGAGAGGTCCGATTTTCTTCCTGACAACTCTTTTGTTCCTAACGTATGAATAGAATGCCTTGAGGATTCTCCTTAATGCTGTCTGCTAAAAACATCTCGTGACCTCTTTTTGCCCTTCTAACTCCCTGTTTGAGTTCTTTCCTACTCTCTCTGTATTCCTCCAGAGCTCCAGCTGTTTTCTGTTGCCTGGGCTAAACGTACGTCTCCCTTTTCATTTTAATCAGATCCTCAATTTCCCTGGTTATCCACGACTCCCGAATCCTACCTTTCCTATCCTTCCTTTTTACAGGCACATGCCTATCCTGCAGCCTTATCAATTGTTCCTTAAAAGACTCCCACATGCCAGACGCGGACTTACCCTCGAACATCCTCTCCCAATCAACGTCCACCAATTCCTGCCTAATCCGGCTATAGTTAGCCTTCCGCCAATTTAGCACCCTGCCCGTAGGACAGCAATCATCCTTGTCCATTGCTGTCCTCAAGTTAACAGAGATGTGTTCAATATTTTGAAAGACTTTTGGAACAGGAGAAATGCCGAGGATCATATTTCGAAAAACGAATGACAGTCTCAGATAAGATGCACATTGTATCTTACCAAGTGGCTGCATCGATTGCTCAACAGACAAAACCACGTACAATAGCTGAACAATTGTTTCAGCCTGCCTGCAGCTTGATTGTGAAAACTTTGTTTGGTCTTGATGCTGAGCCAGAAGATATGGAAATTCATTTGTCTGATAATACATTTCACAGAAGAATATTTGATATGTCAGCTAATATTGAGAAGCGTATTTCCGAAATCATGAAGACTTCTAAACTTGCCATTCGAGTTGATGAATCGACCGATATTCGTGGAAAAGCACAGTTGCTTGCCTATATCAGATTCATTCACAATGACGAAATATTCACACAGTTTCTATTTTGCAAGGAACTTGAAAAACATACCAGAGGAAAATATATTTTCCAACCCTTGTCTGAGTATTTGAAAAAAGTTGAGATTTCATGGGATTATTTTATTGAAATTTGTCCGGATCGGTAATGTGATGAAAGGCATGTATAGTAGGTAACGGGCAGCACGGGAGCTCAATGGTTCGTACTGCTGCTTCACAGCTCCAGGGACGTGGGTTCGATTCCTGGCTTGGATGACTGTCTGTGTGGAGCTTGCACATTCTCCTCGTGTCTGCGTGGGTTTCCTCCGGGTGCTCTGGTTTCCTCCCACAGTCCAACGATGTGCGGGTTAGGTTGATTGGCCATGCTAAAATTGCCCCTTCATGTCCTGAGATGCGTCGGTTAGAGGGATTAGCGGGTAAATTTGTAGGGATATGGGGTAGGGCCTGGGTAGGATGTGGTCTATGCAGACCCAATGGGCCAAATGGCCTCTTTATGCACTGTAGGGTTTCTATCATTCTCTGAGAGGCTTGGTGGCACTCATCAAACAGAAAAATCCAAATGTAATATCAACTCACTGTTTTTTACACAGAGAGGCATTAATCACCAAGACCCTTGCAGCTGATTTGAAGTTGGTTCTCGATCAGACGGTGCGCATTGTGAACTTCATCAAAGCAAAACCACTAAAGGCACGGTTATTTGCTCAACTCTGGAAGGACATGGAATCAAAACGTCAATGCCTAATTCTGCACTCAGAGGTTCGCGGGATGTCCGGCAGGAAAAGTTTGAAACCGGGTGTTGGAACTGAAGAACGAATTAAGAGAACTTTTGGAACAAGAAGGGATCCCATTGTACCACCAACTGGATGACAATGACTGGTGTGCAAAGCTGGTATATTTGGCCGATGTATTTTCCCGGTTGAATGTGCTCAATGCCAGTATGCAAGCCCGCGATTTCAATATCCACACAACGACAGACAAACTAACTGCATTATAAAAAATGCTTCAGCTCTGGCTCAGAAGAGCGATGCAACATAACCTCGAAATGTTCCCACAGGTAAAAAGTTTATACTTGTACGGCCTCATACAGGAACATCTTGCAACACATGTAGAAAAGTTTGATCATTACTTCCCATCGTTGTCTGCAGCAAAATTCGACTGGGTTAGAGACCCCTTTGCGAATTCCAGCTGTTCAGTTCTGACATTGGATGAGGAGGAGGAAAAGGCCTGCATTTCGAGTGATTGCCCCTTGAAAATGAAACACGGGCGTATGCCACTGGATGCTTTTTGGATACACAACCAGAAACAGTATCCACGCATCTCTTCAAGAGCATTAGCTATTCGTCTACAGTTCTCCACGGCATATTGTTGTGAACAAGGATTTTCAGCTCTGACAAATATCAAAGACCAGAAAATAGAAAGGCTTCATTGTGTTGATGAGGAGATGAGAGTTTGTTTGCCTTAAATTAGGCGTCATATTAATGAGATTACCCGTCAAAACCAAGCTCACACCACTCATTGAATTTGTATACTTATTTAAGGTTACATTTCTAAGAGGCCCGTCTATAAATATATTTTGGGATTGAATCATGATTTTATGTGGCTGCATTGTTTTATACTTTCTGGATGTCCCATGATCATATTATAAAGTAGTTGTGTTCTATGTTATGAATCAAGCTCTGTGATGAGTTGTTTTTTTTTTTGTTGTTGAATGTATTTCTTATCAATAAAAGAATTTGGTGTGGCGCGAGCAAATCTTTGTTCCGAAAGCGTGGCTCAGTGATAAAAGTCTGGAAACCACTGGTATAGAGGTTCATCCTCGTCACAGATGTCGGGAGCTCATCAGTTCTGGTACTGTTCAATAGGTAGCTGGAATTGGGGGCTCTAAGGTGATTCTGGACAGTGACGAAATCGGAAAATCCCACTCAATATCAACGGAACTTTCCATGGTCTGCCCCTTGCCCGCTTTGATTTGCCTGCCGTGGTAAAATACACCCCAACAAATTGCAGCACGGTTTGAACAACAGTGAGTTAAGATCCCAGCTGATACCACTGGACAAGTCAAAACTGAGGCTCGAACCTGGCTTAATTGATCCTAACTTTTATTATTTATGTAGTATTTGATTGTTTACTTTGGATGGACCAGTGACTCCATCCTCCCCGGGTTACACACTGTCTGATCTCACTGACTCATTCAAACAACAAAGAAAATTACAGCACAGGAACAGGACATCCGGTCCTCTTAGCCTCCTCTGACCATGCTGCCCGACTTAACTAAAATCCCCAAACATTCGGGGGACCATATCCCTCTATTCCGATCCTATTTATGTATTTGTCCAAATGCCACCCCCTGCAGTGAGTTCCAGACATCCGCCACCCTCTGTGTATAAAAACGTGCCTCGTACACCGCCTTTAAACCTTGCCCCTTGCAGCTTAAACCTATGTCCCCTAGTAATTGACTCTTCCAACCTGGGAAAATGCTTCTGACTATCCACTCTGTCTATGACTCTCATAATTTTGGACACTTCTATCAGGTCTCCCCTCAACCCTTTAAATGCCCTTAATGTTGGCGAGTCCACAACTGTTACAGGAAGGGCATTCCACGCCCGTGCTACTCTCTGAGTAAAGAGCCTACCTCTGACATCAGTCCTATGTCTATCGCCCCTCAATTAAAAGCTATGTCCCCTCGTGCTACCGTCACCATTCGAGGAAAAAGGCTCTCACAGTCCACCCTATCTAATCCTCTGATCATCATAAATGCCTCTATTAAGTCACCTCTTAACCAAAACCAGAGAGCCTTACTTCTGTTGTGGGCAAAGTTTTGGAAGGGATTATAAGACATAGGATTCATAATCATCGAGAAAGGAATAATTTGATTAGGGGTAGTCAACATGGTTTTCTGAAGGGTAGGTCGTACCTCACAAACCTTATTGAAAGTTCCGAGTTCTTTGAGAAGGTGACCAAAGAGGTGATGAGGGTAAAGCAGTTGATGTGGTGTATATGGATTTCAGTAAAGCGTTTGATAAGGTTCCCCACGGTAAGCTATTGCAGAAAATACGGAGGCATGGGATTGGGGGTGCTTTAGCGATTTGGATCAGGAATTGGGGAGCTGTAAGAAGACAGAGGGTGGTGGTTGATGGGAAATGTTCATCCTGGAGTTCAGCTGCTAGTGGTGTACCGCAAGGATCTGTTTTGGGGCCACTGCTGTTTGTCACTTTTATAAATTACCTGGCTGAGGGCGTAGCAGGATGGGTTCGTACATTTGCGGATGACACTAAAGTCGGTGGAGTTGCGGAAAGTGCGGAAGGTTGTTGCAACTAACAGATGGACATAGATAAGCTGCAAAACTGGGCTGAATTGGATAAACATATGGATGATATTGGAATAGTGTAGGTTAGATTGGCTTTAGATTGTTTTCACAGGTCGGCACAACATTGAGGGCCGAAGGGCCTGTACTGCGCTGTAATGTTATATGTTACATAACACATAGAACATAGAACAGTACAGCATGGAGCAGGCCCTTCGGTCCACGATGTTGTGCCGAGCTTTATCTGAAACCAAGATCAAGCTATCCCACTCCATATCATCCTGGTGTGCTCAATGTACCTATCCAATAACCGCTTAAATGTTCCAAAAGTGTCTGACTCCACTGTCACTGAAGGCAGTCCATTCCACACTCCAACCACTCTCTGCGAAAAGAACCCACCTCTGATATCCGTCCGATATCTCCCACCACGAACCCGATAGTTATGCCCGCTTGTAATAGCTCCATCCACCCGAGGAAATCGTCTTTCAAACTTCACTCTATCTATCCCCTTCATCATTTTATAAACCTCTATTAAGTCTCCCCTCAGCCTCCTCCGCTCCAGAGAGAACAGCTCTAGCTCCTTCAACCTCATAAGACATACCCTTCAAACCAGGCAGCATCCTGGTAAATCTCCTCTGCACTCTTTCCAGCGCTTCCAAATCCTTCTTATCGTGAGGTGACCAGAACTGCACACAATATTCCAAATGTGGTCTCACCATGGTCCTGTACAGTTGCAGCATAACCCCACGGCTCTTAAACCCCAACCCCCGTTTAATAAAAGCTAACACACTATCGGCCTTCTTCACAGCTCTATCCACTTGAGTGGCAACCTTTAGAGATATGTGGATATGGACCGCAAGATCACTCTGTTCCTCCACAGTCTTCAGAACCCTACCTTGACCCTGTAATCCACATTTAAATTAGTCCTACCAAAATGAATCACCTCACATTTATCAGGGGTAAAATCCATTTGCCATTTTTCAGCCCAGCTTTGCATCCTATCTATGTATCATTGCAGCCAATAACAGCCCTCCACCTCATCGACGACTCCACCAATCTTGGTATCATCAGCCAATTTACTGATCGACCCTTCAGCCCCCTCCTCTAAGTCATTAATAAAAATCACAAAGAGCAGAGGACCAAGCACTGATCCCTGTGGCACTCCGCTAGCAACCTGCCTCCAATCCGAAAATGTTCTATCCACCGCCACCCTCTGTCTTCGATCAGACAGTCAGTTACCTATCCAATCGGCCAACTTTCCCTCTATCCCACACCTCCTCACTTTCATCATAAGCCAACCATGGGGGTCCTTATCAAAGGCCTTACTAAAATCCATGCATATGACATCAACTGCCCTACCTTCACCAACACACTTACTTACCTCCTCAAAAAATTCAATCAAATTTGTGAGGCACGACTTGCCCTTCACGAATCCATGCTGACTATCACGGAATAATCCGCATCTTTCTAAATGGTCGTAAATCCCATCCCTTAGGACCTTTTCCATCAATTTACCAATCACCGAAGTAAGACTAACCGGACTATAATTACCAGGATCATTTCTATTCCCTTTCTTAAACAGAGGAACAACATTCGCCATTCTCCAGTCCTTTGGCACCATCCCCGTGGACAGCGAGGACCCAAAGATCAAAGCCAAAGGCTCTGCAATCTCATCCCTTGCGTCCCAAAGAATCCTAGGATATATTTCATCAGGCCCAGGGGACTTATCGACCTTCAGTTTATTCAAAACTGCCAGGACATCCTCCCTCCGAACATCTATTTCCTGCAGCCTATTAGCCTGTATCACCTTCTCTTCCTCAAAAACATGGCCCCTCTCCTTGGTGAACACTGAAGAAACGTATTCATTCATCTCCTCGCCTATCTCTACTGACTCCATACACAAGTTCCCACTACTGTCCTTGACCGGCCCTAACCTCACCCTGGTCATTGTTTTATTCCTCACATAAGACTAAAAAGCCTTGGTGTTTTACTTGATCCGACCCGCCAAGGACTACTCATGTCCCCTCCTACCTCTCCTCAGCCCCTTTTTCAGCTCATTCCTTGCTAACTTGCAACCCTCAATCGAGCCACCTGACCCTTGATTCCTCGTCCCTACATAAGCTTCCCTCTTACTTTTCACAAGACACTCCACCTCTTTCGTGAAACATGGTTCCCTCGCTCTGCCATTTCCTCCCTGCCTGACAGGGCCATACCTATCAATCAAGGACACCCAGTATTTGTTCCTTGAAAAAGTTCTATTTTTCATTTGTTCCTTTTCCTGACAGTTTCTGTTCCCAACTTATGCCCCCTAATTCTTGCCTAATCGCATCATAAATACCTCTCTCCCAATTGTAAACCTTGGCCTGCCCTACGGCCCTATCCCTCTCCATGGCTATAACAACAGACACCGAATTGTGGTCACTATCTCCAAAGAGCTCTCCCACAACCAAATCTAACACTTGGCCTGGTTCATTTCCCAGTACCAATTCCAATCTGACCACACCTCTTGTCGGCCTATCCACATACTGTGTCAGGAAACCCTCCTGCACACAAGGCACAAAAACTGCCCCATCCGAACTACTTGACCTAAAAAGGTTCCAATCATAGAACATAGAACAGTACAGCACAGAACAGGCCCTTCGGCTCACGATGTTGTGCCGACCTTCATCTGAAACCAAGATCAAGCTATCCCACTCCCTACCATCCTGGTGTGCTCCATGTGTCTATCCAATAACCGCTTAAATGTTCCTAAAGTGTCTGACTCCACTATCACTGCAGGCAGTCCATTCCACACCCCAACCACTCTCTGCGTGAAGAACCTACCTCTGATATCCTTCCTATATCTCCCACCATGAACCCTATAGTTATGCCCCCTTGTAATAGCTCCATCCACCCGAGGAAATAGTCTTTGAACGTTCACTCGATCTATCCCCTTCATCATTTTATAAACTCCTCCGCTCCAGAGAGAACAGCCCCAGCTCCCTCAACCTTTCCTCATAAGACCGACACTCCAAACCAGGCAGCATCCTGGTAAATCTCCTCTGCACTCTCTCCAGCGCTTCCACATCCTTCTTATAGTGAGGTGACCAGAACTGCACGCAATATTCCAAATGCGGTCTCACCAAGGTCCTGTACAGTTGCAGCATAACCCCACGGCTCTTAAACTCAAACCCCCTGTTAATAAAAGCTAACACACTATATGCCTTCTTCACAGCTCTATCCACTTGAGTGGCAACCTTTAGAGATCTGTGGATATGGACCCCAAGATCTCTCTGTTCCTCCACAGTCTTCAGAACCCTACCTTTGACCCTGTAATACACATTTAAATTAGTCCGACCAAAATGAATCACCTCACATTTATCAGGGTTAAACTCCATTTGCCATTTTTCAGCCCAGCTTTGCATCCTATCTATGTCTCTTTGCAGCCTACAACACCCCTCCACCTCATCCACTGCTCCACCAATCTTGGTGTCATCAGCAAATTTACTGATCCACCCTTCAGCCCCCTCCTCTAAGTCATTAATAAAAATCACAAAGAGCAGAGGACCAAGCACCGATCCCTGCGGCACTCCGCTAGCAACCTGCCTCCAGTCCGAAAATTTTCCATCCAAAACCACCCTCTGTCTTCGATCAGATTGCCAGTTACCTATCCAATCGGCCAACTTTCCCTCTATCCCACACCTCCTTACTTTCATCATAAGCCGACCATGGGGGACCTTATCAAACGCCTTACTAAAATCCATGTATATGACATCAACCGCCCTACCTTCATCAACACACCTAGTTACCTCCTCAAAAAATTCTATCAAATTTGTGAGGCACGATTTGCCCTTCACAAATCCGTGCTGACTATCCCATATTAATCCGCATCTTTCTAAATGTTCGTAAATCCCATCCCTAAGGACCGTTTCCATCAATTTACCAACCACCGAAGTCAGACTAACCGGTCTATAATTACCAGGGTCATTTCTATTCCCTTTCTTAAACAGAGGAACAACATTTGCCACTCTCCAGTCCTCTGGCACCATCCCCGTGGACAGCGAGGACCCAACGATCAAAGCCAAAGGCTCTGCAATCTCATCCCTCGCCTCCCAAAGAATCCTAGGATACATTTCATCAGGCCCAGGGGACTTATCGACCTTCAGTTTATTCAAAACTGCCAATACATCCTCCCTCCGAACATCTATTTCCTCCAGCCTATTAGCCTGTAACACCTTCTCTTCCTGAAAAACATGGCCCCTCTCCTTGGTGAACACTGAAGATTAGTATTCATTCATCAACTCGCCTATCTCTACTGATTCCATACACCAGTTCCCGCCACTGTCCTTGACCGGCCCGAACCTCACCCTGGTCATTCTTTTATTCCTCACATAAGAGTAAAAAGCCTTGGGGTTTTCCTTGATCCGACCCGCCAAGGACTTCTCCTGTCCCCTCCTAGCTCTCCTCAGCCCCTTTTTCAGCTCATTCCTTGCTAACTTGTAACCCTCAATCGAGCCATCTGAACCTTGTTTCCTCATCCCTACATAAGCTTCCCTCTTCCTTTTCACAAGACATTCCACCTCTTTTGTGAACCACGGTTCCCTCACTCGGCCATTTCCTCCCTGCCTGACAGGGACATACCTATCAAGGACACCCAGTATTTGTTCCTTGAAAAAGTTCCACTTTTCATCAGTGCCTTTCCCTGACAGTTTCTGTTCCCATCTTATGCCCCCTAATTCTTGCCTAATCGCATCATAATTACCTCTCCCCCCATTGTAAGCCTTGCCCTGCCGTCCGGCCCTATCCCTCTCCATTGCAATAACAAAAGACACAGAATTGTGGTCACTATCTCCAAAGTTCTCTCCCACAACCAAATCTAACACTTGGCCTGGTTCATTTCCCAGTACCAAATCCAATGTGGCCTCACCCCTTGTCGGCCTATCCACATATTGTGTCAGGAAACCCTCCTCCACACACTGCACAAAAAGTGCCCCATCCAAACTATTCGACCTACAAAGGTTCCAATCAATATTTGGAAAGTTAAAGTCCCCCATGACAACTACCCTGTGACCCCCCACACGTATCCATAATCTGCTTAGCAATTTCTTCCTCCACATCTCTATTACTATTTGGGGGCCTATAGTAAACTCCTAACAACGTGACCGCTCGTTTCCTGTTTCTAACTGCAGCCCATATTACCTCAGTGTGCATATCCCCCTCAAAGTGCTTTTCCGCAGCCGTTAAACTATCCTTGATTAACAATGCTACTCCTCCACCTCTTTTACCAGCTTCCCTACACTTACTGAAACATCTATACCCCGGAACGTCCAACAACCATTCCTGTCCTTGTTCTACCCACGTCTCCGAAATGGCCACAACATCGTAGTCCCAAGTAGCAATCCATGCCCCAAGTTCATCCACCTTGTTCCGGATGCTCCTTGCATTGAAGTAGACACACTTCAACCCACCTTCCTGTCTACCGGTACCCACCCTTGACCTTGATACCTTCCCCAATACCTCACCACCCTCAACACTGACTTCCGGACTACAACTCCTTTTCCCACTCCCCTGACAAATTAGTTTAAATCCCCCTGAAGAGCCGTAGCAAATTTCCCTCCCAGGATATTGGTGCCCCTCTGGTTCAGGTGCACCCCGTCCTGTTTGTAGAGGTCCCACCTTCCCCAGAACGTGTTCCAATTATCCACGTATCTGAAATCCTCCCTCCTGCACCATCCCTGCAACCACATGTTTAAGTGCACTCTCTCCCTGTTCCTCAACTCGCTATCACGTGGCACCGGTAGCGTACCAGAGATGACCACATGTTTTGTCTTTGCTCTCAGCTTCCAGCCCAGCTCCCGAAATTCCCTTTTTAAATCCCCGTCCCCTCTCCTACCTATGTCGTTGGTACCAATGTGTACCACGACTTGTGACTGTTTCCCCTCCCCCTTAAGAATCCGGAAAACACGGTCCGAGACGTCACGGACCCTGGCATCTGGTAGGCAACAAACCATCCTCGAGTCTCTTTTGCTGCCACAGAACCTCCTATCTATCCCTCTAACTAACGAGTCCCCAATAACTATTGCCCTCCCGCTCTCCTCCTTACCCTCCTGAGCCACAGGGACGGACTCAGTGCCGGAGATCCTCTCACTGCGGCTCACCACTGGTATGTCGTCCCCCTCAACCGTATCCAAAGCGGAATACTTATTGCTAAGGGGAACGACAACAGGGGATCCCTGCACCGACTGCTTCTTCCCAGCCCCTCTCACCGTCACCCATCTATTTTCATTTCGCGGAGTAACTGTATCCCTGAAGCTTCTGTCTATGGCCATCTCTGCATCCCTAATGATCCTAAGTTCCTCCAACTCCAGCTCCAGTTCCCTTACACGGTTTTGGAGGAGCTGCAGATGGATGCACTTCTCACAGATATAATCAGCAGGGACACTGACGTCGTCCCTCACCTTGAACATAGTGCAAGAGGAACATTGCACTGCCTTCACACCCATCCTCTCTAGATACCTTGCCAGTACCAGGTAGAAACAGCAAAAAATGAATTAACTCACCCCTGCTCACTCAAGCCCTGTGAGCCAAAGCCCTACAGCTTTCAATCTGCCTCCTGCTCACTCTGCTGCCCGCTAACGACGCTGCCCGCTCAAAAGTGCGGCCTACTTTTAAACCCTCCAAAAACCTTCCCAGACTCCTGCTGGGCCCACTTCCTCTTTTTAAAAAAAAACCTCCGATTTTTTTACACAATTTTAACTTAAAATAAATAAATAAATGTAGTGAACACACCAACTGCCTTCTCCTCAGCCTGGTCCTGTGGAACAATGAGGCTGAAAACTGCAAGTTAAGCACTTTTAAACCCTCCAAAAACCTTCCCAGACTCCTGCTGGGCCCACTTCCTGTTTTAAAAAAAAACCTCCGATTTTTTTACACAAATTTAACTTAAAATAAATAAATAAATGTAGTGAACACACCAACTGCCTTCTCCTCAGCCTGGTCCTGTGGAACAATCAATATTTGGAAAGTTAAAGTCCCCCATGACAACGACCCTGTGACCCCCACACATATCCATAATCTGCTTAGCAATTTCTTCCTCCACATCTCTATTACTATTTGGGGGCTTATAGTAAACTCCTACAACGTGACCGCTCCTTTCCTATTTCTAACCTCAGCCCATATGACCTCAGTGTGCAGATCCCCCTTGAAGTGACTTTCCGCAGCCGTTAAACTATCCTTGATTAACAATGCCACTCCTCCACCTCTTTTATCAGCTTCCCTAAATTATTAAAGCATCTATACCCCGGAACGTCCAACAACCATTCCTGTCCTTGTTCTACCCACGTCTCCGTAATGGCCACGACATCGTAGTCCCAAGTCCCAATCCACGCCCCATGTTCATCTACCTTTTTCCGGATGCTCCTTGCATTGAAGTAGACACACTTCAACCCACCTTCCTGTCGACCGGTACCCACCCTTGACTCTGATACCTTCCCCAACACCTCACCACCTCTATGTAACCTCCGTCGCTCCAGTGAGAACAAACCAAGTTTCTCCATCCTCTCCTCATAGCTAAAGCCCTCCATACCAGGCAACATCGTGGTAAATCTTTTCTGTGCCCTCTCCAGAGCCTCCGCATCCTTCTGGTAGTGTGGCAACGAGAATTGAACACCATATTCCCAGCGGCCTAACTAAGGTTCTATAAAGCTGCAACATGACTTGCCAATTTTTAAACTCAATGCCCCAGCCGATGAACGCAAGCATGCCTTTGTCTTCCTGACTACCTTCTCCACCTGCATTGCCACTTTCAATGACCTGTTACCTGTGCACCGAAATCCCTCTGCCTATTAATACTCTTGAGGGTTCTTTCATTTGCTGTATATTTCCTATTTGTATTAGACCTTCCAAATACATTACTTCACATATGTCCGGATTAAACTCTATCTGCCATCTCTCCGCCCAAGCCTCCAACTGATCTATATCCTGCTGTATCCTCTGATAGTCCTCATCACTTTCCGCAAATCCACCAACCTTTGTGTCTTCGGCAAACTTACTAATCAATCGAGTTACATTTTTCTCCAAGTCATTTATTTATATATATATATATATATATATATATATATATATATATATATATATATATATATATATATATATATATATTATGAATAGCAAAGGTCCCAATACTGATCCCCGAGGAACGCCACTTGTCACAGGCCTCAATTCGGAAATGCACCCGTCCACTGCTACCTTCTGTCTTATTTGCCGAGCCCGTTCTGCATCCATCTTGCCTGTTCACCCCTGATCCCATGCAAATCCACCTTCTGCACCGGTCTTCCATGAGGGACTGCTCAAAGGCCGTACTGAAGTGCACGTAAACAACATCCACTGCCCGACCCTCATCAATTGTCTCCGTCAGTTCCTCGAAAAACTCGGAGTTAGTGGGACATGACCTCCGCTTCACAAAACCACGTTACCTCTCGCTAATGAGTCCATCCTGCCTGGGTTGCACACTGTCTGATCTCACTGACTCCATCCTCCCTGGGTTACACACTGTCTGATCTCACTGACTCCATCCTCCCCGGGTTACACACTGTCTGATCTCACTGACTCCATCCTCCCCGGGTTACACACTGTCTGATCTCACTGACTCCATCCTCCCCGGGTTACACACTGTCTGATCTCACTGACTACATCCTCCATGGGTTACACACTGTTTGATCTCACTGAAAACATCCTCCCCGGGTTACTCACTGTATGATCTCACTGATGATTTTGTATGAAAATAATAAAATGTTTATTAAAGAAGCAAAGAGAAACTATAATAAACTGCTGCACTCCAATTATACCTTTCTATGTAAACAAAAATGTGCACGGTAACATATTCTGAAATCCATTTGACACTTTAATGCTCTCGATAAGTAAACAGTACATATAATTCAGGAGGCAAACTGTGGACAGATGCACCACCCTCTGTAGCCAAGTGACAGATGTCTCCCATGCACCCTCTGTGGATTTTATTTCATCAATCCTTCATTCGCAATGTTGATCACACTGAGCCAACTTTCTTTTATTCATTCGTGAGACATGGGCGTCGCTGGCTGGCCAGCATTTATTGTTCATTCCTCGTTGCCCTTACTGAGTGAGTTGCTAAGACATTTCAGAGGGCAATTGAGAGTCAACCTTATTGCTGTGGCTCGAGAGTCACATGTAGGCTAGACCACATAAGGACGGCAGACTTCCTTCCCTCAAGTTCATTAGTGAAGCAGATGGGTTTTCCTGACAATCAACAATGTTTCCATGGTCATCTGCAGATTCGTAATTCCAGATTTGTTTTTTTAAATTCAAATTTCGCCAGCTGCCATGGCGGGATTCGAACCCGGTGTCCGGAACATTACCTGAGTTTCTGGATTAATAGTCCAGCAATAATAAAACTAGACTATCGCCTCAGTTGGACTCTGTTTTCCATATGAGTGATTCTAATCTTTGCTGTTGAAGAGTACGCTTTGGAATCTTCTCCAATTGATGCTTTATTGAATGTCTTCACCAAGGATACCCTGCCAGGATTTCAGCCTCTCTCTTTTGTGTCCATCTGCCCTGGATCACCACATCGATTCAAGCTTCACTTGCCACAGACTCTCTTTGGCATGTAGCCATGCCAACAGAACACAATTGCTTCATTAGGCCTCAATAAGTTGTCACCAACGTCTGATCACATCCGAGGCCTGGCTTCTTGTAAAATGAATTTAAAATCGGTTTCTTGCAGTTGTCTCTACCTCTTGGGACTTTCACTGCTCCTTTCTTTGACAACACTGAAAATGACCTTGTTCAGATTCGCACTGGAATCTGAACAAGGTCATGTTCAGTGTTGTTCAGGAAAGTTCAGTGGCACAGTAGTTAGCACTGCTGCATCACAGCGTCAGGGACCCAGGAATCGATTCCAGCCTTGGCTGTCTGTGTGGAGTCTGCACAATCGTCCCTACCTGCATGCGTTTCCTTTGGATGCTCCGGTTCCTCCCACATTCTGCAGATGGGAATGTTGGCACTGGCCATGCTAAATATCCCACTAATGATAAGCAGGGGTGTGGGAGTAGTCGAATGCTCTGTCGGACGGGGAGGGGTGGTGGGGGTGGGGGAGGGACGGGGAGGGGTGCTGGGGGGCGGGAGTGGCGCTGCAGCCCACTCAACGGACTGAATGACCACCTGCACTGGAGGAATTCGAAGATTCTTTCTTCCTTTGAGAGTACAATCTTCCTGGAACTTTATTTTGTTCTATTGCCTGGCTTCCAACCATTCTTTTCATCATCTTGGGACCAGCCATCCTGCAGTCCCTATTCATGTTTTCCTAGTCCGAGCAGTTGACTTGAAAGCTGCTGACCCGTGAAAAATAAATATTAATGTCAAATCTATGCCCATGAGTAGGCAGCACGTTCATACTCAGACCTCTCTCCATCGCCAGCCACATTTTGTTCATTTTATTTCAGTCCGAATAGTTCATCCCGCCCAAGACCCAGGTTATAGACAAGACATAAAGGCTGCCAAGCCAATCACCTTGGCCAGTAAATGTAAAGGCAGTTGAAAAATTTCATTGAATTGGACCTTGAATGGGCTAAATTGTCAGCTTGATTTGTGGTGAGAGTCAGAGTGTGCCTGCCACTGAAATTTTGCATGAGCAAGCAATAATGTTGAAACGCACGCCCAATGTCTTCTCCCATGATTTCACACAGGTCTGAGTCACGCACATCCCCACCTGCTCACCGTAAAATTCTGGCCAATGTTCATGGGTTATTGAAGTGAGGTCAGGGAGAAGGGAGGGGACGGCCGCCATGGTCTGAATATACCATCAACTCATTTACCGATAAGGTGAATAGAACAGTGTGAAGGGTATCAGCTGATGTGACTGGACAATGAGAAATATCCAGGTTTGAGACGATAAGCAGCATTAACCATCTAATTGGAATAGAAACTAATGAGTACTAATTTACCACATGATTGAGGCCCTGTAGCACAAAAGAAATGATGATACATATCACTATTTAGAAGCTCTGTCACTTAATTGGAGATGATGGTGTCCCCACATTTTCCCCACTTGTCCTGGATAGTCGGATCTGTTAGCTCGGGGGCGGCTAGTTTTCAAATGGATTGGAGTAAAAAAGCTCTCTTGACCTTTTCGGGAAAGCAAGAAATTTCAGGAACACTGAAATTAAACAAGGATAGAAACCATTGAATCCCCAGACTGCAGAAGGAGGCCATTCATCCCATCGAGTCTGCACAGACTCTCCGAAAGAGCATCTTTCCCAGGCTTACTCCACCACCCTGTGTTCATAACCTTGCACGTTTACCATGGCTAATCCAACTAACCTACACATATTTGGACACCATGGGGTAAATTATCATGTCCAATCCATCTAACCTGAACGCAGTACTCCAAATGGGTCCCTCGCAGCGTTCTATACAGCTGCATCATCAGATTCCAGCTTTTATTCTCTATACCCCGTCCTATAAAGGCAAGCATACCATATACCTTCTTCACCACCCTCTCCACCTGTGTTGCCACCTTCAAGGATTTGTGGATTTGCACACCTAGGTCCCTCTGTGTTTCTATACTCCTGACGACGCTGCCATTTATTGTATAACTCCTCCCAACATTATTTCTTCCAAAATGCAACGCTTTGCATTTAATCGGATTAAACTCCATCTGCCACCTCTCCGCCCAATTATCCAGCCTATCTGTATCCTGCTGTATTGCCCGACAATGCTCTTCGCTATCGGCAAGTCCAGCCATCTTCGTGTCATCCGCAAACTTGCTGATTACACCAGTTACACCTTCTTCCAAATCATTTATATATATATATATCACAAATAGCAGAGGCCCCAGTACAGAGCACTGCGGAACACCACTGGTCACAGACCTCCAGCCGGAAAAAGACCCTTCGACCACTATCCTCTGTCTCCTATGGCCAAGCCAGTTCTCCACCAATCTCGCCACTTCTGGTTGTATCCCATGAGCCTTAGCCTTCTTAACCAGCCTGCCATGTGGGACTTTGTCAAATGCCTTACTGAAATCTATATAGACGACATCCACGGCCCTTCCTTCATCGACAGTTTTTGTCACTTCCTCCACTAACTCCACCAAATTTGAAAGGCACGACCTCCCTCTTACAAAACCATGCTGTCTGTCACTAATGAGATTGTTCCGTTCTAAATGCACATACAATCCTCTCCAACAACTTCCCTACCACGGACGTCAAGCTCACCGGCCTATAATTTCCTGGGTTATCCCTGCTACCCTTCTTAAACAACGGGACCACATTCGCTATCCTCCAATCCTCAGGGACCTCACCCGTGTCCAAAGAAGCGAAAAAGATTTCAGTAAGAGGTCCAGCAATTTCATCTCTCGTCTCCCTGAGCAGTCGAGGATAGATGCCATCAGGCCCTGGGGCTTTGTCAGTTTTAATTTTCCCTAAAAAACCTAACACTTTCTGTCTTGTAATGGTGATTTTCTCGAACGGATCAACACCTCCCTCCGAGACACTCCCGGTTAACACGCCCCTCTCCTTCGTGAATACCGATGCAAAGTATTCATTTAGGATCTCCCCTATTCCCTTGGGTTCTAAGCATAATTCCTCTCCTTTGTCCCTGAGAGGTCCGATTTTCTCCCTGATAACTCTTTTGTTCCGAACGTATGAATAGAATGCCTTCGGATTCTCCTTAATCCTGCCTGCCAAGAACATTTCGTGACCTCTTTTTGCCCTTCTAACTCCCCGTTTGAGTTCTTTCCTACTCTCTCTGTATTCCTCCAGAGCTCCATCTGTTTTCTGTTGCCTGGACTTGACGTACGCCTCCCTTTTCATTTTAATCAGATCCTCAATTTCCCTGGTTATCAACGGCTCTCGAATTCTACCTTTCCTTTCTTTCCTTTTTACAGGCACATGCCTATCCTGCAGCCTTATCAATAGTTCCTACAAAGACTCTCACATGCCAGACGCGGAGTTACCCTCGAACATCCTCTCCTAATCAACATCCACCATATCCTGCCTAATCTGGCTATAGTTAGCCTTCCTCCAATTTAGCACCCTGCCCGTAGGACAGCACTCATCCTTTTCCATTACTATCTTAAAGTTAACAGAGTTGTGGTCACCATTTGTCACATGTTCCCCTACCGAAACTTTGACGACCTGACCGGGCTCATTTCCCAGAACTTGTTCCAGTATAGCCACTCTCTAGTCAGGCTATCTACATACTGTTACAAACAGCTTTCCAGTACGCATTTTACAGATTCCTCCCCGTCCGGACCCCCAGCTCTAAGCACTTTCCAGTCTGTGCCAGGGAAATTGAAGTCCCCCACTACAACACCCCTATTTATCTGCACCTATCCAGAATCTCCTGACATATCCTTTCCTCCACTTCCCGTGACTGTTGCGTGGTCTGTAGTACACCCCCAGCAGAGTGACTGCACCCTTCCTGTTTCTGAGTTCCACCCACAGCGACTCAGTACATGACCCCTCTAAGTTGTCTACCTTCTGCACCACGGTAATATGCTCCTAAACGTATATCGCTACTCCCCCACATTTTTTACCCCTCCTCTGTCTCGCCCAAAAAATTTATAGCCCGGAATATTCACCTGCCAGTCCTGTCCTTCTTTTAACCAAATTTCCGTCATCGCAACCACATCCAAATTCCGCATAAGCATTACGGCCCTAACTTCGTCTGTTTTACCCGTTACGCTCCTCGCATTGAAGCAGATGCACTCCAGACCTCCAGGCCCACTCAGGTTATCCTCCTCCAGAGTGCTTCTCTTTTTAGCTCGCCTTGCCCTGGCCCCCAGCTCAACCCCAGCCTCAGTATTTACTGACCTACTGTTTGGTTCCCCACCCTCCTGCCACACAAGCTTAAATCCTGCCGAAACACTCGAGCAAAACTCCCAGCCAGGATATTTGCTCCCTCATTGAAAGGGGGCACTCCTCATTCACATGGGACACTCCTCACTGACAGGGGGCACTCATCATTGACAGGGGGCAATCCTCATTGACAAGGGGCAATCCTCATTGACAGGGGGCACTCCTCATTGACGTGGGGGCACTCCTCATTGATGTGGGAGGAATCGTCATAGACGAGGGGGGGCGGGAGGCACGACTCATTCACAGGGTGGTCCTCCTCATTGACGGTGGGGCAATCCTCATTGACACGGTGAAGTCCTCATTGACAGGGGGCTCTCCTAATTGACAGGGGGCACTCCTAATTGATAGGGGCCACTCCTAATTGACAAGGCGCAATCCTAATTGACAGAGGGCAGACCTAATTGACAGGGGACACTCCTATTTGAAAGGTGGCACACTTCTTTTACAGGCGGCACACCTCATTCACAGGGGGCACTCCTCATTGACAGGGGGCCCTCCTCATTGACAGGGAGCACTCCTAATTGAGTTGGGGAACTCCTCATTTACAGGGGGCACTCCAATAGACAGGGGGCATATCAATTGACAGGGGGCACTCCAATTGAAAGGAGGTACTCCAATTGACATGGAGGCTCCAAATTGACAGGGACAACTCCTAATTGGCAGCGGGCACTACTAATTCGCAGGGGGTGCTACTAATTGCCAGGGGGCACTGCTATTTGACAGGTGTACTCCAATTTGATAGGGAACTCCAAATTGACAGGGGGAACTCCAAATTGACAGGGGGCACTCCTAACTGACAGTGGGAGCTCCTAACTAACAAGCGGGAATCCGAATTGCAAGAGGGTACTCTTAATTGACAGGGGGCACTACGAACTGACAGGGAGTACTCCTCATTGACAGGGTGCACTCCTCATTGAGAGGGGGCCCTCCTCATTGACAGGGTGCACTCCGCATTGACAGGGGCACCCCTAATTGAAAGGGGACACTCCTCATTGACATGGGGCACTCCTGGTAGACAGGGGACTCTCCTAATGGAAAGGGGGTACTCTTTATTGACGGGGGCAGTCTTAATTGACAGGGAGCACTCCTAATTGACAGGGGGCACTCCTCACTGACAAGGTGCACTCCTTATTGACAGGGTGCACTCCTTTTTGACAGGGGGCACTCCTAACTGACAGGGGAGCTACTAATTAACAAGGTGCACTCCTATTTGAAAGGAGGCACTTCTAATTGACAGTGGACTCTCCTCCTTGAAAGTGGGGGGGGGGGGGGGCACTCCTCATTGACTGGGGGGGCACTCCTAATTGACAGGGTTCACTCCTAGGTGACGGGAGGGCACTCCTCATTGACATGGGGCACTCCCCGTTGACGGGGGCGACCCCTCATTGACAAGGTGAACCCCTCATAGACAGAGGCCTCCTAATTGACAGGGGGCACTCATCATTGGCAGGGGGGTAGTCCTAATTGACCGGGGGCACTCCTAATTGTCAGGGGGCGCTCCTCATTGACAGGGGGCGCTCACCATTGACGGTGGGGCATTCCTCATTGACTAGGGGTCTCTCCTAATTGACGGGGGCCAATCTTAATTGAAAGGCGGCACTCCGCATTGACAGCGGGCACTCCTCATTGACGGGGGCACTGCTCATTGACAGAGGGCACTCTTCATTGACAGGGGGCACTCCTCATAGACAGTGGACCCTCCTCTTTGACATTGGGGGTACAGCTAATTGACAGGGGGCACTCCAATTGACAGGGAGCACTGCAATTGACAGGCGGACTCCAATTGACATGGGGGACTCGTAATTGGCAGGGGGCACACGTCATTGACAGGGGACACTCCTAATAGGCAGGGGGCACTCGGAATTGGCAGGGGCAGTCCTACTTGACAGGGGGCACAGCTAATTGACAGGGGATACTCCAAATTTACAGGGGCACTCCTAATTGTCAGGGGTCACGTCCAATTGGCAAGGGGCAACCCAAAATGACAGGGGGCACTCCGACTTGACAGGGGGAACTCCGAACTGTCAGGGGGAGCTCCAAATTGACAAGGGGCACTCCGAATTGAAAGGGGGTACTCCTAATTTACAGGGGGCACTCCTATTTGACAAGGGGCACTCCTAATTGACAGGGTGCACTCCTCATTGACAGGGGGCACCCCTCATTGAAAGGGGGCATTCCTCATTGACAGGGGGCACTACTCGTTGACAGGGGATTCTCCTAATTGAAAGGGGGTACTCTTAATAGACAGGGGGCAGTCCTAATTGACAGGGGGCACTCCTAATTGACAGTGGGCAATCCTCACTGACAAGGTGCACTCCTTACTGACATGGGGCATTCCTTTTTGACAGTGGGCACTCCGAACTGACAGGGGGAGGCTCCTAACTAATAAGGTGAACTCCGAATTGAAAGGAGGCACTCCTCATTGACAGTGGACTCTCCTCCTTGAAAAGGGGGGGGGGGGTGGGCACTCCTCATTGACGTGGGGCACTCCTAATTGACAGGGTTCACTCCTAGGTTACAGGAGGGCACTCCTCATTGACAGGGGGCACTCCCCATTGACGGTGGGGGACTCCTCATTGAAGGGGGGCACTCCTCATTCACGGTGGGGAACTCCTCATTGACGGTGCCCACTCCTGATTGACAAGGGGAACCCCTCATTGACAGAGGCCTCCTAATTGACAGGGGGCACTCATCATTCGCAGGGGGCAGTCCAAATTAACTGGGGGCACGACTAATTGACAGGGGGCAATCCAAATTGACAGGCGAAACTCCAGGTTGACCGGGGCACTCCTAATTGTCAGGGAGCACTCCTCATTGACAGGGGGCACTCACCATTGACGGTGGGGCAGTCCTCATTGAATTGGAGTCGCTCCTAATAAGGGGGGCCACTCCTATTTGACAGGCGGCACTCCGCATTGACAGGGGGCACTCCTCATAGACAGTGGACACTCCTCTTTGACAGTGGGGGTGCAGCTAATTGACAGGGGGCACTCCAATTGACAGGGCGCACTGCAATTGACAGGGGGACTCCAATTGACATGGAGGACTCCTAATTGGCAGGGGGCACATGTCATTGGCAGGGGCACTCCTAATAGGCTGGGGCACTCGGAACTGGCAGGGGGCAGTCCTAATTGACAGGGGGCACTCCTATTTGACAGGGGGCACTCCTAATTGACAGGGTGTACTCGTCATTGAAAGGGGGAACTCCTTATTGACAGCGGGCACTCCAAATTGACAGGGGGTCACTCGTAATTGACGGGGGCGACTCCTAATTGACAGGGGGCACTACGAATTGACAGGAGTCACTCCTAGTTGACAGGGGGCTCTCCTCTTTTCCAGGGGCTCTCCTAATTGACAGTTGACACCCCTCATTGACAGGGGGCACTCCTAATTGAAAGGGGGGGGGGCACTCCTAATTGATAGGGATCACTCCTAGTTGACGGGAGCCACTCCCCATTGTCAGTGGCACTCCGTATTGATTTTGGGGCACTCCCCATTGACTAGGGGTCACCCCTCTTTGACCGTGGGGCACTCGTCATTGAAGCGGGGGAGGGTGGGGGGGGGAACTCCTCATTGACAAGGGGAACTCCGCATTGACAGGGGAGTCCTAATTGACAGGGGGCACTCCTTATTTACATGGGGCACTTCTACATGACAGGTGGCACTCCAATTGACAGGGGGCACTTCAATTGACAGCGGGTACTCCAATTGACAGGGGGGACTGCAATTGACATGGGTGACTCCAAATTGACAGAGGGCACTCCTCATTGGCAGAGAGCTTTCTTAGTAGTTAGCGGGCACTCGTAATTGGCAGGGGGCAGACGTAATTGACAGGGGGCACGACTGGTTGACAGGGGGCACTCCAAATTGACAAGGGGCTCTCCAAATTGACAGTGGAACTCCAAATTGACAGAGGGCACTCCAATTTGACAGTGGGCACTCCTAACTGAGAGGGGGAGCTCCTCATTAACAACGGGCACTCCTAATCGAAAGCGGGTACTCCTAATTGACAGGGGGCCCTCCTAATGGACATGGGACACTACTCATTGACAGGGTGCACTCCTTATTGACAGGGGGCTCTACTCATTGAAAGGGGTCACTCCTCATTGACATGGGGCACTCCTCATTGACAGAGGGTACTCCTCATTGACAGGGGGCTCTACTCATTGAAAGGGGGCTCTCCTCATTGACATGGGGCACTCCTTATTGACAGAGGGTACTCCTCATTGACAGGGGGCTCTACACATTGAAAGGGGGCTCTCCTCATTGACATGGGGCACTCTTCATTGACAGAGGGTACTCCTCATCGACAGTGGACACTCCTCTTTGACAGAAGGGGTACAGCTAATTGACAGGGGGCACTCCAATTGACAGGGAGCACTGTAATTGACAGGCGGACTCCAATTGACATGGGGGACTCCTAATTGGCAGGGGGCACACGTCATTGGCAGGGGACACTCCTAATAGGCAGGGGGCACTCGGAATTGGCAGGGGCAGTCCTAATTGACAGGGGGCACAGCTAATTGACAGGGGGTACTCCAAATTTACAGAGGCATTCCTAATTGTCAGGGGTCACGTCTAATTGGCAGGGGGCAACCCAAAGTGACAGGGGGCACACCTATTTGACAGGGGGGATTCCGACCTGTCAGGGAGGGCTCCAAACTGACAAGGGGCACGCCTAATTGAAAGGGGGTACTCCTAATTTACAGGGGGCACTCCTAATTGACAGGGGGCACACCTAATTGAGACGGGGCACTCCTCACTGACAAGGTGCACTCCTTATTGACACGGGGCAAACCTTTTTGACAGGGGGCACTCCTAACTGAAAGGGGGAGCTCCTAGTTAACCAGGTGAACTCCTAATTGACAGCGTTCACTCCTAGGTGACAGGAGGGCACTCCTCATTGACAGGGGGCACTCCCAATTGACGGTGGGGGACTCCTCATTGACGGGGGGCACTCCTCATTGACGGTGGGGAACTCCTCATTGACGGGGGCCACTCCTCATTGACAAGGGTAACCCCTCATTGACAGACGCCTCCTAATTGACAGGGGGCGCTTATCATTGGCAGGGGGCAGTCCTAATTGACTGGGGGCACGACTAATTGACAGGGGGCACTCCTCATTGACAGGGGGCGCTCACCATTGACGGTGGGCCACTCCTGATTGACGAGGGGTCACTCCTAATTGACGGGGGCCACTCCTAATTGACAGGCGGCACTCCGCATTGACAGGGGGCACTCCTCATTGACGGGGGCACTCTTCATTGACAGGGGGCACTCCTCATAGACAGTGGATACTCCTCTTTGACAGTGGGGGTACAGCTAATTGACAAGGGGCACTCCAATTGACAGGGCGCAGCGCAATTGACAGGGGGACTCCAATTGACATGGGGGACTCCTAATTGGCAGGGGGCACACGTCATTGGCAGGGGACACTCCAAATAG
Source organism: Mustelus asterias (assembly GCF_964213995.1). Classification (NCBI taxonomy): domain Eukaryota; kingdom Metazoa; phylum Chordata; class Chondrichthyes; order Carcharhiniformes; family Triakidae; genus Mustelus; species Mustelus asterias. The sequence continues at coordinate 201,774 of NW_027590133.1, forward strand.
GCTGGGGGCACGCGGAATTGGCAGGGGCCGGTCCTAATTGACAGGGCGCACTCCTTATTAACAGGGGCCACTCCTAATTGATTGGGGTCACAGCGAAGATATATGGGTCACTCGTCATTGACAGGGTGCACTCCTAATTGACAGGGGGAACTCCTATTTGACACGGTGCACTCCACGTTGACATGGGCACTCCAAATTGACATGGGGCACTCCTAATTGACAGGGAACACTCCTGACTGACAGGGGGAGCTCCTAATTGACAAGGGGTACTCCTAATTGACAGGGGACACTCCTAAATGACAGGGCGCACCCCTCATTGAAAGGGGGCACTCCTCATTGACAGGGGGCACTCCTCATTGAAACGGGGCATTCCTAATTGACAGAGGGAACTCCTAATTGACAAGGGGCAGTCCTAATTTACAGGGGCCACTCCTAATTGACTGGCCGAGCTCCAAACTGACAAGGGGCACTCCTATTTGAAAGGGGGTACTCCGAATTGACAGGGGGCACTCCTAATTGACAGGGGGCACTCCTAATTGACAGGGTGCACTCCTCATTGAAAGGGGGAACTCCTTATTGACAGCGGGCACTCCAAATTGACATGGGGTCACTCCTAATTGACGGGGGCCACTCCTAACTGATAGAGGGCACTCCGAATTGACAGGGGTCACTCCTAATTGACAGGGGGCACTCCTCTTTTACAGGGGCTCTCCTAATTGACAGTCGACACCCCTCATTGACAGGGGGCACTCCTAATTGAAAGGGGGGCACTCCGAATTGACAGGGATCACTCCGAGTTGACGAGGGCCACTCCTCATTGTCAGGGGCCCTCCGCATTGATGGTGGGGTTCTCCTCATTGAGTAGGGGTCACTCCTCATTGACTGTGGGGCCCTCGTCATTGATGCGGGGGTGGGGGGGAACTCCTCATTGACAAGGGGAACTCCGCATTGACAGGCGCGTCGTAATTGACAGGGTGCACTCCTAATTGGCAAGGGGCACTCCTAATTTACAGGGCCACTCCAAATTGACAGGGCGAGCTCCAAACTGAAAAGGTGCACTCCTAATTGAAAGTGGGTACTCCTAATTGACAGGAGGCACGACTAATTGACAGGGTGCACTCCTCATTGACAGGGGGCACTCCTCAATGAATGGGGGCACTCCTCATTGACAGGGGGCACAGCTAATATTTATGGGTCACTCCTCATTGACGGTGTGGCACTTCTCATTGACAGGGGGCACTCCTAAAGGACAGGGGGCACTCCTAATTTTCGGCGGACGCGACCCATTGACGGGCACTCCTTATTGGCAGGATGCACTCCTCATTGACATGGGCACTCCGAATTGACATGCAGCACTGCTATTTGACAGTGGGCACTCCTTATTGACAGGGAGCTCTCCAATTGACAGGGGGCACACCTCATGGACACGGGGCACTCCTCATTTACAGAGGGCACACCTCATTGACAGGGGGCACTCCTAATTGACAGTTTGCTCTCCTCCTTGAAAGGAGGGGGCACTCCTAATTGACTGTGGGGCACGCCTAATTTGCAGGATTAACTCCTAGGTGACAGGATGGCACTCCTCATTGGCAGGAGGCACTCCACATTGACGGTGGGGGACTCCTCATTGACGGGGGGGGCGCACTCCTCAATGACGGTGGGGAACTCCTCATTGACGGGGCCCACTCCTCATTGACAACGGGGACCCCTCATTGACAGGGGCCTCCTAATTGACAGGGGAACTACAGTTGATATGAGGGACTCCTAATTGACAGCGGGCACTCATCATTGGCAGGGGGCACGACTAATTTTCAGGGGGTACACCAAATTGACAGGGGGCACTCCAAATTGACAGGTGGAACTCCACGTTGACCGGGGGCACTGCTAATTGGCAGGGGGCACTCCTCGTTGACAGTGGACAATCCTCATTGAAAGGGGGGCACTCGTCATTGACACGGGGCACTCACCATTGACGGTGGGGCACTCCTCATTGACTAGGGGTCACTCCTAATTGACAGGGGCATTCCTAATTGACAGGGGCCACTCCTAATTGACAGGGGGAGCTCCTAACTGACAAGAGGCACTCCGATATGATAGAGGGCACTCCGAATTGACAGGGGAGACTCGCAATTGACAGAGAGTAATCCTTATTGACAGGGGGCACTCATCATTGATAGGAGGCACTCCTCATTGACAGGAGGCACTCCTCATTCACAGGGGGCACTCCAATTGACGGGGGGGGGCAATCCAATTGACAGGGGGCACTCCAATCGACACGGGGCACTCCAATTGACATGGGGGTCTCCTAATAGACAGGAGGCACTCTGAATTGACTGGGGGTTACTCCTAATTTATATGGGGTCCTCCTCATTGACGGGGGGGCATTCCTCATTGACGGTGGGGAACTCCGCATTGACGGGGCGGCACTACTCATTGACGGGGGTGCAGTCCTAATTGACAGGGGGCACGCCTAATTGACAGGGCCACTCCTCATTGACAGCGGGCACTCCTCATTGACAGGGGGCACTCCTCTTTGACAGAGGGCACTCCTCATTGACGGTTGGGCAGTCCTCATTGGCGGTGGGGCACTCCTCATTGACGGGGAACTCCTCATTGACAGGAGCCTCCAAATTGACAGGGGGCGCTCCTAATTGACAGGGGGCATTCCTCTTTTACAGGGGGCATTCCTAATTGACAGTGGACACCCCTCATTGAAAGAAGGCACTCCTCATTGATAGGGTGGCACTCCGAATTGACAGGGAGCACTCCTCATGGATAGTGGCGCACTCCTCATTGACGGGGGAGCACTCCTCATTGACGTGGGGGGAATCGTCATAGACGGGGTGGCACTCTTCATTGACGGTGGGGCAATCCTCATTGACAGGGTGAAGTCCTCATTGACACGGGTCACTCCTAATTGATAGGGGCCACCCTTAATTGACAAGGCGCAATCGTAATTGACAGGGGGCACCCCTATCTGACAGGGGCACTCCTAATTGACAGGGGGCACTCCTCTTAGACAGGGGGCTCTCATCTTTGACAGTGGAAAGCCCTCATTGACGGAGGGCACTCCTAATTGACAGGGTGGCACTACTAATTGCCAGGGGTCATTCCTAGGTGACGGGGTCCACTCCTCATTGAGAGGGGGCACTCCTCATTGACAGGGGGTGATCCTCATTGACAGGGGGCACTCCTCATTGACGGTTGGGCACTCCTCATTGACTTTGGGGCACTCCTCATTGACGGGGGGAGCTCTGGTCATTGACAAGGGGAACTCCTCATTTACAGGCGCCTCCTAATTGACAGGGGACACTCCTTATTGACAGGAGGCATTCCAAAATGACAGGAAGTACTCCTAATTGACAGGGGGCACTCGGAACTGCCAGTGGGAGCTCCTGACAAGCGGCACTCCTAACTGCAAGCGGGTACTCTTAATTGATAGGGGGCACTCCTAATTGACAGGGGGTATTCCTAATCGTTAGGGGCCACTCCTCATTGACAGGGTGCACTCCTCATTGACAGGGGCACTCCGCCATGATGGCGGGGCTCTCCTCATGTATGGTGCGGCACTCCTCATTGACGTTGGGGCACTAATCATTGACGGGGGCGGGGGGGGGCACTCCTCATTGACGTGGGGGGAATCCTCATTGACGGGGCGGGCAGTACTCATTCACAGGCGGGGGGAGGGACACCCCTCATTGACGGTGAGGGACTCGTCAATGACAGGGTGAAGTCTTCATTGACAGGGGGCTCTCCTAATTGGCGGGGTCCCTCCTAATTGATAGGTGACACTCCTACTTGACAGGGGAAGCTCGTAATTGACAAGGCGTTATCCTAATGGACAGGGGGCAGAACTACTTGACAGTGGGCACTCCTCATTGACAGGGGGCACTTCTCTTTGACAGGGGGTACTCTAAATGACGGGGGGGGGCACTCCATTTGACGGGGTGCACTCCAATCGACACGGGGCACTCCAATTGTCAGGGTGCACTCCGATTGACAGGGTGCACTCCGATTGACAGGGTGCACTCCGATTGACAGGGGGCACTCCGAATTGACTGGGGGCACTCCTAATTTATATGGGGCACTCCGCATTGACGGTGGGGTACTCCTCATGGACGGTGGGGCATTCCTCATTGACGGTGGCGCACGCCTCATTGAGGAGGGGGCTCTCCTCATTGACAGGGGGCACTCCTAATTGACAGGGTGCTCTCCTCATTGAAAGGGGGAACTCCTTATTGACAGCGGGCACTCCAAATTGACAGGGGTCACTCCTAATTGACGGGGGCCACTCCTAATTGATAGAGGGCACTCCGAATTGACAGGGGTCACTCCTAATTGACAGGGGGCACTCCTCTTTTACAGGGGCTCTCCTAATTGACAGTCGACACCCCTCATTGACAGGGGGCACTCCTAATTGAAAGGGGGGCACTCCTAATTGACAGGGATCACTCCGAGTTGACGGGGGCCACTACTCATTGTCAGGGGCCCTCCGCATTGATGGTGGGGTTCTCCTCATTGAGTAGGGGTCACTCCTCATTGACTGTGGGGCCCTCGTCATTGATGCGGGGGTGGGGGGGAACTCCTCATTGACAAGGGGAACTCCGCATTGACAGGCGCGTCGTAATTGACAGGGGGCACTCCTAATTGGCAAGGGGCATTCCTAATTTACAGGGCAACTCCAAATTGACAGGGCGAGCTCCAAACTGAAAAGGGGTACTCCTAATTGAAAGGGGGTACTCCTAATTGACAGGAGGCACTACTAATTGACAGGGTGCACTCCTCATTGACAAGGGGCACTCCTCAATGAATGGGGGCACTCCTCATTGACAGGGGGCACAGCTAATATTTATGGGTCACTCCTCATTGACGGTGTGGCACTTCTCATTGACAGGGGGCACTCCTAAAGGACAGGGGGCACTCCTAATTTTCGGCGGACACGACTCATTGACGGGCACTCCTAACTGGCAGGATGCACTCCTCATTGACATGGGCACTCCGAATTGACATGCAACACTGCGATTTGACAGTGGGCACTCCTTATTGACAGGGAGCACTTCTAATTGACAGGGGGCACTCCAATTGACAGGGGGCACTCCTCATGGACACGGGGCACTCCTCATTTACAGAGGGCACACCTCATTGACAGGGGGCACTCCTAATCGACAGTTTGCTCTCCTCCTTGAAAGGGGGGGGGCACTCCTAATTGACTGTGGGGCACGCCTAATTTGCAGGGTTCACTCCTAGGTGACAGGATGGCACTCCTCATTGACAGGTGGCACTCCTCATTGACGGTGGGGGACTCCTCATTGACGGGGGGGACGCACTCCTCAATGACGGTGGGGAACTCCTCATTGACGGGGCCCACTCCTCATTGACAACGGGGACCCCTCATTGACAGGGGCCTCCTAATTGACAGGGGAACTACTGTTGATATGAGGGACTCCTAATTGACAGCGGGCACTCATCATTGGCAGGGGGCACGACTAATTTTCAGGGGGTACACCAAATTGACAGGTGGAACTCCACGTTGACCGTGGGCACTGCTAATTGGCAGGGGGCACTCTTCAGTGACAGTGGACAATCCTCATTGAAAGGGGGGCACTCGTCATTGACAGGGGGCACTCACCATTGACGGTGGGGCACTCCTCATTGACTAGGGGTCACTCCTAATTGACAGGGGCACTCCTAATTGACAGGGGCCACTCCTAATTGACAGGGGGAGCTCCTAACTGAGAAGAGGCACTCTGATATGATAGAGGGCATTCGTAATTGACAGGGAAGACTCGTAATTGACAGAGAGTAATCCTTATTGACAGGGGGCAATCATCATTGATAGGAGGCACTCCTCATTGACAGGAGGCACACCTCATTCACAGGGGGCACTCCAATTGACGGGGGGGGGCACTCCAATTGACAGGGGGCACTCCAATCGACACGGGGCACTCCAATTGATATGGGGGACTCCTAATAGACAGGAGGCACTCTGAATTGACTGGGGGTTACTCCTAATTTATATGGGGTCCTCCTCATTGACGGGGGGGGGGGGCATTCCTCATTGACGGTTGGGAACTCCGCATTGACGAGGCGGCACTACTCATTGACGGGGGTGCAGTCCTAATTGACAGGGGGCACGCCTAATTGACAGGGCCACTCCTCATTGACAGCGGGCACTCCTCATTGACAGGGGGCACTCCTCATTGACAGGGGGCACTCCTCATTGACGGTTGGGCAGTCCTCATTGGCGGTGGGGCACTCCTCATTGACGGGGGCGGGGGCTCTCCTCATTGACAAGGGGAACTCCTCATTGACAGGAGCCTCCTAATTGACAGGGGGCGCTACTAATTGACAGGGGGCATTCCTCTTTTACAGGGGGCATTCCTAATTGACAGTGGACACCCCTCATTTAAAGAGGGCACTCCTCATTGATAGGGTGGCACTCCGAATTGACAGGTGTCACTCCTAGGTGACGGGGGCCACTCCTCATTGACAGGGAGCACTCCTCATGGATAGTGGCGCTCCCCTCATTGACGGGGGAGCACTCCTCATTGACGTGGGGGGAATCCTCATTGACAGGGTGAAGCCCTCATTGACATGGGTCACTCCTAATTGATAGGGGCCACCCCTAATTGACAAGGCGCAATCCTAATTGACAGGGGGCACCCCTATCTGACAGGGGGCTCTCATCTTTGACAATGGACAGCCCTCATTGACGGAGGGCACTCCTAATTGACAGGGTGGCACTACTAATTGCAAGGGGTCCTTCCTAGGTGACGGGGTCCACTCCTCATTGACAGGGGGTGATCCTCATTGACAGGGGGCACTCCTCATTGACGGTTGGGCACTCCTCATTGACGGTGGGGCACTCCTCATTGACGGGGGGAGCTCTGGTCATTGACAAGGGGAACTCCTCATTTACAGGCGCCTCCTAATTGACAGGGGACACTCCTTATTGACAGGCGGCATTCCAAAATGACAGGAAGTACTCCTAATTGACAGGGGGCACTCGGAACTGCCAGTGGGAGCTCCTAACTGACAAGCGGCACTCCTAATTGCAAGCGGGTACTCTTAATTGATAGGGGGCACTCCTAATTGACAGGGGGTATTCCTAATCGTTAGGGGCCACTCCTCATTGACAGGGTGCACTCCTCATTGACAGGGGCACTCCGCCATGATGGTGGGGCTCTCCTCATGTATGGTGCTGCACTCCTCATTGACGTTGGGGCACTCCTCATTGACGGAGGCGGGGGGGGGGGGCACTCCTCATTGACGTGGGGGGAATCCTCATTGACGTGGCGGGCACTACTCATTCACAAGCGGGGGGAGGGACACCCCTCATTGACGGTGGGGGACTCGTCAATGACAGGGTGAAGTCTTCATTGACAAGCGGGCTCTCCTAATTGGCAGGGGTCCCTCCTAATTGATAGGTGAAACTCCTACTTGACAGTGGAAGCTCGTAATTGACAAGGCGCTATCCTAATGGACAGGGGGCAGAACAACTTGACAGTGGGCACTCCTCATTGACAGGGGGCACTTCTCTTTGACAGGGGGTACTCTAAATGACGGGGGGGCACTCCATTTGACGGGGTGCACTCCAATCGACACGGGGCACTCCAATTGTCAGGGTGCACTCCGATTGACAGGGTGCACTCCGATTGACAGGGGGCACTCCGAATTGACTGGGGGCACTCCTAATTTATATGAGGCACTCCTCATTGACGGTGGGGTACTCCTCATGGACGGTGGGGCATTCCTCATTGACGGTGGCGCACGCCTCATTGACGAGGGGCTCTCCTCATTGACATGGGGCACTCCTAATTGAAAGGGGGGCACTCCTCATTCATAGGAGGCACTCCTAATTGTCAGGGCCACTCCTCATTGACAGGGGGCACTCCTCATTGACAGAGGCGCTCCTCATTAACAGGGGGCACTCCTCATTGACAGAGGCGCTCCTCATTAACAGGGGGCACTCCTCATTGACGTTTGGGCACTCCTCATTGACGGTGGGGCACTCCTCATTGACGGTGGGGCTCTCCTCATTGACACGGGGAACACCTCGTTGACAGGGGCCTCCTACTTGACAGGGGGCACTCCTCGTTGACAGAGGGCAATCCTCTTTGACAGTGGACACCCCTCATTGACGGAGGGCACTCCTAATTGACAGGGTGGCACTCCTAATTGGCAGGGGTAATTCCGAGGTGACGGGGGCCACTCCTTATTGACAGTGGGCACTACTCATTGACGGTTGGGCACTCCTCATTGACAAGGGGCTCTCCTCATTGACAAGGGGAACTCCTCATTGACAGGAGGCACACCAAAATCACCGGGGCCACTCCTCATTGGCAGTGGGCGATCCTCATTGACGGTGGCGCACTCCTCATTGACCGGGGTGTTGTCCTCATTGACAAGGGGAACTCCTCATTGACAGGGGCCTCCTAATTGACAGGGGGCACTCCTAATTGACAGGGGGCACTCCTAATTGACAGGGGGCACTCCTCTTTGACAGGGAGCACTCCGCTTTGACCGTGGACAACCCTCATTGACGGGGGCACGCCTAATTGACAGGGTGGCACTCTTAATTGACTGGGGCCATTCCGAGGTGACGGGGGCCATTACTCATTTACAGGGGGCACTCCGCATTGATGGTGGGGCCGTCCTCATGGATGGTGGGGCACTGCTCATTGACGGTGGGGCATTCCTCATTGACGCGATGGGAATCGTCATAGACGGAGGCGGGGGGGGGGGCGGGGCGGGGGGAGCGCACTACTCATTCACAGGGTGGCACTCCTCATTGACGGTGGGGCAATCCTCATTGACAGGGTGAAGTCCTCATTGACAGGGGATTCTCCTTATTAATAGGTGTCACTCCTAATTGATAGTGGCCACTCCTAATTGACAAGGCGCAATCATAATTGACAGAGGGCAGACTTAATTGACAGGGGTAACTCCGAATTGGCAGGCGGCACACTTCATTCACAGGGGCACACCTCATAGACAGGGGGCACTACCCGTTGACAGGGGGCGCTCCAATAGACATGGGGCACTCCAATTGACAGGGGGCACTCCAATCGACAGGGGGCACTCCAATTGACAGGGTGTGCTCCAATTGACATGGGTGACTCCTAATTGACAGAGGCCACTCCTAATTGGCAGCGGGCACTACTAATTGGCAGGGGGCACGACTAATTGCCAGGGGGCACTGCTCTTTGACAGGGGGTACTCCAATTTGACAGGGGATCTCCAAATTGTCAGGGGGCACTCCTAATTGGCAGCGTCACTCCAAATTGTCACGGGGCACTCCATAATAACGTTGGGAGCTCCTTCCTGACAAGCGGCACTCCTCATTGCAAGCGGGTACTCTTAATTGACAGGGGGCACTCCAAATTGACAGGGGGTACTCCTCATTGAGAGGGTACACTCCTCACTGACAGGGGGCACTCCTCATTGACAGGTCACTCCGCATTGATGGTGGGGCTCTCCTCATGGATGGTGCAGCACTCCTCATTGACGGTGGTCCACTCCTCATTGACAGGGTGAAGTCATCATTGACAGGGGTCTCTCCTAATTGACAGGGGTCATTCCTAATTGATAGGTGCCACTCCTACTTGACAGGGGGAGATCCTAATTGACAAGGCGCTATCCTAATTGACAGGGGGCAGAACTAGTTGACAGGGGACAGAACTAGTTGACAGTAGGCACTCCTCATTGACAGGGGGCACTGCTCATTGACAGGGTCACTCCTCATTGACAGGGGGTACTCCACTTGACGGGGGCGGGGGGGGGCACTCCAATTGACAGGGTGCACTACAATCGACACGGGGCACTGCAATTGACAGGGTGCACTCCAATTGACATGGGGGACTCCTAATTGACAGGGGGCACTCCTAATTGCCAGTGGCCACTCCTCATTGACGGGGTGCACACCTAATTGACAGCGGTCATTCCTCGGTGACGGGGACCACTCCTCGTTGACAGGGGCCTCTCCTCATTGACTGGGGGCGATCCTTATTGACAGGGGTCACTCCTCATTGACGGTGGGGCAATCCTCATTGACAAGGGGAACTCCTCATTGACAGGGGCCTCGTAATTGACAGGGGGCACTCTTAATTGAGAGGAGGCACTCCTAATTGACAAGGGGCACTCCTCTTTGAAAGGGGGCAGTCCTGATAGACAGTGGGCGATCCTGATTGATAGGGGGTACTCCTCATTGACGGTTGGGCACTCCTCATTGATGGTGGGGCACTCCTCATTGACAGGGGGAACTCCTCATTGACAGGGGCTTCCTAATTGACAGGGGACACTCTGCTTTGACCATGGACACCGCTCATTGACGGGGGGCACGCCTAATTGACAGGGTGGCACTGTTAATAGACAGGGGTCATTCCTTGGTGACGGGGGCCACACCTCATTGACAGTTGGCACTCCGCATTGATGGTGGGGCACTCCTCATGGATGGTGGGGCACTCCTCATTGACGGTGGGGCACTCCTCATTGACGCGTTAGGAATCGTCATAGACGGAGGGGGGTGGACACTACTCATTCACAGGGTGGCAATCCTCATTGACGGTGGGGCAATCCTCATTGACAGTGTGAAGACGTCATTGACAGGGGGCTCTCCTAATTGACAGGGTTCACTCCTAATTGACATGGTGCAATCCTAATTGGCAGAGGGCAGATCTAATTGCCAGGGGGCACTCCTAATTGGCAGCGTGCACGACTAATTGGCAGGGGGCACTACTAATTGCCAGGGGGCACTGCGCATTGACAGGAGGTAGTCCAATTTGACAGGGTCACACCACATTGACAGGGGATCTCCAAATTGACAGGGGGCATTCCTAATTGACAGCGTCACTGCAAATTGTCACGGGGCACTCCCAAAATGACAGGGAGCACTCCTAATTGACAGGGGGCACTCCTAACTGACAGTGGGAGCTCCTTGCTGACATGCGGCACTCCTAATTGCAAGGGGGTACTCTTAATTGTCACGGGGCACTCCTCATTGACAGGGGGTACTCCTCATTGACAGGGGGCACTCCTCATTGACAGGGGCACTCCGCATTGATGGTGGGGCTCTCCTCATGGATTGTGCAGCACACCTCATTGACGGTGGGGCAGTCATCATTCACGGGGGGCACTCCTCATTGACGTGGGGTTAATCCTCATTGATGGGGCGGGCACTAGTCATTCACGGGGGTGGGGGGGGGCACTCCTCATTAACGGTGGGGCACTCCTCATTGACAGGGTGAAGTCTTCATTGACAGGGGGCGCTACTGATTGACAGGGGTCACTCCTAATTGACAGGGGTCACTCCTAATTGATCGGTGCCAATCCTACTTGACATGGGGAGATCCTAATTGACAAGGCGCTATCCTAATTGTCAGAACTAGTTGAGAGGGGACAGAAGTAGTTGACAGTGGGCACTCCTCATTGACAGGGGGCACTCCTCATTGACAGGGGGCACTCCACTTGACGGGGGGGGGTGCACTCCAATTGACGGTGCACTCCAATCGACACGGGGCACTCCAATTTACAGGGGGCACTCCAATTGACAGGGGGCACTCCTCATTGACGCGGGGCACTCCTCATTGACAGAGGGCACACCGCATTTACAGGGGGCACTCCTTATTGAAAATTTGCTCTCCTCAATGAAAGGGGGGGGCACTTCTAATTGACTGGGGGCACTTCTAATTGACAGGGTTCACTCCTTGGTGACAGGAGGGCACTCCTCATTGACAGGGGGCACGCTCCATTGACGGTGGGGGACTCCTCATTGAGGGGGGGGGCACTGCTCAATGATGGTGGGGAACTCCTTATTGACGGGGGCGCACTCCTCATTGACAAGGGGAACCCTTCATTGACGTTGCCTACTAATTAACAGGGGGACTCAAATCGATATGAGGGTCCCCTAATTGACAGGGGGCCCTCCTAATTGCCAGCAGGCACTCCTCATTGACGGGGTACACACCTAATTGACAGGGAGGCACTCCTCATTGACGGCGTACACACCTAAGTGAAAGGGGGCACTCCGAATTGACTGGGGGAACTCCTAATTAATATGGGGCACTCCTCATTGACGGTGGGGTACTCCTCATTGACGGTGGGGTACTCCTCATTGACGGTGGGGCATTCCTCATTGACGGTGGGGCATTCCTCATTGACGGTGGGGCTCTCCTCATTGACGGGGTGGCACTCCTCATTGACAAGGGAAATTCCACATTGACAGGGGCCTCCCAATTGACGGGTGGCACTCCTAATTGACATGGGGGAATTGTCAAAGTCGGGGGTGGAGGGCACTCCTCATTGACGGTGGGGCAATCCTCATTGACGCGGCAGGACTCCTCATTGACGTGGGGGGGAATTGGCATAGTCGGGGGTGGGGGCACTCCTCATTCACGGTGGGACAATCCACAATGACAGGGTGAAGTCCTCATTGACAGGGGTCTCTCATAATTGACAGTGGTCACTGCTAATTGATAGGGTCCACTCCTAATTGACAAGGCGCAATCATAATTGACAGAGGGCAGACCTAACTGACAGGGCGCACTCCTAATTGCCATGGGGCACACCAAATTGACAGGTGGCACTCCGAATTGACATGGGGAGATCGTAATTGATAAGGGGCTCTCCTAATTGAAAGGTGGAGACTCGTAATCGACAGGGGGCACTCCTAATTGACAGTGCCACTCCTCATTCACAGCGGGCACTCCTCATTGACAGTGGGGCACTCCTCATTGACGGGGGGGGGGGGTGGGGGGGGGGCTCTCCTCATTGACAAATGGAACACCTCATTGACAGGGGCCTCCTAATTGTCAGGGGGCCCTCATAATTGACAGACGGCATAATTCATTGACAGGGCCACACATCATTGACAGGGGGCACTCCACGTTGACAGAGGGCACTCCAATAGACAGGGGGCATTCCAATTCACAATGGCCACTCCAATTGACAGGGTGCACTCCAATCGAAAGGGGGGTCTCCTCATTTACAGGGGTCACTCCTAATTGATAGCGGGCACAACTATTTGGAAGGGGGCACTACTAATTGACGGGGGTACTCCAATCTGACAGGGGCACACCAAATTGACAGGGGAACTCCAAATTGAGAGGGGGCGCTCCTAATTGGCAGCGTCATTCCAAATTGTCAGGGAGTACTCCAAAATGACAGGGAGCACTCCTAATTGAAAGGGGGCACTCCTAACTGACCGTGGGCACTCCTCATTGACAGAGGCGCACTCCTCATTGACAGGGGGCACTCCTCACTGACAGGGAGATGTCTTCATTGACAGGGGGCTCTCCTAATTGACAGGGGTCACTCCTAATTGATAGGTGCCACTCCTACTTGACAGGGGGAGATCCTAATTAACAAGGCGCTATCCTAATTGACAGGGGGCAGAACTAGTTGGCAGTGGGCACTCCTCATTGACAGGGTGCACTCCTCATTGACAGGGGGCACTGCTCATTGACAGGCGACACTCCTCATTGACAGGGGGCACTCCAGTTGACGGGGCGGGGGGGCACTCCAATTGACAGGTTTCACTCCAATCGACACGGTGCACCCAGTTGACACGGGGGACTCCTAATTTACAGTGGGCACTCCGAATTGGCAGCAGGCACTCCTCATTGACAGGCTGCACTCCTAATTGACACGGGGTACTCCTAATTTATATGGGGCACTCCTCATTGACGGTGGGGTACTCCTCATTGACGGTGGTGCATTCCTCATTGACGCTGGGGCACTCCTCATTGACGGGGGTGGGGGGGCACTCCTCATTGACAAGGGGAATTCCTCATTGTCAGGGGCCTCCCAATTGACAGGGGGCACTCCTACTCGCCATGGGGCACTCCTAATTGACATGGGGAGTTCGTAATTGATAAGCGGCACTCCTAATTGAAAGGGGGGCACCCCTAATTGACAGGGCCACTCCTCATTGACAGTGGGGCACTCCTCATTGACAAGTTGAACTCCTCATTGACAGGCGGCACACTTCATTGAGAGGGGCACACCTCATTGACAGGGGGCACTCCACATTCACAGGGGGCACTCCAATTGACAGGGAGCACTCCAATTGACAGGGGGCACTTCAATCGAAAGGGGGCACTCCAATCGAGAGGGGGCACTCCAATTGAAAGGGTGCACTCCAATCGAAAGGGGGGACTCCTCATTGACAGTGGTCACTCCTAATTGGCAGCGGGCACAATTAATTGGCAGGGGGCACTACTAATTGCCAGGGGGCACTGCTAATTGACAGGGGTACTCCAATTTGACAGGGAGCACACCAAATTGACAGGGGAACTCCAAATTGACAGGGGGCACTCCAAATTGGCAGCGTCACTCCAAATTATCAGGTGGCACTCCAGAATAACAGGGAGCACTCCTAATTGACAGTGGATGCTCCCAACTGAAAGGGGGCACTCCTAATTGCAAGGGGTTACTCTTAATTGACAGGGGGCACTCCTAATTGACAGGGGGTACTCCTATTCGACAGGAGGGACTCCTCATTGACAGGGTGCACTCCTCATTGACAGGGGCACTCCTCATTAACAGGGGCACTCCGCATTGATGGTGGAGCTCTCCTCATGGATGAGGCGGCACTCCTCATTGACGGTTGGGCACTCCTCATTGACGTGGGATGAATCCTCATTGACGGAGCGGGCACTAATCATTGACGCGGGGGGGGGGGGGCTGGTGGGGGGCACTCCTCATTGGCGGTGGCGCACTCCTCATTGACAGGGTGAAGTCTTCATTGACAGGGGGCTCTCCTAATTGGCAGGGGTCACTCCTAATTGTGAGATGCCACTCCTACTTGACAGGGGGAGATCCTAATTGACAAGGCGCTATCCTAATTGACAGGTGCCAGAAGTAGTTGACAGTGGGTATTCCGCATTGACAGGGGGCACTCCTCATTGACAGGGGGCACTCCTCACTGACAGGGGGCACTCCTCATTGACAGCTGGCACTCCTCATTGACAGGGGGAGCTCCACTTGACGGGGGGTGGGGGGGGGAACTCCAATTGACAGGCTGCACTCCAATCGACACGGGGCACTGCAATTGACAGGGGGCACTCCTAATTGCCAGCGGGCACTCCTCATTGACGGGGTGCACTCCTTATTGACAGGGGAACTCCGACCTGACTGGTGGCACTCCAAATTAATACGTGGGGGGAATTGGCATTGTCGGGGATGGGGGCGCTCCTCATTTACGGCGGGGCAATCCTCATTGACAGGGTGAAATCCTCATTGACAGGGGGCTGTCATAATTGACAGGGGTCACTCCTAATTGATAGGGGCCACTGCTAATTGATAGGGGCCACTGCTAATTGACAGGCGGCACACTTCATTCACAGTGGGCACACCTCATTGACAGGGGGGACTCCTCATTGACAGAGGGCACTCCCCATTGATAGGGGGCACTCCAGTAGACAGGGGGCACTCCAATCGACAGGGGGCACTCCCATTGACAGAATGTACTCCAATTGACATGGGGGTCTCCTAATTGACAGGGGCCACTCCTAATTGGCAGCGGGCACTACTAATTGCCAGGGTGTACTCTTCATTGACGAAGGGCACTCCGCATTGATGGTGGGGCTCTCCTCATGCGACTCGACCTCCTTGACTGCACTGGTACAAGGGATTTTTCCCGACAACACTCCTCGTTGACAGGGTACTCCTCATTGACAGGAGGTACTCCTCCTTGACAGGGGGCACTCCTCATTGACAGGGGGCACTCCTCATTGACAGGGCGCACTCCTAATTGACAGGGGGCACTCCTCATTGACGTGGGGGGAATTGCCAGAGTCGGGGGTGGGGGGCACTCCTCATTGACGGTGGGGCAATGCTCATTGACAGGGTGAAGTCCTCATTGACAGTGGGCTCTCCTAATTGACAGGGGTTACTCCAAATTGATAGGGACTAATCCTAATTGACAAGGCGCAATCCCAATTGTCAGAGGGCAGACCTAATTGACAGAGGTTACTCCTAATTGATAGGGGCCGCTCCGAATTGATAAGGCCCAATCCTTATTGTCACAGGGCAGACCTAATTGACAGGGGGACTCCTAATTGACAGGCGACACACTTCATTGACAGTGGGCACACTTCATTGACAGGGGGCACTCCTCATTGACAGGGGGCACTCCCAATTGACAGGGGGCACTCCAACAGACAGGTGGAACTTCAATTGACAGGGGACACTACAATGGACAGGGGGCACTCCAATTGACAGGATGTACTCCAATTGACATGGGGGACTCCTAATTGACAGGGGCCAATACAAATTGGCAGCGGGCACTACTAATTGGCAGGGGGACTGCTAATTCCAGGGGGTACCCCTCATTGACGGAGGGCACTCCGCATTGATGATGGGGCTCTCCTCATGGATGGTGCCGCACTCCTCATTGAAGGTGCCACACTCCTCATTGACACGGGGCACTCCTGATTGGTAGGGGGCACTCCAAATTGACAGGCGGTACTCCTGAAGGTGGCCATTTTCCAAAGCCATATTTTCCTTATCTCATCAATATTCACCTCATTAAACATATTCATTTATTGGACTGATTGGCACCATTCATAACGTACCCACAATGCAGAGGGGAACACCCGAATGGACAGTCGTTTAAATCCCCCTCTGCGCAGCTGAGAGACCATTAATTTCAAAGCCGACAAAAGATCCTTATTCTGCCCAGCAATAGCACGAAGCTGCATTTTAAACCGGCCCTTGGCCAGAAGATCGGGATATCAACGAGTCAAGACCTGGCAGTGGAATATATGGCATAACTGTACATTAAATAAAACATTATGGAAATGAAATGGCCAAGGGAGGCAAAGAAACTTAATAAACCAGGATAAAAATAATAAAAAATTAGATTAAATCCCCCTCCACACAGCAGGACAAAATGACATTAACACCTAATCTCGCAAGCATCGAATACAGACACAAAACTTCAGAGGTCGATTTCAATGAGGGGACACATCGAGAGGATAATGGGAAACACATTAAAACACCGGGGCAAGAACAGGCAATCCCATTAACACGGACAAAAACCACACAGATGCAAATTGCCAAACTCTACCAGGGAACTTCCTGACCAGATAGGCCACTTTTTAGAATTGTAAAAATGTATGAGCAAATGTTCCCGCTCGAATTTGGATTCCTATAAATATCCAGAGCAAATGTGGAACTGTTGAGATCAACGTGGCCAAGCCACTGTTTCTAAGCTGGCTGCGGGGGTCTCCCAGGGATCCCAGTAATTGTACAATAAAGAAAAACGCTTTGAACCTTGCCTTGCGATTCGACCTCCTTGAATGAACTGGTACAAGGGATTTTTCCCGACAACACTGCTCATTGACAGGCGGTACTCCTCATTGACAGGGGGCACTCCGCCTTGACACGGGGCACTCCTCATTGACAGGGGTCACTCCTAATTGATAGGTGCCACTCCTACTTGATTGGGGGAGCTCCTAATTGACAAGGCGCTATCCTATTTGACAGGGGGCAGAACTAATTGACCGTGGGCACTCCCCATTAACAGGGGTCACTCCTCCTTGACAGGGGACACTCCTCATTGGCAGGGGGCACTCCTCATTGTCAGGGGCGCACTCCTCATTGACAGGGGGCACTCCTCATTGACGTTGGGGAATCCTCATTGACAGGGTGAAGGCTTCATTGACAGAGGGCTCTCCTAATGAACAGGGGTCACTCCCAATTGATAGTTGCAAATCCTATTTGACAGGGGGAGCTCCACATTGACAAGGCGCTATCCTAATTGACAGGGGACAGAAGTAGTTGACAGTGGGCACTCCCCATTGACAGGGGGCACTCCTCATTGCCAGGAGGCACTCCTCCTTGACAGGGGGCACTCCTCATTGGCAGGGGGCACTCCTCATTGACAGTGGGGCACTCCTCATTGACTGGGGACACTCCACATTGACGTGGGTGGAATCCTCATTGACAGGGTGAAATCTTCATTGACTGGGGGCTCCCCTAATGAACACGGGTCACTCCAAATTGATAGGTGCCACTCCTACATGACAGGGGGAGCTCCTAATTGACAAGGCGCTATTCTAATTGACAGGGGGCAGAACAAATTGACAGGGGGCACTCCTCATTGACAGGGGACACTCATCATTGGCAGGGGGCACTCCTCATTGACAGGGGGCACACCTCATTGACAGGGGGCATTCCAATTGACGGGGGGCAGTCCAATTGACAGGGGGCACTCCAATCGACACGGGGCACTCCAATTTACATGGGGGACTCCGTAATTAACAGGGGACACTCCGAATTGGCAGCGGGCACTCCTCAGTGACAGGGTGCACTCCTAACTGACAGGGGGTATTCCTAATTTATATGGGGCACTAATCATTGACGGTGAGGTGCTTTTCAATGACGGTGGGGCATTCCTCATTGACGGTGGGGCACTCCTCATTGACGGTGGTGGGCACACCCTATTGACGTGGGGGTGTACAACCCATTGACAAGGGGAATTCCTCATTGTCAGGGGCCTCCCAATTGACATGGGCCACTCCTAATTGCCATGGGGCACTCCTAATTGACAGGGGGCACTCGTAATTGAAATGGGGAGCTCGTAACTGATAAGGGGCACTCCTAATTGACAGGGGTCACTCCTCATTGAAAGGACCACTCCTCATTGACAGCGGGCACTCCTCCTTGACAGGGGGCACTCCTCATTGACAGGGGGCACTCCTCATTGACGGTTGGGCACTCCTCATTCACAGTGGGGCACTCCCCATTGACGGGGGGGGGGCTCTCCTAATTGACAAGTGGAACTCCTCATTGACAGGGGCCTCCTAATTGACAGGGGGCACTCCTAATTCAAAGTGGACCCCCCCCACCATTGACGGGGGCACTCCTAATTGACAGACTGGGACTCCTAATTGACAGGGGTCACTCCTAGGTGACGGGGGCCACCCGTCATTGACACGGGCACTCCGCATTGATGGTGGGGCCCTCCTCATGGATGGTGGGGCACTCCTCATTGACGATGGGGCACTCCTTATTGACGGGGGGGGGCAATCCGCATTGACAGGGTGAAGTCCTCATTGACAGGGGGCTCTCCCAATTGACAGGGTCACTCCAAATTGATAGGGGCCACTCCTAATTGACAGGGGGCACTCCTAATTGACAGGCGGCACACTTCATTGACAGGGGGCACACCTCATTGAAAGGGGGGCACTCCTCATTAACAGGGGGCGCTCCAAATGACAGGGGGCATTCCAATCGACAGGGGGCACTCCAATTGACAGGGTGTAATCCAATTGACATGGCGGACTCCTAATTGACATGGGCCACTCCTAAGTGGCAGCGTGCACTACTAATTGGCAGGGGGGACTAATAAATGTCAGGGGGCACACTAAATTGACAGGGGAACTCCACATTGACAGGGGGCGATCCAAATTGACAGGGGAACTCCAAATTGACAGGGGGCACTCCTAATTGACAGGGGAACTCCAATTTGACAGGGGGCACACCAAATTGACACGGGAACTCCAAATTGATAGGGGGCAATCCTAATTGGCACCGTCACTCCGAATTGGCAGGGGCTACTCCAAAATGACTGGGAACACTCCTAATTGACAGGGGGCACTCCTAACTGACAGTGTGAGCTCCAAACTGACAAGCGGCACTCCTAATTGCAAGGGGGTACTCTTTATTGACAGGGGGCGCACCTAATTGACAGGGTGCAATCCTAATCGTCAGTGGGCACTCCCCATTGACAGGGTGCATTCCTCATTGACAGGGAGCACTCCTCATTGACAGTTGCACTCCGCATTGATGGTGCGGCTCTCCTCATCGATGGTGGGGCACTCCTCATTGACGGTGGGACACTCCTCATTGACAGGGCGCACTCCTAATTGACAAGGGGGAACTGCTCATTGACGTGGGGGGAATTGGCATAGTCGGGGGTGGGGGGCACTCCTCATTGACGGTGGGGCAATGCTCATTGACAGTGTGAAGTCCTCTTTTTCAGGGGGCTCACCACATTGACAGGGGTCACTCCTATTTGATAGGGGCCACTCCTATTTGACACGGCGCAATCCTAATTGTCAGAGGGCAGGCCTAATTGACAGGGGGCACTCCTAATTGACAGGCGGCACACTTCATTGAGAGTGGGCACACCTCATTGACAGGGGGCAATCCTCATTGACAGGGGGCACTCCCCATTGACAGGAGGAAACTCCAATAGACAGGGGACACTCCAATTGACAGGGGGCACTCCAATTGACAGGATGTACTCCAATTGACATGGGGGACTCCTAATTGACACGGGCCACTACTAATTGGCAGCGGGCACTACTAATTGGCAGGGGGACTCCTACTGCCTGGGGGTACCCCTCATTGACGGAGGGCACTCCGCATTGATGGTGGGGCTCTCCTCATGGATGGTGCCGCACTCCTCATTGACGGTGGGGCACTCCACATTGTCACGGGGCACTCCTCATTGACGGTGGGACATTCCTCATTGACAGGGCGCACTCCTCATTGACAGGGGGAACACCTCATTGACGTGGGGGGAATTGGCATAGTCGGGGGTGAGGGGCACTCCTCATTGACGGTGAAGCAATGCTCATTGACAGGGTGAAGTCCTCATTTTCAGGGGCGCACCTAATTGACACGGGGCACTCCTCATTGACGGTGGGACACTCCTCATTGCCAGGGGGCACTCCCCATTGACAGGCGGTACTCCTGAAGTAGGCCATTTTCCAAAGCCATATTTATATTATCTTATCAATATTCACCTCATAAAACATATTCATTTTTAGGACTGATTGGCACCATTCATTACGTGCCCACAATGCCGAGGGGAACACCCGAATGGACATTCGTTTAAATCCCCCTCTGCACAGCTGAGAGACCATTAATTTCAAAGCCGACAAAAGATCCTTATTCTGCCCAGCAACAGCACGAAGCTGCATTTTAAACAGGCCCTTGGCCAGAAGTTCGGGATATCTGCGAGTCAAGACCTGGCAGTGGAATATATGGCATAACTGTACTGTAAATAAAATATTATGGAAATGAAATGGCCAAGGGAGGCAAAGAAACTTAATAAACCAAGATAAAAATAATAAAAGATTAGATTAAATCCCCCTCCACACAGCAGGACAAAATGACATTAACACCTAATCTCGCAAGCATCGAATACAGACACAAAACTTCAGAGGTCGATTTCAATGAGGGGACACATCGAGAGGATAATGGGAAACACATTAAAACACCGGGCCAAGAACAGGCTTTCCCATTAACACGGACACACACCATACAGATGCAAATAGAAAAACTCTACCAGGGAACTTCCTGACCAGATGGGACATTTTTAGGTATTGTAAAAATGTATGAGCAAATGTTCCCGCTCGAATTTGGATTCCTATAAATATCCAGAGTAAATGTGTAACTGTTGAGATCAACGTGGCCAAGCCACTGTTTCTCAGCTGGCTACGGGGGTCTCTCTGGGATCCCAGTAATTGTACAATAAAGAAAAACGCTTTGAACTTTGCCTTGCGACTCGCCCTCCTTGACTGCACTGGTCCAAGCGATTTTTCCCGACAACACTCCTCATTGACAGGCGGTACTCCTCCTCGACAGGGGGCACTCGTCATTGACAGGGGGCACTCCTCAATGACAGGGCGCATTCCTAATTGACAGGGGGTATTCCTCATTGACGTGGGGGGAATTGGCATAGTCGGGGGTGGGGGGCACTCCTCATTGACGGTGGGGCAATCCTCATTGACAGGGTGCAGTCCTCATTGACAGGGGGCTCTCCTAATTGATAGGGGCCACTCCTATTTGACACGGCGCAATCCTAATTGTCAGAGTGCAGAGCTAATTGACAGGGGGCATTCCTAATTGACAGGCGGCACACTTCATTGAAAGTGGGCACACCTCATTGACAGGGGGCACTCCTCATTGACAGGGGGACTCCCCATTGACAAGGGAAACTCCAATAGACAGGGGGCACTCCAATAGACAGGGGGCGCTCCAATCGACAGGGGGCACTCCAATTGACAGGATGTACTCCAATTGACATGGGGGACTCCGAATTGACAGGGGCCACTACTAATTGGCAGCGGGCACTACTAATTGGCAGCGGGACCCCTACTGCCAGGGGGTACCCCTCATTGACGTAGGGCACTCCGCATTGATGGTGGGGCTCTCCTCATGGATGGTGCCGCACTCCTCATTGACGGTGGGGCACTCCACATTGACACGGGGCACTCCTCATTGACGGTGGGACACTCCTCATTGACAGGGGGCACTCCCCATTGACAGGCGGTACTCCTGAAGTAGGCCATTTTCCAAAGCCATATTTTTATTATCTTATCAATATTCACCTCATAAAACATATTCATTTTTGGACTGATTGGCACCATTCATTACATGCCCACAATGCCGAGGGGAACACCCGAATGGACATTCGTTTAAATCCCCCTCTGCACAGCTGAGAGACCATTAATTTCAAAGCCGACAAAAGATCCTTATTCTGCCCAGCAACAGCACGAAGCTGCATTTTAAACCAGCCCTTGGCCAGAAGATCGGGATATCTGCGAGTCAAGACCTGGCAGTGGAATATATGGCATAACTGTACTGTAAATAAAATATTATGGAAATGAAATGGCCAAGGGAGGCAAAGAAACTTAATAAACCAGGATAAAAATAATAAAAGATTAGATTAAATCCCCCTCCACACAGCAGGACAAAATGACATTAACACCTAATCTCGCAAGCATCGAATACAGACACAAAACGTCAGAGGTCGATTTCAATGAGGGGACACATCGAGAGGATAATGGGAAACACATTAAAACACCGGGCCAAGAACAGGCAGTCCCATTAACACGGACACACACCATACAGATGCAAATAGAAAAACTCTACCAGGGAACTTCCTGACCAGATGGGACACTTTTTAGGTATTGTAAAAATGTATGAGCAAATGTTCCCGTTCGAATTTGGATTCCTCTAAATATCCAGAGTAAATGTGTAACTGTTGAGATCAACGTGGCCAAGCCACTGTTTCTAAGCTGGCTACGGGGGTCTCCCTGGGATCCCAGTAATTGTACAATAAAGAAAAACGCTTTGAACCTTGCCTTGCGACTCGACCTCCTTGACTGCACTGGTCCAAGCGATTTTTCCCGACAACACTCCTCATTGACAGGCGGTAATCCTCCTTGACAGGGGGCACTCCTCATTGACAGGGGGCACTCCTCAATGACAGGGCGCACTCCTCATTGACAGGGGGTACTCCTCATTGACGTGGGGGGAATTGGCATAGTCGGGGGTGGGGGGCACTCCTCATTGACGGTGGGGCAATCCTCATTGACACGGTGCAGTCCTCATTGACGGGGCTCTCCCAATTGATAGGGGCCACTCCTATTTGGCACGGCGTAATCCTAATTGTCAGAGTGCAGACCTAATTGACAGGGGGCACTCCTAATTGACAGGCGGCACACTTCATTGAAAGTGGGCACACCTCATTGACAGGGGGCACTCCTCATTGACAGGGGGACACCCCATTGACAAGGGAAACTCCAATAGACAGGGGGCACTCCAATAGACAGGGGGCGCTCCAATCGACAGTGGGCACTCCAATTGACAGGATGTACTCCAATTGACATGGGGGACTCCTAATTGACAGGGGCCACTACTAATTGGCAGCGGGCACTACTAATTGGCAGGGGGACTCCTACTGCCAGGGGGTACCCGTCATTGACGGAGAGCACTCCGCATTGATGGTGGGGCACGCCTCATGGATGGTGCCGCACTCCTCATTGACGGTGGGGCACTCCACATTGACACGGGGCACTCCTCATTGACGGTGGGACACTCCTCATTGGCAGGGGGCACTCCTAATTGACAGGCGGTACTCCTGAAGGAGGCAATTTTCCAAAGCCATTCTTTATTATCTCATCAATATTCACCTCATTAAACATATTCATTTTTGGACTGATTGGCACCATTCATTACGTGCCCCAATGCAGAGGGGAACACCCGAATGGACGTTCGTTTAAATCCCCCTCTGCACAGCTGAGAGACCATTAATTTCAAAGCCGACAAAAGATCCTTATTCTGCCCAGCAACAGCACGAAGCTGCATTTTAAACCAGCCCTTGGCCAGATGATCGGGATATCTGCGAGTCAAGACCTGGCAGTGGAATATATGGCGTAACTGTACATTAAATAAAATATTATGGAAATGAAATGGCCAAGGGAGGCAAAGAAACTTAATAAACCAGGATAAAAATAATAAAAGATTAGATTAAATCCCCCTCCACACAGCAGGACAAAATGACATTCACACCTAATCTCGCAAGCATCGAATACAGACACAAAACTTCAGAGGTCGATTTCAATGAGGGGACACATCGAGAGGATAATGGGAAACACATTAAAACACCGGGCCAAGAACAGGCAGTCCCATTAACACGGACACAAACCATACAGATGCAAATAGAAAAACTCTACCAGGGAACTTCCTGACCAGAGAGGCCACTTTTTAGGTATGGTAAAAACGTATGAGCAAATGTTCCCGCTCGAATTTGGATTCCTATAAATATCCAGAGTAAATGTGTAACTGTTGAGATCAACGTGGCCAAGCCACTGTTTCTAAGCTGGCTACGGGGGTCTCCCTGGGATCCCAGTAATTGTACAATAAAGATAAACGCTTTGAACCTTGCCTTGCGACACGCCCTCCTTGACTGCACTGGTCCAAGCGATTTTTCCCGACAACACTCCTCATTGACAGGCGGTACTCCTCCTTGACAGGGGGCACTCCTCATTGACAGGGGGCACTCCTCAATGACAGGGCGCACTCCTCATTGACAGGGGGTACTCCTCATTGACGTGGGGGGAATTGGCATAGTCGGGGGTGGGGGGCACTCCTCATTGACGGTGGGGCAATCCTCATTGACAGGGTGAAGTCCTCATTGACAGGGGGCTCTCCTAATTGATAGGGGCCACTCCTAATTGACACGGCGCAATCCTAATTGTCAGAGTGCAGACCTAATGGACAGAGGGCACTCCTAATTGACACGCGGCACACTTCATTGACAGTGGGCACACCTCAATGACAGGGGGCACTCCTCATTGACAGGGGACACTCCTCATTGACAGGCGGTACTCCTCATTGACAGGCGATACTCCTCATTGACAGGGGGCACTCCGCTTTGACACGGGGCACTCCTCATTGACAGGGGTCACTCCTCATTGGAAGGGGGCACTACTCATTGACAGGGGCACACTCCTCATTGACAGGGGGCACTCCACATTGACGTGTGGGGAATCCTCATTGACGGGGTGGGCACTACTCATTAACAGGTGGGGCACTCCTCATTGACACGGTGAAGGCTTCATTGATAGGGGGCTCTCCTAATGAACAGGGGTCACTCCGAATTGATAGCTGCCACTCCTATTTGACAGGGGGCAGAACTAATTGACAGTGGGCACTCCCCATTGACAGGGGGCACTCGTCATTGACAGGGGACACTCCTCATTGACAGGGGGCACTCCAATCGACACGGGACACTCCAATTTACATGGGGGACTCCTAATTAACAGGGGGCACTCCGAATTGGCAGCGGGCACTCCTCATTGACAGGGTGCACTACTAACTGACAGGGGGCATTCCTACTTTATATGGGGCACGACTCATTGACGGTGGGGTACTCCTCATTGACGGTGGGGCATTCCTCACTGACGGTGGGGCACTCCTCATTGACGGGGTTGGGCACTCCTCATTGATGTGGGGGTGTACACCTCATTGACAAGGGGAATTCCTCATTGTCGGGGCCCACCAATTGACAAGGGGCACTCCTAATTGCCATGGGGCACTCCTAATTGACAGGGGCACTCATAATTGACATGGGGAGCTCGTAACTGATAAGGGGCACTCCTAATTGAAAAGGGGGCACTCCTCATTGACAGGGCTCACTCCTCATTGACAGGGCCAGTCCTCATTGACAGCGGGCACTCCTCCTTGGCAGGGGGCACCCTTCATTGACAGGGGACACTCCTCATTGACGGTTGGACACTCCTCATTGACAGTGGGGCACTCCTCATTGATGGGGGGCTCTCCTCATTGACAAGTGGAACTCCTCAATGACAGGGGCCTGCTAATTGACAGGGTGCTCTCCTAATTCACAGTGGACACACCCCATTGACGGGGGCACTCCTAATTGACAGAGTGGGACTCCTAATTGACAGGGGTCACTCCTAGGTGACGAGGGCCACTCCTCATTGACAGGGGGCACTCCGCATTGATGGTGGGGCCCTCCTCATGGATGGTGGGGCACTCCTCATTGACGGCGGGGCACTCCTTATTGACGGGGGGGGCACTCCTCATTGACGTGGGAGGAATCGTCATAGAAGGAGGGGGGCACTGCTCATTCACAGGGTGGCACTCCTAATTGACGGTGGGCAATCCGCATTGACAGGGTGAAGTCGTAATTGACAGGGGGCTCTCCTAACTGACAGGGGTCACTCCTAATTGATAGGGGCCACTCCAAATTGACAGGTAGCACTCCTAATTGACAGGCGGCACACGTCATTGACAGGGGGCACACCTCATTGAAAGGGGGCACTCCTCATTGACAGGGGGCACTCCTTATTGACATGGGGCACTCCTCATTGACAGGGGGCGCTACAAATGACAGGGGGCATTCCAAATGACAGGGGGCACTGCAATCGACAGGGGGCACTCCAATCGGCAGGGGGCACTAAAATTCACAGGTTGCAGTCCAATTAACATGGCGGAATCCTAATTGACAGGGACCACTCCTAAGTGGCAGCGGGCACTACTAATTGGCAAGGGGGACTACTAAATGCCAGGGGGCACCCCAAATTGACAGGGGAACTCCAAATTGACAGGGGGCACTCCTAATTGACAGGGGAACTCCAAATTGACAGGGGACACTCCTAATTGACAGGGGAACTCCAATTTGACAGGGGACACTCCTCATTGGCAGCGTCACTCCGAATTGGCAGCGGGTACTCCAAAATCACAGGGAACACTCCTAATTGACAGGGGGCACTCCGAACTGACAGTGGGAGCTCCAAACTGACAAGCGGCACTCCTAATTGCAAGAGGGTACTCTTAATTGACAGGGGGAATTCCTAATTGACAGGGTGAACTCCTAATCGTCAGGGGGCACTCCCCATTGACAGGGTGCATTCCTCATTGTCAGGGAGCACTTCTCATTGACAGGGGCACTCCGCATTGATGGTGGGGCTCTCCTCATTGACGGGTGGGCACTCCACATTGACTTGGGGGGAGTCCTCATTGACGGAGCGGCCACTACTCATTCTCGGGGGCTGGCACTCTTCATTGACGGTGGCGCACTCCTCATTGAAGGGGTGAAGTCTTCACGGACAGGGGGCTCTCCTAATTGACAGGGGTCTCTCCTAATTTACTGGGCCCACTCCTAATTGACAGGGGGAGCTCCTAACTGACAAGGGGCACTCCTATATGAATGGGTGCACTCCTAATTGACAGGGGAGACTCGTAATTGAATTGGGGAAATGCTTATTAACAGGGGGCACTTCTCATTGACAGGGGGCACACCGCATTGACAGGGGACACTCCAATTGACAGAGGGCACTCCAATCGACAAGGGGCACTCCAATTAATAGGGTGCAATCCAATTCACATGGGGGACTCCTAATTGACAGGGGGCACTCCTAATTGGCAGCGGGCACTCCTCATTGACAGGGTGCACTCATCATTGAATGGGGGCACTCCGAATTGACTGGGGGTACGCCTAATCTATATGGGGCACTCCTCATTGACGGTGGGGTACACCCTATTGACGGTGGGGCACTCCTCATTGTTGGGGGCACTCTCATTGACGGGGGGGCACTCCTCATTGACAAGGGGAATTCCTCATTGACAGGGGCCTCCCAGCTGACAGGGGGCTCTCGTAATTGTCAGGGGCCCTCCTAATTGACATGGGGCACTCATAATTGACATTGGGCTCTGTTCATTGTCAGGGGGACCTCGTAATTGATATGGGGCACTCCTAATTGAAAGGGGGCACTCCTAATTGGCAGGGCGGCACACCTAATTAACAGGGTGCGCTCCTAATTGACATGGCCACTCCTCATTGTCAGCGGGCAATCCTCATTGACAGGGGGCACTCCTCATTGGCAGGGGGGCACTTCTAATTGAAAGGGTGTCACTCCTAATTCACAGGGGTCACTCCTATGTGACAGGGGCACTCCTCATTGACAGGCGGCACTCCACATTGACGGTGGGGGTACGGCTCATTGACGGGGGGGGCACTCCTCATTGACGGGAGGGCACTCTTCATTGACGGTGGGGCACACCTCATTGACGGGGGGGGGGGCACTCCTCATTGACAAGGGGAACTCCTCATTGACTGGGGGCGGTCCTTGAACAAAGAGAACAAAGAACAAAGAACAGTACAGCACAGGAAACAGGCCCTTCGGCCCTCCAAGCCTGTGCCGCTCCTTGGTCCAACGAGACACATCGTTTGTATCCCTCCATTCCCAGGCTGCTCATGTTACTATCCAGGTAAGTCTTAAACGATGCCAGCGTGCCTGCCTCCACCACCCTACTTGGCAGCGCATTCCAGGCCCCCACCACCCTCTGTGTAAAAAACGTCCCTCTGATATCTGAGTTACACTTCGCCCCTCTCAACTTGAGCCCGTGACCCCTCGTGATCGTCACCTCCGACCTGGGAGGAAGCTTCCCACTGTTCACGCTATCTCTTGCCTTCATAATCCTGTACACCTCTAATAGATCTCCCCTCTTTCCCCGTCTTTCCAGGGGGAACAACCCCAGTTTACCCAATCTCTCCTCATAGCTAAGACCCTCCATACTAGGCAACATCCTGGTAAACCTTCTCGACACTCTCTCTAATGCCTCCACGTCCGTCTGGTAGGACGGCGAACAGAACTGGACGCAGTATTCCAAATGTGGCCTAAACAGCGTTCTATACAGCTGCATCATCAGATTCCAGCTTTTATACACTATACCCCGTCCTATAAAGGCAAGCATACCATATGCCTTCTTTGGCAAACCTCGATCCCTCTGTGTTTCTTTACTCCTGATGACTCTGCCATTTATTGTATAACTCCTCCCGACATTATTTCTTCCAAAATGCATCACTTCGCGTTGATCCGGATTAAACTCCATCTGCCACCTCTCCGCTCAATTTTCCAGCCTATCGATATCCTGCTGTATTGCCCGACAATGCTCTTCGCTATCCGCAAGTCCAGCCATCTTCGTGTCATCTGCAAACTTGCTGATCACACCAGTTACAACTTCTTCCAATTCATTTATTTATATCACAAATAGCAGAGGCCCCACTACAGAGCTCTGCGGAACACCACTGGTCACAGATCTCCAGCCGGAAAACGACCCTTCGACCACTACCCTCTGTCTCCTATGGCCAAGCCAGTTCTCCACCCATCTAGCCACTTCTCCTTGTATCACATGAGCCTTAACCTTCCTAACCAACCTGCCATGTGGGACTTTGTCAAATGCCTTACTGAAATCGATATAGACCACATCCACGGCCCTTCTTTCATCAACCGTTTTTGTCACTTCCTCAATAAACTCCATCAAATTTGTAAGGCACGACCTCCCTATGACAAAACCATGCTGTCTGTCACGAATGAGATTGTTCCGTTCTAAATGCACATACATCCTGTCTCCAAGAATGCTCTCCAACAACTTCCCTGCCACGGACGTCAAGCTCACCGGCCGATAATTTCCTGGGTTATCCCTGCTACCTTGTTAAACAACGGGACCACATTCGCTATCCTCCAATCCGCAGGGACCTCACTCGTGTCCAAAGAAGCGACAAAGATTTCCATCAGAGGCCCAGCAATTTCATCTCTCGTCTCCCTGAGCAGTCGAGGATAGATGCCATCAGGCCCTGGGGCTTTGTCAGATTTAATGTTCCCTAAAAAACCTAACACTTCCTCTCTTGTAATGGAGATTTTCTCTAACGGGTTAACACCTCCCTCCGAGACACTCCCGGTTAACACGCCCCTCTCCTTCGTGAATGCCGATGCAAAGTATTCATTTAGGATCTCCCCTATTCCCTTGGGTTCTAAGCATAATTCCCCTCCTTTGTCCCTGAGAGGTCCGATTTTCTCCCTGTCAACTCTTTTGTTCCTAACGTATGAATAGAATGCCTTAGGATTCTCCTTAATCCTGCCTGCCAAGAACATCTCGTGACCTCTTTTTGCCCGTAACTCCCCGTTTGAGTTCTTTCCTCCTCTCTCTGTATTCCTCCAGAGCTCCGTCTGTTTTCAGTTGCCTGGACTCAACGTACGCCTCCCTTTTCATTTTAATCAGATCCTCAATTTCCCTGGTTATCCACGGCTCTCGAATCCTACGTTTCCTATCTTTCCTTTTTACAGGCACATGCCTATCCTGCAGCCTCATCAATAGTTCCTTAAAAGACTCCGACATGCCAGACGCGGAGTTACCCTCGAACATTCTCTCCCAATCAACATCCACCAATTCCTGCCAAATCCGGCTATAGTTAGCCTTCCCCCAATTTAGCACCCTGCTCGTAGGACAGCACTCATCCTTGTCCATTACCATAAGACCATAAGACATAGGAGCGGAAGTAAGGCCATTCGGCCCATCGAGTCCACTCCACCATTCAATCATGGTTGATTTCAACTCCATTTACCCGCGCTCTCCCCATAGCCC
Organism: Mustelus asterias; assembly: GCF_964213995.1. NCBI lineage: Eukaryota > Metazoa > Chordata > Chondrichthyes > Carcharhiniformes > Triakidae > Mustelus > Mustelus asterias. The sequence continues at coordinate 232,470 of NW_027590133.1, forward strand.
TTAATTCCTCGAGAAATCAAGAATTTATCAATTTCTGTCTTGAAGACGCTCAACGTCTCGGCCTCCACAGCCGTCTGTGGCAATGAATTCCACAGACCTACCACCCTCTGGCTGAAGAAATCTCTCCTCATCTCTGTTCTAAAGTGACTCCCTTTTATTCGAAGGCTGTGCCCCCGCGTCCTAGTCTCCCCTGCTAATGGAAACAACTTCCCTCCGTCCATCCTATCTAAGCCGTTCATTATCTTGTAAGTTTCTATTAGATCTCCCCTCAACCTCCTAAACTCCAATGAATATAATCCCACGATCCTCAGACGTTCATCATATGTCAGGCCTACCATTCCTGGGATCATCCGTGTGAATCTCCGCTGGACCCGCTCCAGTGTCAGTATGTCCTTCCTGTGGTGTGGAGCCCAAAATTGCTCACAGTACTCCAAATGGGGCCTAACCAGTGCTTTATAAAGCCTCAGAAGTACATCCCTGCTTTTGTATTCCAAGCCTCTTGAGATAAATGACAACATTACATTTGCTTTCTTAATTACGGACTCAACCTGCAAGTTTACCTTTAGAGAATCCTGGACTAGGACTCCCAAGTCCATTTGCACTTTAGCATTATGAATTTTGTCACCGTTTAGAAAATAGTCCATGCCTCTATTCTTTTTTCCAAAGTGCAAGACCTCGCACTTGCCCACGTTGAATTTCATCAGCCACTTCTTGGACCATTCTCCTAAACTGTCTAAATCTTTCTGCAGCCTCCCCACCTCCTCAATACTACCTGCCCCTCCACCTATCTTTGTATCATCGGCACACTTGGCCAGAATGCCCCCAGTCCCGTCATCTCGATCGTTAATATATAAAGAGAACAGCTGTGGCCCCAACACTGAACCCTGCGGGACACCACTTGTCACCGGTTGCCATTCTGAGAAAGAACGTTTTATCCCAACTCTCTGCCTTCTGTCTGACAGCCAATCGTCAATCCATTTTAGTACCTTGCCTCGAATACCATGGGCCCTTATTTTACTCAGCAGTCTCCCGTGAGGCACCTTGTCAAAGGCCTTTTGGAAGTCAAGATAGATAAAGTTACTATCCGAAGGTTCACAGAGTTGTGGTCACTTTTTGCCACATGTTCCCCTACCGAAACTTTGACGACCTGACCGGGCTCATTTCCCAGAACTAGGTCCAGTATAGCCCCCTCCCTCGTCGGGCTATCTACATCTTGTTCCAAAGAACCTTCCTGACGCATTTTACAAATTCCTCCCCGTCCGGACCCCCAGCTCTAAGCACTTTCCAGTCTGTGCCAGGGAAATTAAAGTACCCCAGTGCAACAACCCTATTCATCAGCACCGATCCAGAATCTCCTGACATATCCTTTCTTCCACTTCCCGTGGGCTGTTGGGTGGTCTGTAGTACACCCCCAGCATAGTGACTGCACCCTTCCTGTTTCTGAGTTCCACCCACAGCGACTCAGTACATGACCCCTCTAAGTTGTCTACCCTCTGCACCGCGGAAATATGCTCCTTAACTAATATCGCTACTCCCCCACCTTTTTTAGCCCCTCCTGTGTCTCGTCTAAAACACTTCTACCCTGGAATATTCACCTGCCAGTTCTGTCCTACTTTTAACCAAGTTTCCGTCACCGCAACCACGTCCAAATTCCGCATAAGCATTAAGGACCTAACTTCGTCTGCTTTACCCGTTGCGCTCCTCGCATTGAAGCAGATGCACTCCAGACCCCCAGGCCCACTCAGGGCATCCTCCTCCAGAGTGCTCCTCTTCATAGCTAGCCTTGCCCTGGCCCCCAGCTCAACCCCAGCCTCAGTATTTACTGGCCTACCGTTTTGTTCCCCAGCCCCCTGCCACAGTCGTTCAAATCCTGCCGAAACATTCTCGCAAAACTCCCAGCCAAGATATTTGCTCCCTCATTGAAAGGGGGTACTCCTCATTCACAGGGGACACTCATCACTGACAGGGGGCACTCATCATTGACAGGGGGCAATCCTCACTGACAAGGGCAATCCTCATTGACAGGGGGCACTCCTCATTGACGTGGGGGCACTCCTCATTGACGTAGGGGAAATCGTCATAGACGGGGGGGGGGCACCACTCATTCACAGGGTAGCACTCCTCATTGACGGTGGGGCAATCCGCATTGAGAGCGTGAAGTCCTCATTGCCAGGGGGCTCTCCTAATTGACAGGGGGTACTCCAAACTGATAGGGGCCACTCCTAATTGACAAGGCGCAATCCTAATTGACAGAGGGCAGACCTAATTGACAGGGGACACTCCTAATTGAAAGGTGGCACACTTCATTGACCGGGGGCACACCTCATTCACAGGGGGCACTCCTCATTGACAGGGCGCACTCCTCATTGACAGGGGGCACTCCAAATTAACATGGGGCACTCCTCATTGACAGGGGGCACTCCAATAGACAGGGGGCATTCCAATTTACAGGGGGCACTCCAATTGACAGGGGGTACTCCAATTGACATGGGGACTCCTAATTGAAAGGGGCCACTCCTTATTGGCAGCGGGCACTACTAATTCGCAGGGGGTACTACTAATTGGCAGGGGGCACTGCAAATTGACAGCGGTACTCCAATTTGATAGGGGGACACCAAATTGACAGGGGGGAACTCCAAATTGACAGGGGGCACTCCTAATTGGCAGCGTCACTCCGAATTGGCAGGGGCCACTCCAAAATGACAGGGAGCACTCCTAATTGACAGGGGGCACTCCTAACTGACAGTGGGAGCTCCAAACTAACAAGCGGCACTCCTAATTGCAAGGGGGTACTCTTAATTGACAGGGGGCACTACGAACTGACAGGAAGTAATCCTAACCGACAGGGTGCACTCCTCATTGACGGGGGGCACTCCACATTGACAGGGGCACTCCGCATTGATGGTGGGGCTCTCCTCATGGATGGTGCGGCCCTCCTCATTGACGGTGGGGCACTCCTCATTGACGGGGGGGGGGGCACGCCTCATTGACGTGGGGGAATCATCATTGACGGGGCGGGCACTATTCATTCATGGGGTGGGGGCACTCCTCATTGACGGTGGTGCACTCCTCATTGTCAGGGTGAAGCCTTCATTGACAGGGGGCGCTACTGATTGACAGGGGGCTCCCCTAATTGACAGGGGTCACTCCTAATTTACTGGGGCCACTCCCAATTGACAGGGGGAGCTCCTAATTGACAAGGCGCTATCCTAATTGACACGGGGCAGAACTAATTGACAGTGGGCAATCCTCATTGACAGGGGGCACTCCTCATTAACAGGGGGCACCCTTCATTGACAGGGGGAACTTCTAATGGACACGGGGCACTGCTGATTCTGAGGGGGGACATCGCAATTGATATGGGGCCCTCATAATTGTAAGGGGGCACTTCTAACAGACAGGGGGCACTCCTAACTGACTGTGGGAGCTCCAAACTGACAAGCGGCACTCCTAATTGCAAGGGGGTACTCTTAATTGACAGGGGCCACTCCTAATTGACAGGTGGTACTCCTGATCGACAGGGGGTACTCCTAATCGACAGGGGGCACTCCCCATTGACAGGGCGCACTCCTCATTGACAGGGGGCACTCCTCATTGACAGGGGCACCCCGCATTGATGGTGCAGCTCTCCTCATGGATGGTGCGGCACTCCTCATTGACGGTGGGGCACACCTCATTGACGTGGCGGCAATCCTCATTGACGGGGTGGGCACGACTCATTCATGGGGGGGTGCCACTCCTGATTGACGGTGGCGCACTCCTCATTGACAGGGTGAAGTCTTCATTGACAGTGGGCTCTCCTAATTGACAGAGGTCACTCCTAATTTACGGGGGCCAATCCTAATTGACAGGGGGAGTTCCTAACTGACAAGGGGCACTCCTATATGAAAGGGGGCACTCCTAATTGACTGAGGAGACTCGCAATTGACGGGGGCAATCCTTATTGACAGCGGGGACTCCTCATTGACTGGGGGCACTCCGCATTGACAGGGGACACTCCAATTGACGGGGAGGTGGGGTCACTCTAATTGACAGGGGGCACTCCAATCGACACGGGGCACTCCAATTCATAGGGTGCACTCCAATTGTCATGGGGGACTCCGAATTGACAGGGGGTACTTCTAATTGGCAGCGGGCACTCCTCATTGACAGGGTGCACTCATGATTGAATGGGGTCACTCCGAATTGACTGGGGGCACTCCTAATTTATATGGGGCACTCCTCATTGACGGTGGGTACACCTGATTGACGTTGGGGCATTCCTCATTGACGGTGGGGCACTCCTCATTGACGGGGGGGGATTCCTCATTGACGGGGGGGGGGGGTGGGGGGCACTCCTCATTGACCAGGGGAATTCCTCATTGCCAGGGGCCAACTGACAGAGGGAACTCCTAATTCACAGAGTGACCTCGTAAGTGATCTGGGGTACTCCTAATTGGCAGGGGGGCACTCTTAATTGATAGGGTGCACTTCTAATTGACAGGGCCACTCCTCATTGTCAGCGGCCACTCCTCTTTGACATAGTGCACTCCCCATTGGCAGGGGGTCACTCCTCATTCACAGGGGACACTCCTACGTGACAGGGGCATTCCTCATTTACAGGCGGCTCTCCCCATTGAGGTGCGGGCACTCCTCATTGACAGGAGGGCACTCTTCATTGACGGTGGTGCACTCCTCATTGACGGTGGTGCACGCCTCATTGACGGGGGGGCGGGGGGTCACTCCTCATTGACATGGGGAACTGCACATTGATTGGGGGCTGTCTCCATTGAAAGGGGGCACTCGTCATTCACATGGAACACTCCTCACTGACAGGGGGCACTCATCATTGACAGGGGGATATCCTCATTGACAAGGGGCACTCCTCATTAACAGGGGGCATTCCTCATTGACGTGGGGGGAATCGTCATAGACGGGGGGGCACTACTCTTTCACAGGGTGGCACTCCTCAAAGATTGTGGGGCAATCCTCATTGACAGGGTGAGGTCCTCATTGACAGGGGGCTCTCCAAATTGACAGGGGTCAATCTTAATTGATAGGGGCCACTCCTAATTGACAGGGCGCAATCTTCATTGACAGAGGGCAGACCTAATTGACAGGGGAAACTCGTAATTGAAAGCTGGCACACTTCATTGACAGGGGGCACACATCATTGACAGGGGGCACTCCTCATTGACAGGGGTCACTCCTCATTGACATGGGGCACTCCTCATTGACATGGGGCACTCCAATCGGCAGATGGGACTCCAATTGACAGGGTGTACTCCAATTGACATGTGGGGCTCCAAATTTAAAGGGGCCACTCCTAAATGGCAGCGGGCACTACTACTTGGCAGGGGGTATTACTAATTGCCAGAGGGCACTGCTAATTGACAGGGGGTACTCCAATTTGATAGTGGGAGACCAAATTGACACGGGGAGCTCCAAATTGACAGGGGGAACTCCTAATTGGCAGCGTCACTCTGAATTGGCAGTGGGCACTCCAAAATGACAGGGAGCACTCCTAATTTACAGGGCTCACTCCAAACTTCCAGTGGGAGCTCCTAACTAACATGCGGCACTCCTAATTGCAAGGGGGTACTCTTAATTGGCAGGGGGCACTGCTAATTGACAGAGAGAACTCCTAAACGACAGGGGGCACTCCTCATTGACAGGGTCCACTCCTCATTGACAGGGGGCACTCCTCATTGACAGGGTCACTCCGCATTGATGGTGAGCCTTTCCTCATTGATGGTGCGGCACTCCTCAATGAAGGTGGGGCATTCCTCATTGACGTGGGGGAATCCTCATTGACGGGGCGGGAACTATTCATTCATGGGGGGGCACTCCTCATTGAAGGTGGTGCAGTCCTCATTGTCAGGGTGAAGTCTTCATTGACAGGAGGCTGTCCGAATTGACAGGGAGAGCTCGTAATTGATAAGGGGCACACTTAATTGAAAGGGGGAACTCCTAATTGACAGGGGGCACTCCTCTTTGACAGGGGCCACTCCTAATTGACAGGGGTCACTCCTAGGTGACGGGGGCCACTCCTCATTGACAGGGGGCACTCTTCATGACGGTGGGGACTCCTCATTGACGGAGGGCGGGGCACTCCTCATTGACTTGGGGGGAATCGTCATAGACGGAGGGGGGCACTACTCATACACAGGGTGGCACTCCTCATTGACGGTGGTGCACTCCTCATTGACAGGGTGAAGACTTCATTGACAGGGGGCTCCCCTAATTGACAGCGGGCACTCCTAATTTAATGGGGCCACTCATAATTGACAGGGGGAGCTCTTAATTGACAAGGCGCTATCCTAATTGACAGGGGGCACTCCTCATTGACAGTGGGCATTGCTCATTGACAGGGGAGACTCCTCATTGAAAGGGGGCACTCGTCATTGACAGGGGGCACACCTCATTGACAGGGGGCACTCCTCATTGACGGAGGGCACTCCTCATTGACATGGGGCACTCCTTATTGACAGGGGGCACTCCAATCGGCAGATGGGACTACAATTGACAGGGTGTACTCCAATTGACATGGGGGGCTCCTAATTGAAAGGGGCCACTCCTAAATGGCAGCGGGCTCTACTTATTGGCAGGGGGTATTACTAATTGTCAGGGGGCACTTCTAATTGACAAGGGGTACTCCAATTTGATAGGGGGAGATCAAATTGACAGGGGGAACTCCAAATTGACAGGGGGCAATCCTAATTGGCAGCGTTACTCTGAATTGGCAGGGGGCACTCCAAAATGAAAGGGAGAACTCCTAATTTACAGGGGGCGCTCCTGACTGACAGTGGGAGCTTCTAACTCACAAGTGGCACTCCTAATTGCGAGGGGGTACTCTTAAATGACAGGGGGCACTGCTACTTGACAGGGAGTACTCCTGATCGACATGGGGCACTCCTCATTGACAGTGTGCACACCTCATTGACAGGGGGCACTCCTCATTGACAGGTGCACTCCGCATTGATGGTGAGGCTCACCTGATGGATGGTGCGGTACTCCTCATTGACGGTGGGCCACTCCTCATTGACGCGGGGGCACTGCTCATTGACGTGGGGGAATGCTCATTGACGGGGCGGGCCCTATTCATTCATGCGGGGGCACTCCTCATTGACGGTGGTGCACTCCTCATTGACACGGTGAAGTCGTCATTGACAGGGGGCTCTCCTAATTGACAGGGGGAGCTCGTAATTGATAAGGGGATCTCCAAATTGAAAGGGGGGCACTCCTTATTCACAGGGGGCACTGCAAATTGACAGGGCCACTCCTCATTGACAGCGGTCACTCCTCATTGACGGTGGGCACACGTCATTGACGGTGGGGCACTCCTCATTAACGGGGTGCTCTCCTCATTGACAAGTGGAACTCCTCATTGACAGAGGCTTCCTCTTTGGGGGGGGACACTCCTAATTGACAGGGGGCACCCCTCTTTGACAGGGGCCACGCCTAATTGACAGTGGTCACTCCTAGGTGCGGGGGCCACTCCTCATTGACAGAGGGCACTCCTCATGAAGGTGGGGCACTCCTCATTGACCGGGGGCGGGGCACTCCTCATTGACATGGGGGGAATCATCATAGACGGAGGGGGGCACTACTCATCCACAGGGTGGCACTCCTCATTCACGGTCGTGCACTCCTCATTGACAGGGTGAAGTCTTCATTGACAGGGGGCTCCCCTAATTGACAGGGGGGACTCCTACTTATCTGGTGCCACTCCTAATTGACATGGGGAACTCTTAATTGACAAGGCGCTATCCTAATTGACAGGGGGCAGAACTAATTGATAGTGGGCATTGCCCTTTGACAGGGGAGACTCCTCATTGACAGGGGGCACTCCTCATTGACGGTTCGGCTCTCCTCATTGACGGTGGGCCTCTCCTCATTGACAATTGGAACTTTTCATTGACAGGGGCCACCTCTTTGACAGGGGGCACTCCAAATTGACAGGGGTCACTCCTAATTGACAGGGATCACTCCTAGGTGACGGGGGCCACTTCTCATTGACAGGGGGCACTCCGCATTAATGGTGGGGCTCCTCATGGACTTTGGGGTACTCCTCATTGACGGTGGGGCACTCCTGATTGACGGGGGGGTGGGACACCTCATTGATGTGGGGGGAATCGTCATATATGGAGGGGGGCACTACTCATTCACAGGGTGGCACTCGTCATTGACGGTGGGGCAATCCTCACTGACAGGGTGAAGTCCTCATTGACAGGGGGCACTCGTTATTGACAGGCTGCACACCGCATTGACAGGGGGCACACCTCATTGACAGGGGGCACTCCTCATTGATAGGGGGCACTCCAATAAACAGGGGGTACTGCAATTGACAGGGGGCACTCCAATTGGCGGGGGAACTCCAATTGACAGGGGGCACTCCAATCGACAGGGGGTACTCCAATTGACAGGGTGTACTCCAATTGACATGGGGGACTGCTAATTGACAGGGGCTACTCCTAATTGGCAGCGGGCACTACGAATTGGCAGGGGGTACTACTAATTGTCAGGGGACACTGCTAATTGACAGGGGTACTCCAATTTGATCGGGGGCACACCACATTGACAGGGGGAACTCCAATTTGATAGGGGGCACTCCTAATTGGCAGCGTCACTCCGAATTGGCAGGAGGCGCTCCAAAATGACAGGGAGCACTTCTAATTGAAAGGGGGCACACCTAACTGACAGCGGGAGCTCCTAACTGACAAGCGGCACTCCTAATTGCAAGGCGGTACTCTTAATCGACAGGGGGCAATCCTCATTGACAGGGTGCACTCCTCATTGACGGGGGGAACTCTTCATTGACAGGGGCACTCCGCATTGATGGTGGTGCTCTCCTCATGGATGGTGCGGCACTCCTCATTGACGGGGGGGGGGGCACTCCTCATTGACATGGGGTGAATCATCTTTGATGGGGCGGCCATTACTCATTCCCGGGGGGGTGGGGGTGCATTCCTCATTGACGGTGGCGCACTCCTCATTGACAGGGTGAAGTCTTCATTGACAGGGGCTCTCCTAATTGACAGGGTTCACTCCTAATTTACTGGGGCCACTCCCAATTGACAGGGGGAATCTCCTAACTGACATGCGGCACTCCTATATGTAAGGGGGTACTCCTAATTGACAGGGGAGACTCGTAATTGACGGGGGCAGTCCTAATTGACAGGGGGCACTTCTCACTGTCTGGGGGCACTCCGCATTGACAGGGGGCACTCCAATTGTCAGGGGGTACTCCAATTGGCAGGGGGCACTCCTCATTGACGTTGGGGACTCCGAATTGACAGGGCGCACTCCTAACTGACAGTGGGAGCTCCTAACTGACAAGCGGCACTCCTAATTGCAAGGGGGTACTCCTAATCGACAGGGGGCACTACCCATTGACATGGTGCGCTCCTCATTGACAGGGGGGACTCCTCATTGACAGGGGCACTCCGCATTGGTGGTGGGGCTCTCCTCATGGATGGTGCGGCATTTCTCATTGACGGTGGGGCACTCCTCATTGACGGGGGTGGGGGGGCACTCCTCATTGACATGGGGTGAATCATCATTGATGGGGCGGGCACTACTCATTCACGGAGGGGGAGGGGCACTCCTCATTGACGTTCGCGCCCTCTTCATTGACAGGGGGCTCTCCTAATTGACAGGGTTCACTCCTAATTTACTGGGGCCACTCCTAATTGACAGATGGAGCTCCTAACTGACAAGGGGCACTCCTATATGAAAGGGGCACTCCTAATTGACAGGGGAGAATCGCAATTGACGGGGGAATCCTAATTGACAGGAGGCACTTCTCATTGTCAGGGGGCACTCCGCATTGACAGGGGGCACTGCAATTGACGGGGGGGGGGGGGACTCCAATTGACAGGGGACACTCCAATTGACACGGGGCACTCCAATTGACAGGGTGCACTCCAATTGACGTGGGGGACTCCTAATTGACAAAGGGCACTCCTAATTGGCAGCGGGCACTCCTCATTGACAGGGTGCACTCCTCATTGACAGGGTGGACTCCTAATTCTCAGGGGTCACTCCCTGGTGAAGGGGGCCAATCCTCATTGACAGGGGGCACTCCGCATTGATGGTGGGGCCCTCCTCATTGTTTTTGGGTTACTCCTCATTGACGGTGGGGGGGGGGGAATCGTCGTGGACGGACGGGTGCACTACTCATTTACAATGGTTGCACTCGTCATTGACGGTGGGGCAATCCTCATTGACAGGGTGAATTCCTCATTGACAGGGGGCTCTCCTAATTGACAGGGATCACTCCTAATTGATAGGGGCCACTCCTAATTAAGAAGACGCAATCATAATTGAGAGAGGGCAGACCTAATTGACATGGGGCACTCGTAATTGACAGGTGGCACACCTCATTGACAGGGGGCACTCCTCATTGACAGGGGGCACTCCTCATTGACAGGGGGCACTCCTCATTGACAGGGGGCACTCCAATTGACAGGGGGCACTCCTCATTGACAGGCGGCACTCCTCATTGACAGGGTGTACTCCACTTGACATGGGGGACTCCCAATTGACAGCAGGTACTACGAATTGGCAGGGGGTACTACTAATTGCCAGGGGCACTGCTAATTTACAGGGGGTACTCCAATTTGATAGGGGGCACACCACAGTGACAGGGGGAACTCGAATTTGACAGTGGACATTCCTAATTGGCAGCGTCACTCCGAATTGGCAGGGGGCACTCCAAAATGAGAGGGAGCGCTCCTAATTGACAGGGGGGGCACTCCTAACTGACAGTGGGAGCTCCTAACTGACAAGCGGCACTCCTAATTGCAAGGCAGTACTCTTAATCGACAGGGGGCAATCCTCATTGACAGGGTGCACTCCTCAATGACAGGGGGCACTCCTCATTGACAGGGGCACTCCGCATTGATGGTGGGGCTCACCTCATGGATGGTGCGGCACTTCTCATTGACGGTGGGGCACTCCTCATTGACGGGGGGGGGGCACTCCTCATTGACATGGGGTGAATCATCATTGATGGGGCGGGCACTACTCATTCACGGAGGGGAAGGTGCACTCCTCATTGACGTTCGCGCACTCCTCATTGACAGGGTGAAGTCTTCATTAACAGCGGGGTCACTTCTAATTTAGTGGGGCCACTCCTAATTGACAGATGGAGCTCCTAACTGATACGGGGCACTCCTATATCAAAGGGGGTACTCCTAATTGACAGGGGAGACTCGCAATTGACGGGGGCAATCCTAATTGACAGGAGGCACTTCTCATTGTCAGGGGGCACTCCGCCTTGACAGGGGGCACTCCAATTGACGGGGGGGGGACTCGAATTGACAGGGGGCACTATAATTGACACGGGGCACTCCAATTGACTGGGTGCACTCCAATTGACATGGGGGACTCCTAATTGACAGGCGGCACTCCTAATTGGCAGCGGGCACTCCTCATTGACAGGGTGCACTCCTCATGATAGGGTGCACTCCTATTTGGCAGCGGGCAGTCCTCATTGACAGGGTGCACTCCGAATTGACTGGGGGCACTCCTAATTTATATGGGGCACTCGACATTGATGGTGGGATACACGTTATTGACGGTGGGGCATTCCTCAATGACGGTGGGGCACTTCTCATTGACGGGGGTGAGGGCACTCCGCATTGACAAGAGGAATTCTCATTGCCAGGGACGAGCCCAATTGACATGTGGCACTCCTAATTGACATGCGGCGCTGCTAATTGTCAGGGGGAGCTTGTAATTGATATGGGGCACTCCTAATTGAAAGGTGGCGCTCCTAATTGACAGGGTGCACTCCTCATTGACAGCAGGCACTCATAATTGACAGGGGGCACTCCTCATTGGCGGGGGGACTCGTGATTGACGGTGGGGCAATCCTCATTGACAGGGTGAAGTCCCCACTGACAGGGGATCCCCTAATTGACAGGGGTCACTCCTAATTGATAGGGGCCACGCCTTATTAACAAGGCGCAATCCTAATTGAGAGAGGCCAGGGCTAATTGACATGGGGGACTCGTAATTGACAGGCGGCACACCTCATTGACAGGGGCTACACCTCATTGACAGGGGGCATTCCTCATTGACAGGGGCACTACAATCGACAGGGGGCACTCCAATTGACAGGGTGAATTCCAATTGACATGGGGGACTCCTAATTGACAGGGGCTACTCCTAATTGGCAGCGGGCACTACGAATTGGCAGGGGTACTACTAATTGCCAGGGGGCACTGCTAATTGACAGGGGGTACTTCAATGTGATAGGGGGCACACCAATTTGACAGGGGGAATTCTAATTTGACAGGGGGCACTCCTAATTTGCAGCGTCACTCCGAATTTGCAGGGGGCACTCCAAAATGACAGGGAGCACTCCTAATTGACAGGGGGGGAGGCACTCCTAACTGACAGTGGGAGCTCCTAACTGGCGCACTCGTCATTGACAGGGTGAAGTCTTCATTGACAGGGGGCTCTCCGAATTGACAGGGGTCACTCCTAATTTACTGGGGCCACTCCTAATTGACAGGTGGAGCTCCTAACTGACAAGGGGCACTCCTATATGAAAGGGGGCACCCCTAATTGACAGGGGAGACTCGTAATTGACGGGGGCAATCCTAATTGACCGGGGGCACGTCTCATTGTCAGGGGGCACTCCGCATTGACAGGGGGTACTCCAATTGACGGGGGGGGGGGGAACTCCAATTGACAGGGGGCACTCCTAATTGACAGGGGGCACTCGTAATTGGCAGCGGGCACTCCTCATTGACAGGGTGCACTCCTCATGAAAGGGGAAACTCCTAATTGGCAGCGTCACTCCGAATTGGCAGGGGGCACTCGAAAATGACAGGGAGTTTTCCAAATTGACAGGTGGCACTCCTCATTGACAGGGTGCACTGCTCATGACAGGGGGCCCTCCTAATTGGCAGCGTCACTCCGAATTGGCAGGGGGCACTCCAAAATGACAGGGAGCGTTCCAAATTGACAGGGGGCACTCCTAACTGACAGTGGAAGCTCCTAACTGACAAGCGGTACTCCTAATTGCAAGGGGGTACTCTTAATCGACAGGGGGTACTCCTCATTGACAGGGTGCACTCCTCATTGACAGGGGGCGCTCCTCATTGACAGGGGCACTCCGCATTAATGGTGGTGCTCTCCTCATGGATGGTGCGGCACTTCTCATTGACGGGGGGCACTCCTCATTGACATGGGGTGAATCATCATTGATGGGGCCGTGAAGTCGGGAATGGGTTAATGAACTTTGTCACACTTAAGCATTAAGACCCAAACTCTGTGATTTTGTTGAGAATACTGCAGAGTTCATGTTTTTGTCAGAGTTCGGTGTTTTTCATGTCTGTGCCAGATAAGAGGAACAGCTATTCTTGTTATTAAGAAATGTGATTAACCCAGCTCGAAATAAGCTAAACAGTCTCCATTTTCACGTACCTTTGTTTAACACGATGGAGTTGACATGGATGCCTTCTGTCTTTGAATCACCATAGATTCATATATATATTCATCATACGTTATTCATCTTATCCTGATATAAAGTATTATACAAACCAGTATGTATATTCGTAAACTTGTTTGTGCAAAACCTGTGATGTTGTTTCAAGGATATAAATGACGAACAATCGTGGCCTTGGAGATCGAACAAACTACGCAGCGGAAGATACTGCTAATACAACAAGAATCTCACCATGAACAAAGACAGCCATCTCAGAAAATTGCAATGTACTGAGGGCGGGGCGCGGGACATATATAAACTCTGCTCTTACTTGTGTTCGATGAGAAGGCTGGGGGTCCACTGTTAGTAACCTCACTTCTCCCACAGTTGTGAAAATAAACACTGCATTTTGAACCACTAACAGTGTCAGAGGTTTTTTTACCTACAACAATTGGGTACTCGTCCGGGATAATCTGTTTACGGTCCGGTTGAATGGCCACAACCGGGTCACTGGAATAGATTATCGAACTCTAAATGGAGTGGCTCAAAATGCAGTGGGTAATCGTCTGTGATAAGAGTGTGTGATGTTCTGACGTGAGTGAGATAGAGACTGTCAGAGTGCTCGCCAGAGTTTGAAGGAAAAGCCTTCATGTGTAAAAGTAAGAAGGAAAGGCCTTCTCAGGAGAAGCCGGCTTAAATAAAAATAGTACAAGCGGTGGTACGGAGGGATCTGATCAACCCATATCGGTATCACCGGAGTCCGATAAGAGCGACCTGGGAGGGGGAGAGCGAGAAGGGAGAATAAGTCACTCCAGGTGGTGAGTATAAACTTATCAGTGTTATGGCGGGACAAGGCAGTGGGGACCCCCTGGGTCCCTAATGAATGAATTTATGACGAAGAGGGACACACTCTTAAAACAGATGATAAAAGGGGGATGGGATTTAGACCATCCGCTCGACCAACAACGAAAATGGTTGGAAAAGGAAAAGAAAAACAAAACTAAGAAAATTGTAGTTCTCTTAGTTCATCAATTGGCTGGATTAATTGAACAGGTTTCAGTCTCGGGTAAGAAATGGGCTGATGCCAAACAAAAAAATTAAAATGTTCATCAACAAAGGGGTGAAAAAGCCTCCGAATTTGGGGAGCGACTCATTAGAATATACCAAGAATTTTGGGGAGTACCCGAAGCTGCCCGAACAGATAGAGCCTTTTTACAAGCATTTAAAGACGGGCTGTCGCCAGCTCACCAAAAATCCTGAAAATGGGAGTTATCAATACCCAGACTTATGACGAATTAGTGGAATGGGCATCTGTAATTAGAGATGGACCAGATGAGAAACCATACCTACAAATAAAACAGGAAAACGTTAGTGCAAACAGCAGAGAAGATTAAACAAAGGTTGCGTGCCATAATTGTAGGAAACTGGGTCACTTTGTCAGGCACTGTAGGGCTCCAAAGGGGGGTAGTGAACTCTGCAAAATGGCAGATAATGAAGTAATGAGGGGATCTGCAGGTCCTCTCATTGACGTGTACTTATCAAAGAAAAAAGCATTAATAAAGAGGATGCAAAAGGATGGCTGGGATACGTCTCAGACCTTAGAGTAGCGGAAAACGTGGATATATAATGAAAAGAGAAATGAGGCAGAGAAGATAGGAGTATTGATAATGCATCAGTTAGCTGGACTAATTGAGCAAGATGGAAAAAAAATAGAGAACTAGAATTCAGAATAAGAGATTTGGAGAAACAAAACCAAGTCTTCGAAGAAAAACAATGGAGAGGGGAAACTGTTCATCTCCCTCCTAATGAATCCACACAGGGACCACCTGCTCCTCCAGAGGAGTAGGAAGTGCTCGAATACAACTCAGCATCAGTAATCTGGAGGGGACCTGGTGCACGGCCAAAAGCAAAATTATAAACCCGTCACCCAGTGTAAAACGGAGATTCAGAGAGTATTAGGGAATACTCCCACTTATTGGAGCAGAATTACCACAATAAAACAATTAACAAGAGGGATCAGTGAATGTGAGAATCAAAGGAAAGATAAAGAGGTATCTGGCTTGCCAATGTTGTTCCAAAACCCCGATACGAATGAACAGGAGTGGTGGAATTGACCCAGTGCAGATAATCACCAGACGGCACTATACTCAGTCCTGAAACACTTCGACGAACAGGGACTAAAGGCAAGCCCCAGGAAGGCCCAAATAGGGAAAGCGCAGGTGTTATATTTGGGGCACCTGATATCCCAGGGGACCAAAGAAATGCCATTGGACAGAAAATGCCAAGACCAGTAAGCGTCCAAGGGGTAAGGAAGGTTTTGGGGTTGTTTAATTACAGCCGCAACTTTATACCAGAATTCGCAAGGCTAGCCGAACCAATAGAAAGTTTAGTAAAAGGGGGGAAACCCGCTCTAGAAGTTATAGAATGGGGATCAGAACAGGAAAGGGCATGTAGTAAACTAAAAGTAGAACTAATGAAGGCTCCAGAACTTGGACTGCCTGACGCTCGTAAAGATTTTCATATCTATTGTAATAACGAAGCGGGGTTTTATTCGGCAGCAGTCACACAGGTCCATGGGGACAAACAGCGACCCGTGGGTTATTATTCCACAGCGGAGGGCCCCGTAGCAACCCAGATGTATAGCCGCACTAGATTGCGCGGCATGGGCAGTAAAGGTCAGCGAGCCCATCATAATGACGGGGAATATTGTTCTACACACCAAACATACCTTGGTGGAAATGCTGAACACAGGAAAATTGCGGTTTGTCTCAAACATGAGAAGGGTGAAGTGGGAGGCAGTGCTTCCCCCACCCACTAAGTCCATCACCATTGTACGAGACATGGGAATGAACCCCGCAGAAGGCATGTTATGTGGAGGGTCTCCCGACTCATGTGGGGACGTAAACGAAGAGGTAGAGGAGAGTAGAATAAAAGATGTGCCCCTGGAGGCACCAGATTTGGTCCTGTTTGTGGATGGATCACGGAAATATGCAGATGTAGGCCCATTACGGAACAGGATTAGACGATATGTATTAGAGTGAAGCTCCCAATTAAAATATATGCGGAAAATAGTACGGGAGAAACAAATAGTGATAGATGAGCACAATAAACTAGAACAGACCCCAGAGGTACCCCCGGCGGTCAGCAACGTTATGGTAAAAACACTTCCAGGAAAAGCTGGATTTGCCCCCAATTGGAAAGGCCCCTATGAGGTCATTATCAGTGGAGAGACACCTGTCCCTGCATAGATATGCAAGGTCGAGGTGTGTGGAAACATTGGACTCAGTTAAAGGAATACACCAATAACCGCCACAAAACAGTTAAAAGGGGAATAAAGGGTTAAATGAAAACAAGAAGGCTGTAAGTTTCTCTCATTTGAGCGAGGGAGAGAGAGAGATGTAAGATGTAATTGCGATCGAGAGCCTCATGTGGTGGAATGGGGTAAGGCAGATTAATGCTCTTTTAATAAATTAGTTCCCCAGTAGATTTTACGATAATGCATCGGACAGAGATTTTGGGAATGTGGGAAAAATAGCATTAGGTTACATCTGAAGAGTCGTAAGTAGAGTTAGCCATTTAAGCACACAGTAGATTCGATCTTGCATCTCCCTCTGTCAAGATAATAATTTTAGTAGGGATATTTAAAAGTGATAAAATAAATGGATTATTTGGATCAGGCTTTTGTTAAATTTAAAAATGTATTTTTGATAGATCTGAATTTGAAAAGATACATAGAAAGAATTATTCCTGCGTATTTGAAATGATGATTAACCACTTGTTTGTGTTCCTCTGAATTATCAGACTTGTAGTAATTTTAATATATAGTCAAAATTTAACAGAGAAGGGAGTTACATAAGGCAGAAAGGGAGTGCGTGTGTCACACTGGGAATTATTGTACTGCCATAATGCATTCTAATTAAAATGTGTTACATGGATCAACCATGAAACTGTATTAAATAACAGACGTACTAAAAGGGAGTGCCCGCCTATAATACCAAATTGACAAATCAATATAATTCGATGTGAGGGAAATAATTCAGTGGAATAAATGAGATAAGAAAATGCTGCGGAAGTATTTGTTACAAACGGTTAAAGATTAAAGTGATAAGATTTCTTGAATTTACTTCTGTTTTGAGTTGAATTACAGCTTGGAAGGCAGCAGCATAAAAGCGACTGTTAACCAACGGTCTGTATTCTTAAATGTTTTACTTCCATCCCAGTTTAAGATGTTAAGTCTGAATAAATATTGGAAGAGTCCTTGTGTATCTGTGTGTATCTATGTGTTTGACAATGTGATTGCGTGAATGTTTTGTTGTTGTTCGTTTCAATGTTGAGAAAGGAGTTAAACCTTGGAAGGAACATGTGCTTTTTCCTTGTCTTGAAATTGAAATTATAAGAGTGTAGTTGAGAAGTTACATAATTAATAAGTAATTTTGTGAAAAATAGAAAAGCAGGAACAAAAGAATGAGGTGAATATACTGTCTATGAGTCAGTTTAAAGTCTATAAAATCAATAAATCGTAGTTCCGATTATCCCAAGTTACAGCAGGAGATTAAATCAGTTAAAACCTCAGTTGTTAATACACATAAAGATGTTGTCCTTGAGTATTTTTAATTTGTATTTGATGCCAACCATTGAACACCATGAATTATTGGAACTTGTGTTGCCAGTTAGTTACCGATATGAAATTCAAGACTTGTGTGATGTTCCCATAACATGCAACAAATTACATCAATTAAATCATCTAACATTTATGATAGTTCTGATAGTGTAACTAGTTAAAACTATATACTGCCGTTGGAATTGTTCTATCTATTGTTCAAGGTTTTCCAAATATAAGAACACTACAAAGCTTAAAACCTTGCCAGCTTGGAAGCAAACCAAAACATTTCTAATCAAGTAACTCTTGTTATTGTTATATGTATTGTGCTTGTTATCGTTCTGAAAATGAAGGAATTCTGATCTGGAGCTCAGTTTAAAAATGGAAACAGATTAATTTACAATTAAATTAAGAGGGGTTTGAGATACCCGATATAATGTATATTGTGTATTGATAAAAACATAAGTCTGTGAAAAAAGGCTTGTTATTCCAAACATGTAACCATTCTTTGCCATAATTTGTAATAGCTTGCACAATTAATATTAACATGACAGGAAGTGAAACCGGATTACTTAAGAGAGAGAGAGAAAAAAAGAGTTGGAGACTGGCTTTGCAGCCAGACTCAAAAATCTTGCTTGCTTCAGCTTGCTTGGAGGTCAGTTGTTGTTTGTTCAGTTATCTGTGATTTTAAAAAGCTGTGTATGGCAGCATACAATTGGCATCTATGACCACGAAACACTGGAGTTTACCTTGTGAGACAATCTGTCTCTATAAGGATCATTTCTGCTAAAACATTGCACTTTCAAATGTGGACAAACAAATTATCAAATTAGATATAACGTAAGAATACATCATACAAATATCGGAGTTGTATGGTATGTGATTTAAATGAGAAAAGCGATGTCTTTTGATCGAATTCGCCAGCTGCAGCCAGTGCAAAGTGTTGTGTGATTCGCACCAAGCCAAATGAAGGGTCTGTTTATTTCTTCAGAATAAACTCGACTGATCTGAAGTAAATATGCCTTTCTTTAAGCATTGTTTTTGAAATAACGGTTATTTTAGAGAAAGGAGAGGGAGAGAGAGCAGCCAAAAACCAGCCTGAGATTGAAAAAAAAACAAAACATATGTTTCTAAAGAATAACTAAATTAGATATTATTATTACATACAAGCAATCTCCAGCTACATCAACAACTTGGCCACGAGAAAGTTTGTTTACGTTACATTGTACTATCAGAGAATGCAGCTAAGTTTCTCAGTTGGACTCAGAATTCCAAGCTGCTGAGGTCAAATTAGCTTCAATTAATTTAAAGCATAGCACAATTAATTACATTGGGCAAAAATACTTTGCACTGGCGAAGGCCATCCAGACATCGGGGGGAAAAAAACGTGGATGATGGTATTGCCCACCATACTAAATGAGATTAAGGGTTGCTACAATCCAAACAACCTGATTAACCACTTATGAGCTAATGACAGGACGGACGACGCAATTACCAAAAAGCATTACAACAGGTGGGACCGATGGAGGTCCACTAATAGATAAAATCAGGAGATATGTTTTGGAACTAAGCACCCAACTAAAAGGGATGCATAAATCGGTAAAAGACAATCAAGAAATAAGAGATGTAGAGAGAGCTTGAAATGCTCCCTGACAGTCCCAACAGTGGGATAAGAACATAAGAACATAAGAAATAGGAGCAGGAGTAGGCCATCTAGCCCCTCGAGCCTGCCCCGCCATTCAATAAGGTCATGGCTGATCTGACGTGGATCAGTACCACTTACCCGCCTGATCCCCATAACCCTTAATTCCCTTACCCATCAGGAATCCATCCATCCGCGCTTTAAACATATTCAGCGAGGTAGCCTCCACCACCTCAGTGGGCAGAGAATTCCAGAGATTCACCACCCTCTGGGAGAAGAAGTTCCTCCTCAACTCTGTCTTAAACCGACCCCCCTTTATTTGAGGCTGTGTCCTCTAGTTTTAACTTCCTTACTAAGTGGAAAGAATCTCTCCGCCTCCACCCTATCCAGCCCCCGCATTATCTTATAAGTCTCCATAAGATCCCCCCTCATCCTTCTAAACTCCAACGAGTACAAACCCAATCTCCTCAGCCTCTCCTCATAATCCAAACCCCTCATCTCCGGTATCAACCTGGTGAACCTTCTCTGCACTCCCTCCAATGCCAATATATCCTTCCTCATATAAGGGGACCAATACTGCACACAGTATTCCAGCTGCGGCCTCACCAATGCGCTGAACAGCTGCATCAAGACATCCCTGCTTTTATATTCTATCCCCCTCGCGATATAGGCCAATCCCATTTGCCTTCTTGATCACCTGTTGTACCTGCAGACTGGGCTTTTGCGTCTCATGCACAAGGACCCCCAGGTCCCTTTGCACGGTAGCATGTTTTAATTTGTTTCCATTGAGATAGTAATCCCATTTGTTATTATTTCCTCCAAAGTGTATAACCTCGCATTTCTCAACGTTATACTCCATTTGCCATATCCTCGCCCACTATCATGTCCTAGTAAAAATATTACCTAACAAATCAGCGCTTGTACAAAAATGAAATGAGCCGTATGAAGTTATAATTAGTGGAGATATCTGTGCCTGTATAGACTCAGTTGAATATGCTGAAATTAATTGGAAAAATATGTGATATACTCTAATTGCAGATATAAACATACAACAACTGACCTCCAAGCAAGCTGACCGGGCGCGCGGAAACTTTACGCGTGGGCGATATAGCCTTTGGACCATTGTATAACGATCACGCGGGATAGTAGTAAGTGATAAGATGTTTCTCATGCTGATACTCACGACCCTGGCCCTGTTAGCCATAGCGGGAAAGTATAAAATGAATTATGAGGAGTTAGGGATGAAGCACAGTGATCATCTCTGTTACGATGACTCTGTCTATTGTATGAACACCTTTGTGTATATGTCTTATCTGGTACCAGGAGTGCATCACAATCGAATCTGACCAAGTGCTGGGTCTGTTCACACATTCCCATGCACGGAGGAAAGGGAGGAATTCCCTTATTTCCGACCCCTTTCTCAGCTCGAGATGTAATTGAATGGGTTTTAAATCAGAATGGAACCCAGAAAGGGACAAGGCAACTGAAATTTAAAACCCCATCGAGTACCACTATGCAGGGTATCAGCAACAGTGATGTTGTTTCAAGGATAGGGGGCGGAGTGTGCACTTTATCATCCTTTAAGAAGAATTACCAGCTCAGCTACGACAGATCAGGATCCCCACCCAACTTTGTTGTGAAAAATAAACAGAGGGGATCTGTCTGCCTGATAAGAAATGGAACCATACCTGTTGGCCGTAGCTACTGTATACAGCAGGTTGATATCACTGATTACGCTGAGGCTTTGATACAGGTCACAATACAGTGCCCCACAGCCACTGTCCCGGTTAGCCTCTCCTCCGCTTATGGAAGCGAAATGACTGCTTATAATGGTACCTATTTTGTCTGTCGAAACAATGCCGATCCGTGGCTTCCCTGGAATTGCACAGGATCGTCTTATTTGGCATATGTGGTGCCTTATATTCACCATTACACGGACTTACGGGACATCCCCGAAATACACCTGCTTAGGGCTAAGCGAGCCATGAGTGAGACAGAACGATTCTTCATGATAGCCGGCCCATTTTTTGGGACGGCCAAGGCAGCACAGGAACTTATACGGATGGCCTCAACCCGAGAGAAAGTTGCAAACAAGACTAAGGATGGGTTCGAGGAGGTGAGCTCGGCCATCTCTGAAATTTCAGCAGAGGTCGGAGCTATTCGGACTGTGGCGTTACAGATCTGATTGGAACTCGATTGTGTGCTAGCCTCCCAAGGTGGAACATGTGCCATAGTTGGCTTCGAATGCTGTACGTATATTCCCTAAGCTTCGGAGAATCTACCTCACTTAGCAGATCATATTAAACAAGTAGCAAAAGCAAAACAGGAGGAAGGGAACCAATATCATGATTATAACCCTCCGGGCTGGCTGGGGCAATGGTTCGGGTCGTGCGGTTCATACCTGATGCATGGATTGATTGTGTTAATTGTAATTGTAATTACTTGCTGTGTTTGTATGGCATTATTGAACGCCTGTTGCAAAACAGTAACAGCACGAATTATGACAGTCGCAAGTGTACAGGGGGAGGGGGAAGACCTCCCGACAGAGGAGCTCGGCCTATCCCCCGATAACATTTGGTTTTGAGTTGGTCATAAATGCCACGTTTGGACCTGGCATCCAACCAAAAGGTGGGGGGGGGGGGGGTAGGAGTGAAGTCGGGAATGGGTCAATGAACTTTGTCACACTTAAGCATTAAGACCCAAACTCTGTGATTTTGTTGAGAACACTGCAGAGTTCATGTTTTTGTCAGAGTTCGGTGTTTTTCATGTCTGTGCCAGATCACAGGAACAGCTATTCTTGTTATTAAGAAATGTGATTAACCCAGCTCGAAATTAGCTAAACAGTCTCCATTTTTATGCACCTTTGTTTAACACGATGGAGTTGACATGTATGCCTTCTGTCTTTGAATCACCATAGATTCATATATATATTCATCATACGTTATTCATCTTATCCTGATATAAATATTATACAAATCTGTATGTATATTAGTTAACTTGTTTGTGCAAAATCTGTGATGTAGTTTCAAGGATATAAATGACGAACAATCGTGGCCTTGGAGATCGATCAAACTACGCAGAGGAAGATATTGCTAAGACAACAAGAAACTCACCATGAACAATGACAGCCATCTCAGAAAATTGGAATGTAATGAGGGCGGAGCGCGGGACATATATAAACTCTGCTCTTACTTGTGTTCGATGAGAAGGCTGGGGGTCCACTGTTAGGAACCTCACTTCTCCCACAATTGTGAAAATAAACACTGCATTTTGAACCACGAATAGTGTCAGAGGTGTTTTTTACCTACAACAGGCGGGCACTACTCATTAACCGGGGCGGGGGGGGGGGGGCACTCCACATTGACAGGGTGAAGTCTTCGTTGCACTGGGCTCTCCTAATTAACAGGGGTCACTCGTAATTTTCTGGGGCCACTCCTAATTGACAGGGGGAGCTCCAATTGACGGGGGGGGGGGCACTCCAATTGAGAGGGTGCACTCCAATTGACACGGGGGACTCCTAATTGACAGGGGGCACTCCTAATTGGCAGAGGTTACTCCTAGGTGACGGGGGCCACTCCTCATTGACAGGGGACACTCCGCATTGATGGTGCGGCCCTCCTCATGGATTTTGGGGGACTCCTCATTGACGATGGGGCACTCCTGATTGACGGGGGGTGGGGGGGAGCTCCTCATTGACGTGGGGGGAATCGTCACAGACGGAGGGGGGCACTACTCATTCACAGACTGGCATTCGTCATTGACGGTGGGGCACTCCTCATTGACAGGGGGCTCTCCTAATTGACAGGGGTCGCTCCTAATTGATAGGGGCCACTCCTAATTAACAAGGCACAATCCTATTTGAGAGAGGGCAGACCTAATTGACATGGGGCAATCTTAATTGACAGGCGGCACACCTCATTGACAGGGGGCACACCTCATTGACAGGGGACATTCCAATTGACAGGGTGCACTCCACTTTACATGGGGGACTCTTAATTGACAGGGGGCACTCCTAATTGGCAGCGGGCACGCCTCATTGACAGGGTGCACTCATAATTGGCAGGGGTCACTCCTAGGTGACGGGGGCCACTCCTCATTGACAGGGGGACTCCGCATTGATGGTGCGGCCCTCCTCATGGATTTTGGGGGACTCCTCATTGACGATGGGGCACTCCTGATTGACGGGGGGTGGGGGGGAGCTCCTCATTGACGTGGGGGGTATCGTCATAGACGGAGGGTGGCACTACTCATTCACAGAGTGGCATTCGTCATTGACGGTGGGGCACTCCTCATTGACAGGGGGCTCTCCTAATTGACAGGGGTCACTCCTAATTGATAGGGGCCACTCCTAATTAACAAGGCACAACCTTATTGAGAGAGGGCAGACCTAATTGACATGGGGCAATCTTTTTTGACAGGCGGCACACCTCATTGACAGGGGGCACACCTCATTGACAGGGGGCACTCCAATTGACAGGGTGTACTCCAATTGACATGGGGAACTCCTAATTGGCAGGAGCTACTCCTAATTGACAGCGGGCACTACGAATTGGCAAGGGATACTACTAATTGCCAGGGGGCACTGCTAATTGACAGGGAGTACTCCAATTTGATAGGGGGCACACCAAATTGACAGGGGGAACACCAATTTGAAAGGACACTCCTAATTGTCAGCGTCACTCCGAATTGGCAGGGGGCGCTCCAAAATGACAGGGAGCACTCCTAATTGAAAGGGGACACTCGTAACTGACAGTGGGAGCTCCTAACTGACAAGCGGCAAACGTAATTGCAAGGCGGTACTCTTAATCGACAGGGGGCACTCCTCATTGACAGGTTGCACTCCTCATTGACAGGGGGCACTCCTAATTGACAGGGGCACTCCGCATTGATGGTGGGGCTATCTTCATGGATGGTGCGGCACTTCTCATTGACGGTGGGGCACTCCTCTTTGACGGGGGGTGGGGGGCGTTCCTCATTGACATGGGGTGAATCATCATTGATGGGGCGGGCACTACTCATTCACTGGGCGAGGGGGGGGGACTCCTCATTGACGGTCGCGCACTCCTCAATGACAGGGTGAAGTATTCATTGTCAGGGGGCACTCCGCATTGACAGGGGCCCCTCCAATTGACGGGGGGGGGGCACTCCAATTGACAGGGTGCATTCCTCATTGATAGCGGGAACACATCATTGTCGGGGAGCGCTCCTCATTGACGGGGGGCTCTCCTAATTTGCAGAGGACGTTCCTCAATGACGGGAGGGGGCCACTCCTCATTTACTGGTCACTCCTCATTTACAGGGTCACTCCTCGTTGACAGGGGGCAGTCCTCATTGACAGGGGTACTCCGCATTGATGGTGGGTTCCTCCTCATGGATGGTGCGGCACTTCTCATTGACGGTGGGGCACTCCTCATTCACGGGGGTGGGGGGGCACTCCTCAATTACAGGTTCACTCCTCATTGACGGCGTGGGGGGCACGCTTCATTGACAGGGAGCACTCCTCATTGACGGGGGGAACTCCTCATTTTCAGGGGTCTCTCCTCATTGACAGCCGACACTCCTCATTGATGGGCGGCACTCCTAATTTGCAGAGGTCACTCCTCATTGACAGGGAGCAATCCTCATTAACGGGGGGAACTCCTCATTTTCAGGGGTCCCTCCTCATTGGCAGGGTGCACTCCTCATTGGCAGGGGGCATTCATCATTGACAGGAGGCACTCCTCATTGGCAGGGGGCACTCCTCACTGAGGGGACATTCATCATTGACAGGCGGCACTCCTCATTGACAGAGATCACTCCTCATTGACGGGGGCACATTCGTCATTGACGGTGGCCATTCCTCTTTGATGGGGGCATTCCACATTTACGATGGGGAACTCCTCATTGACGGGGGGCACTCCTCATTGACGGGGGGCACCCCTCATTGACAAGGGGCACTCCTCATTGACAGGGGTGACTCCTCATTGACGGGCACATTCCCCATTAACGGGGGCATTCCTCATTGACGGGGGCATTCCTCATTAACCAGGGCATTCCTCATTGATGTGGGGGCACTCATTGGCACAGGGGACTTTTCATTGTCATGGGGCACTCCGTATTTACAGGGAGCCCTCCTCATTGAAGGAGACACTCCTCATTGACAGGGGCTACTCCTCATTGACAGAGGGCACTCC
Organism: Mustelus asterias; assembly: GCF_964213995.1. Taxonomy (NCBI): domain Eukaryota; kingdom Metazoa; phylum Chordata; class Chondrichthyes; order Carcharhiniformes; family Triakidae; genus Mustelus; species Mustelus asterias. The sequence continues at coordinate 258,305 of NW_027590133.1, forward strand.
TGATTGACAGGGGGCACTCCTCATTGACAGGGGGCACTCCTCATTGACAGGGGGCACTCCTCATTGACAGGGGTCACACCTCATTGACAGGGATCACTGCTGATTGATGAGGCAGGCACTCCAAATTTATGTGGGTCACTCCACATTTACAGGGGTCACTCCTCATTGACAGGGGTCACTCCTCATTGACAGTGGCACTATTCATTGAGGGAGGGCAATCCTCATTGAAGGGTGGGGCACTCCTAATTTGCAGAGGGCACTCCTCATTGAAGGGGGCGCACTCCTCATTGTCGGGGGCCCTCCGCATTTACAGGGGGACTCCTCATTAACAGGGGGCCCTCCTCATTGACGGGGGCACTCCGCATTGACACGGTCACTCCTCATTGACAGGGGGCACTCCTCATTGACAGGGTCACTCCTCATTGACAGGGTCACTCCTCATTGACAGGGGGCATTGCTCATTGACAGAGGGCACTCCTCATTGACAGAGAGCACTCCTCATTGACAGGGGGCACTCCTCATTAACAGGGGGCCCTCCTCATTGACGGGGGCACTCCGCATTGACAGGGGGCACTCCTCATTGACAGGGTCACTCCTCATTGACGGGGGAACTCCTCATTGACAGGGGGCATTGCTCATTGACGGGGGGGGGGCACTCCTCATTCATGGGGGCCCTCCTAATTTGCAGAGCTGGCCCCTCATTGACGGGGGGAGGGGCTCTCCTCATTTACAGAGTCACTCCTCATTGACAGAGGGCGCTCCTCATTGACAGAGGGCACTCCTCATTGACAGCGGGCACTCCTCATTGACAGGGGGCACTCCTCATTGACAGAGGGCACTCCTCATTGACAGGGGGCACTCCTCATTGACGGGGGCATTCCTCATTAACCTCGGCATTCCTCATTGATGTTGGGGCAATTCTCATTGACACGGGGCACACTTTATTGTCATGGGTCCCTCCACATTTTGAGGGAGCCCTCCTCATTGACAGGGGTCACTCCTCATTGACAGAGAGCACTCCTCATTGACAGGGGGCATTCCTCATTGACAGGGGTGACTCCGCATTGATTGGGGTCACACGTCATTGACAGGGGGCTCTCCTCATTGATGGTGGGTTGCTCCTTATGGATGGTGCGGCACTTTTCATTGACGGTGGGGCACTCCTCATTCACGGGGGGGGGGGCGCTCCTCATTGACATGGGGTGAATCATCATTGATGGGGCGGGCACTACTCATTCACTGGGCGGGGGGGGGGGAACTCCTCATTGACGGTCGCGCACTCCTCAATGACAGGGTGAAGTATTCATTCTCAGGGGGCACTGCGCATTGACAGGGGGCCCTCCAATTGACGGGAGGGGGGCACTCCAATTGACAGGGTGCATTCCTCATTGATAGCGGGAACACCTCATTGACGGCGAGCACTCCTCATTGACGGGGGGGCTCTCCTAATTTGCAGAGGGTACTCCTCAATGACGGGAGGGGGGCACTCCTCATTTACTGGTCACTCCTCATTTACAGGGTCACTCCTCATTGACAGGGGGCTCTCCTCATTGACAGAGGGCACTCCTCATTGAGGGGGATCACTCCTCATTGAGAGGGGGCACTCCTCATTGATGGGGCAGGCACTCCAAATTTACAGGGTTCACTCCTAATTTACAGGGGGCATTCCTCATTGACAGGGGGCACTCTAACTTGAGGGGGGGCACATTTGTCATTGACGGGGGGCACTCCTCATTTTGGGGGTGCATTCCTCATTGATGGGGACATTCCACATTGACGGTGGACACTCCTCATTGACGGGGGTGCTCCTCATTGACGGGGGGCACTCCTCATTGACGGGGGGCACTTCCTCATTGTCGGGAGGCACTCCTCTTTGACCGGGGGTGCTCCTCATTAATAGGGGGCACTCCTCATTGACGGGGGGCATTTCTCATTGACCTGGGGGCAATCCTAATTTGCCGAGGGCACTCCTCATTGATTGGAGGGGGGGGGGGTGGGAGGGCTCACCTCAATTACACAGTCACTCCTCATTTACAGGATCAGTCCTCATTGGTAGAGGGCACTCCTCATTGACAAGGGCCTCTCCTCATTGACAGGGGCACTCCTCATTGACGGGGCGCTCTCCTCATTGACCGGGGCACTCCTCATTGACCGGGCTCACTTCTCATTGACGGGCACATTCCTCATTAACGGGGGCATTCCTCATTGACGGGGTCATTCCTCATTAACCAGGGCATTCCTCATTGATGTTGGGGCACTTCTCATTGACACGGAGCATTCTTCATTGTAATGGGGCCCTCCGCATTTACAGGAGCCCTCCTCATTGACAGGGGGCGCTCCTCATTGACAGGGGCATTACACATTGACAGGAGTCACTCCTCATTGACAGGGGCCTCTCCTCATTGACAGCGGACACTCCTCATTGATTGGGGAGCACCACTAATTAGCAGAGGTCACTCCTCATTGACGGGGGGGGGGCACTCTTCATTGACAGGGAGCACTCCTCATTGACGGGGGTGGGGGGGCACTCCTCAATTACAGGGTCACTCCTCATTGACGGCGTGGGGGGCACTCTTCATTGACAGGGGATACTCCTCATTGATGGGCGGCACTCCTAATTTGCAGAGGTCACTCCTCATTGGCAGGGGGCACTCCTCATTGACAGGGGACATTCATCATTGACAGGGGACATTCATCATTGACAGGCGGCACTCCTCAATGGCAGGGGGCACTCCTCATTGACAGGGGACATTCATCATTGACAGGCGGCACTCCTCATTGACAGGGATCACTCCTCATTGACGGGGGCACATTCGTCATTGACGGTGGCCATTCCTCATTGATGGGGGCATTCCACATTGACGATGGGGAACTCCTCATTGACGGGGGGCACTCCTCATTGACGGGGGGCACCCCTCATTGACAGGGGGCACTCCTCATTGACAGGGGTTACTCCTCATTGACGGGCACATTCCTCATTAACGGGGGCATTCCTCATTGACGGGGGCATTCCTCATTAACCAGGGCATTCCTCATTGATGTGGGGGCACTCCTCATTGACACAGGGGACTCTTCATTGTCATGGGGCACTCCGCATTTACAGGGAGCCCTCCTCATTGACAGGAGGCACTCCTCATTGACAGGGGCTACTCCTCATTGACAGAGGGCACTCCTGATTGACAGGGGGCACTCATCATTGACAGGGGCCACTCCTCATTGACAGGGGGCACTGCTGATTGATGGGACAGGCACTCCTAATTTATGTGGGTCACTCCTCATTTACAGGGGTCACTCCTCATTGACAGGGGTCACTCCTCATTGACAGTGGCACTACTCATTGACCGAGGGCACTCCTCATTGAAGGGTGGGGCACTCCTAACTTGCAGAGGGCACTCCTCATTGAAGGGGGCGCACTCCTCATTGTCAGGGGGCACTCCTCGTTGTCGGGGGCCCTGCGCATTTACAGGGGAACTCCTCATTCACAGGGGGCCCTCCTCATTGACGGGGCCACTCCCCATTGACAGGGGCCACTCCTCATTGACAGGGTCACTCCTCATTGACGGGGGAACTCCTCATTGACAGGGGGCATTGCTCATTGACGGGGTGGGGGAATTCTCATTCATGGGGGCCCTCCTCAATTTGCAGAGGTGGCCCCTCATTGACGGGGGGGAGGGCCTCTTCTCATTTACAGAGTCACTCCTCATTGACAGAGGGCGCTCCTCATTGACAGAGGGCACTCCTCATTGACAAAGGGCACGCCTCATTGACGGGGGCATTCCTCATTAACCTGGGCATTCCTCATTGATGTTGGGGCAATTCTCATTGACACGGGGCACTCTTTATTGTCATGGGTCCCTCCGCATTTTGAGGGAGCCCTCCTCATTGACAGGGTTCACTCCTCATTGACAGAGAGCACTCCTCATTGACAGGGGGCATTCCTCATTGATAGGGGTGACTCCTCATTGACAGGGGTCACACGTCATTGACAGGGGGCTCTCTTCATTGATGGGGGGCATTCCTAATTTACAGAAGTGACTCCTCATTGACGGGGGCAATCCTCATTTACAGGAGGCACTCTTCATTGACAGGGAACAATCCTCATTTACAGTGGGACTACTCATTGACGCGGGGCTCTCCTCATTGAAGCGGGGCTCTGTTCATTGACGGGTGGCATCCCTCATTGACGGGGGCGCTCCACATTGATGGGGGAAACTCCTCATTGACGGGGGGCACTCCTCATTGACGGGGGGCACTCCTGATTGATCGGGGAAACTTCTCATTGACGGGGGTGGGGGGGCACTCCTCAATTACAGGGTCACTCCTCATTGACGGGGTGGGGGGCACTCTTCATTGACAGTGAGCACTCCTCATTGACGGGGGGAACTCCTCATTTTCAGGGGTCTCTCCTCATTGACAGGGGACACTCCTCATTGATGGGCGGCACTCCTAATTTGCAGAGGTCACTCCTCATTGGCAGGGGGCACTCCTCATTGACAGGGTACATTCATCATTGACAGGCGGCACTCCTCATTAACAGGGATCACTTCTCATTGACAGGGGGCACTCCTCATTGACAGGGGACGTTCATCATTGACAGGCGGAACTCTTCATTGACAGGGATCACTCCTCATTGGCAAGGGGCGCTCATCATTGATGGGGAGGGGGTCACTCGTCATTGACGTGGAAGGGACTCCCAATTGACAGAGGTCTCTCCTAATTGACAAGGGACACTCCTCATTGACAGGGGGCACTCCTCATTGACAGGGGGCACTCCTCATTGACAGGGGGCACTCCTCATTGACAGGGATCACTCCTAAGTGACAGGGAGCACTCTTCAATGACAGGGGGCACTCCTTGTAGACGGCGGGGGGGGGGGTCATTCCTCATTGACAAGGGGCACTCCAAATTTACAGGGATCACTCCTAATTGGCAGAGGGCCCTCCTCGTTGACAGTGTGCACTCCTCATTGACAGAGGGCACTCCTCATTGACGGGGCCACTCCTCATTGACGGGGGGCACTACTCATTGAAGGGGTCATTCTTCATTGACGGAGGCCACTCCTCATTGATGGTGGGCACACGTAATTTACAGAGGGGTCATTCCTCATTGACAGGGAGAGCACACCGAATTTGCAGCGTGCGCTCATCATTGACGGGGGGAATGGGGGGTCACTCCTCATTTACGGGGTCTCTCCTCATTGTCAGGGGGCAATCCCCATTGACAGGGGGCACTCTTCATTGAAGGGGGGCACTCCTCATTAAATGGGGGCACTCCTGATTGACGGGGGGAACTCCTCATTTTCAGGGGTCTCTCCTCATTGACAGGGGGCACTCCTCATTGACAGGGGGAACTCCTCATTTAAAGGGGGCACTCTTCATCAATGGGGGGGCACTCCTCATTTACAGGAGGCACTCCTCTTTGACAGGGGACATTCGTCAACGGGGGGGAGGGGCACTCCTGATTGATGGGGGGGGGGGGGCACTCCTAATTTACAGATGTAAGGGACTGAGGAAAATTTGTGGGGAGACAGTGACCAGTGTTCTTTGTCCCTGGTGGGCTTCAGTGTCCTGTTTGCCGGGTAGGTGCTGTGAACAGGATGCTGTTGGTTGAGTGATGTGGGCTGGGCCAATGGCATTGCTCTGGGGGCGGGAGAAAAAAAAGGCGCCAGGAAGTGAAGAGTGCAGAGGGAGAGGCAGAGCTGGAGAGGCAGAGAGCTGAAGGTGCAGAGCTGGAGAGGCAGAGAGCTGAAGGTGCAGAGCTGGAGAGGCAGAGCTGGAGAGGCAGAGCTGGAGAGGCAGAGCTGGAGAAGCAGAGCTGGAGAGGCAGGGAGCTGAAGGTGCAGAGATGGAGAGGCAGAGCTGACGAGGCAGAGAGCTGAAGGTGCAGAGCTGGAAAGGCAGAGCTGGAGAGGCAGAGCTGGAGAGGCAGAGCTGGAGAGGCTGAGAGCTGAAGGTGCAGAGCTGAAAAGGCAGAGCTGAAGGTGCAGAGCTGGAGAGGCAGAGCTGGAGAGGCAGAGCTGAAGGTGCAGAGCTGAAGAGGCAGAGTTGAAGGTGCAGAGCTGAAGAGAGAGAGCTTTTTCCAGGCAGGGAGAATTCGGTTTGGACTGAGAGGCAGCCAGGCGTTCCCCTGCCTTTTCTTTTCATGACTGTCGAGGAGGACAGCCTTCAGCGCTCTCGACCTACGTTGATGCACGGATAGCTCGCGGCACCTCTGCCTCCTGCGGCATCATCTTCCACATGTGTGTCTCTCCTGGACTGTGTGTGGGTGTCGTGAGTAACTGGTGGGGACTATACAGTCCAACTGGATCAGTATCTACGAATGTGTTACAGAGGATGAGTTTCCCCATATGTGCACGAACGATGAAAGATCAGAGCTCACTGTTTTATGTCTGTTAATGATATGTGTTATTAAATTTATTTTTGAGATTCCGACTTACAGTACTGACATTTATGGGTAAACAGCGAATTAGCCAAATCAAAATCAACCGCTAGGATTTCGGGATCCTCTTGATTGAATATTTAAATAGTAGCCCCATATAGTGCTCAGCAGGGGGTTACACAGGGATCATTCCTAATTGACAGGGAGCACTCATCATTGACAGACGGCACTCTTCATTGACAGGGGGCACTCCTCATTGACAGGCGTGACTCCTCATTGACACGAGTGTCTCCTCATTGGTAGGGGGCACTCCTAATTGACAGGGGGCACTCCCAACTGACAGGGGGAGATCCTAATCGACAAAGGGAAATCCCAATTGGAAGGTTTTACTCCAAATTGACAGGGGGAACTCCTAATTGACAGGGATCACTCCTAACTGACAGGGGGCACACTTCATTTTCAGGGGCCCTCTGCATTTACAGGGTGACTCCTCATTGACAGAGGGCACTCCTCATTGACAGGGGCATGCCACATTGACAGCAGACACTTCTCATTGACAGAGGGCACTCTTCATTGATGGGGCAGGCAGTCCACATTTACAGGGGTCACTCCTAATTTACAGAGGTCACTCCTCATTGACGTGGCTGACTCCAAATTGACAGGGGTCACTACTAATTGACAGGGGGCACTCCTCATTGACAGGGGTCACTCCTCATTGACAGGGGTCACTCCACATTGACAGGGGTCACTCCTCACTGACAGGGGTCACTCCACATTGACAGGAGGCACTCCTCATTGACAGGGATCATTCCAAAGTGACGGGGTTCACTAATAATTGACAGGGGACACTCCTCATTGGCATGGGGCGCACATCATTGATGGGGGGGTGGAATCCCAATTGACAGAGGTCTCTCCTAATTGGCAGGGGGCACTCCTCATTGACGGGGGGGAGGGGCGGGGGGGGGGGGTGGTCACTCCTCGTTTACAGCGTCATTCCTCATTTACAGGGCACTCCTAATTTGCAGGGATCACTCCTAATTGACAGGGGGCACTCCTCATTTACAGGGTCACTCCTCATTGACGGGGGCACGCCTCATTGACGGGGGCACTCCTGATTGACGTGTCGCACTGCTCAATGACGGGGGCACGCCTCATTGACGGGGGCATTCCTCATTGACGGAGGGCACTCCTCATTGACAGACGGGTCTCCTCATAAACAGACGACTCTCCTCATTGGCAGGGTCACTCCTCATTGACGGGGGGCACTCATCATTGACAGTGGACATTCCTCATTGACGTGGGGCTGTCCTCATTGATGGGGGGCACTCCTAATTTGCTGAGGTCACTCCTCATTGACGAGGGGGCAGTCCTCATTTACAGGGTCTCTCCTCATTTACAGGGTCACTCCTCATTTACAGGGTCACTCCTCATTAACAGGGGGCACTCCTCATTGATAGGGCGCATGCCTCATTGATGGGGGCACTCCTCATTGACAGAGGGCACTCCTCATTGACAGAGGGCACTCCTCATTGACAGAGGGCTCTCCTATTGACAGGGGTAAGTCCTCATTGACAGGGGTGACTCGTGATTGGTAGGGGGCACTGCTAATTAACAGGGGGCACACCTAACTGAGAGGGGGAGATCCTAATCGACAAAGGGCACTCCCAATTGAAAGGGGGGACTCCTAATTGACAGGGGGCACACCTCATTGTCAGCCCCCCCCCCCCCCCCCCCCCCGCATTTACTGGGTGACTCCTCATTGACAGGGATGACTCCTCACTGACAGGTGGCACCCCTCATTGACAGGGGGCATTCCACATTGACGGGGCAGGCACTCGAAATTTACAGGGGTCACTCATGATTTACAGGGGTCACTCGTCATTGACAGGGGGAACTCCTCATGAATTGGGGGCACTCCTCATTGATGGAGGGGCACTCGTCATTGACGGAGATGCCTCCTAATTGACAGGGGTCACTGCTAATTGACAGGGGGCCCTCCTCATTGACAATGGGGCACTCCTCATATTCGGGGGAAGGGGCACTCCTCATTGACGGGGGCACTCCTCATTGATGGAGGCACTCCTATTTTACTGAGGTCGCTCCTCATTGACGGGGGGCACTCCTCATTGACAGGAGGCACTCCTTATTGACACGGGACACTCCTTATTGATGGGGGACATTCCTCATTGACGGGGGGCACCCCTCGTTGACGGGGGACACTCATCATTTTCAGGGGTCTCTCCTCATTGACAGGGGACTCTCCTCATTGATGGGGTTACTCCTAATTTGCAGAGGTCACTCCTCATTGACGGAGGGGGGCACTCTTCATTGACAGGGAGCACTCCTCATTGACAGGGTCACTCATCATTGGCAGGGGCACTCCTCATTGACAGTGGGCACTACTCATTTACGGGGGCACTGCTCATTGACAGGGGGCACTCCTCATTGACCGGGGGCCTTCCTCATTGACGCGGGGTCATTCGTCATTGACGGGGGCATTCCACATTGACCGGGGGCACTCCTCATTGATGGGGGCCCCTCCTCATTGACGGATGGGGCACCCCTCGCAGACGGGCACATAACTCATTAACCGGGACATTCCTCATTAATGGGGGACACTCCTTATTGACACAGGGCAATCCTCATTGACACAGGGCACTCTTCATTGTCAGGGGGCCCTCCGCATTTAGAGGGAGCCCTCCTCATTGACAGGGGATTCTCCTCATTGACAGTGGGCACTCCTCATTGACAGGGGGTACACCTCATTGTCAGGGGGCAATCCTTATTGTCAGGGGGCCCTCCGCATTTACAGAGGGCACTCCTCATTGAAAATGGGCACTCCTCATTGACAGGGGTGACTCCTCATTGACAGGGGTGACTCCTCATTGACAGGGGGCACTCCTCATTGACATGGGTGAATCCTCATTGACAGAGGGCCCTCCTCATTGACAGGGGGTGACTCCTCATTGACAGGGATCACTCCTCATTGACAGGGGTCACTCTTCATTGATGGGGCAGGCACGCCAAATGTACAATGGTCTCTCCTAATGTACAGGGGTCACTCCCCATTGACAGTGGGCACTCCTCATTGACGGGGGGGGGGCACTGCTCATTGACGCGGGGGGGACTCCCAATTGACAGAGGTCTCTCCTAATTGAGAGGGGGCACTCCTCATTGACAGGGGGCACTCCTCATTGATCGGGCGCATGCCTCATTGATGGGGGGCATTCCTCATTGAGAGTGCGCTCTCCTCATTGACAGAGGGCACTCCTCATTGACAGAGGGCTATCCTCATTGACAGGGGGAAATCCTCATTGACAGGGATGACTCGTGATTGGTAGGGAGCACTGCTAATTGACAGGGGGCACTCCAAACTGACAGGGGGAGATCCTAATCGACAAAGGGCACACCCAATTGAAAGAGGGTACTCCTAATTGACAGGGGGCACACCTCATTGTCAGGGGGCCCCCGCATTTACTGGGTGACTCATCATTGACAGGGATGACTCCTCACTGACAGGTGGCACCCCTCATTGACAGGGGGCATTCCACATTGACGGGGCAGGCACTCCAAATTTACAGGGGTCACGCATGATTTACAGGGGTCACTCCTCATTGACAGGGGAACTCCTCATGAATGGGGGGCACTCCTCATTGATGCAGGGGCACTCATCATTGACGGAGATGCCTCCTAATTGACAGGGGTCACTGCTAATTGACAAGGGGCTCTCCTCATTGACAAGGGGGCATTCCTCATATTCGGGGGGTGCACTCCTTCTAGTCGGGGGGGGGGGGCACTCATCATTGACGGGGGCACCCCTCATTGATGGAGGCAATCCTCATTGACAAGAGGCACTCCTTATTGACAGGGGGCACTCCTTATTGATGGGGGACAGTCCTCATTGACGGGGGGCACTCCTCGTTGACGGGGGGGCACTCCTCATTGATGGAGGCACTCCTCATTGATCGGAGTCACTCCTCATTGACAGGGGGCATTCATCACTGACGGGGGGCACTGCTCATTGATGGGCGGCACTCCTATTTTACAGAGGTCGCTCCTCATTGACGGGGGGGAACTCCTCATTGACAGGAGGCACTCCTTATTGACAGCGGGCACTCCTTATTGATGGGGACACTCCTCATTGATGGGGGTACTCCTAATTTGCAGAGGTCACTCCTCATTGACGAGGGGGCAGTCTTCATTTACAGGGTCACTCCTCATTTACAGGGTCACTCCTCATTTACAGGGTCACTCCTCATTGACAGGGGTCACTCCTCATTGATAGGGCGCATGCCTCATTAATGGGGGGCACTCCTCATTGACAGGGGGCTCTCCTCATTGACAGAGGGCACTCCTCATTGACAGACGGCACTCCTCATTGACAGAGGGCTCTCCCCATTGACAGGGGTAAGTCCTCATTGACAGGGGTGACTCGTGATTGGTAGGGGGAACTGCTAAATAACAGGGGACACTCCTAACTGACATGGGGAGATCTTAATCGACAAAGGGCACTCCCAATTGAAAGGGGGTACTCCTAATTGACAGGGGGCACACCTCATTGTCAGGGCCCCCCGCATTTACTGGGTGACTCCTCATTGACAGGGATGACTCCTCACTGACAGGTGGCACCCCTCATTGACAGGGGGCATTCCTCATTGACGGGCAGGCACTCCAAATTTACAGGGGTCACTCATGATTTACGGGGGTCACTCCTCATTGACAGGGGGAACTCCTCATGAATGGGGGGCACTCCTCATTGATGGAGGGGCACTCATCATTGACGGAGATTCCTCCTAATTGACAGAGGTCACTGCTAATTGACAGGGGTCTCTCCTCATTGACAAGGGGGCACTCCTCACATTCGGGGGGTGCACTCCTCCTCGTCCGGGCGGGGGTGGCACTCCTCATTGACGGGGGCACTCCTCATTGATGGAGGCACTCCTATTTTACTGAGGTCGCTCCTCATTGACGGTGGGCACTTCTCATTGACAGGAGGCACTCCTTCGTGACACGGGGCACTCCTTATTGATGGGGGACACTCCTCATTGACGGGGGGCACTCCACGTTGACAGGGGGCACTCCTCATTTTCAGGACTCTCTCCTCATTGACAGGGGACACTTCTCAGTGATGGGGTTACTCCTAATTTGCAGAGGTCACTCCTCATTGACAGAGGGTGGGGCACTCTTCATTGACAGGGAGCACTCCTCATTGAAAGGGTCACTCCTCATTCGCAGGGGCACTCCTCATTGACAGCGGGCACTCCTCATTGACAGTGGGCACTCCTCATTTACGGGGGCACTGCTCATTGACGGGGGCACTCCTCATTGACGGGGGCATTCCTCATTGACGGGGGGCATTCGTCATTGACGCGGGCATTCCACGTTGACGGGGGGCACTCCTCATTGATGGGGGGGCACTCCTCATTGACGGATGGGGCACCCCTCGCTGACGGGCACATAACTCATTAACCGGGACATTCCTCATTGATGGGGGACACTCCTTATTGGCACAGGGGAATCCTCATTGACACAGGGCACTCTTCATTGTCAGGGGGCCCTCCGCTTTTACAGGGAGCCCTCCTCATTAACAGGGGATTCTCCTCATTGACAGTGGGCACTCCTCATTGACAGGGGGTACTCTTCATTGCCAGGGGGCAATCCTTATTGTCAGGGGACCCTCCGCATTTACAGAGGGCACTCCTCATTGAAAATGGGCATTTCACATTAACAGGAGACACTCCTCATTGACAGGCCACTCCTCATTGACAGAGGGCACTCCTCATTCATGGGGCAGACATTCCAAATTTACAGGGATCTCTCCTAATTTACAGGGGTCACTCCTCATTGACAGTCGGCACTCCTCTTTGACGCGGGGTGGGGACTCCCAATTGACAGATGTCTCTCCTAATTGACAGGGGGCACTCCTCATTGACAGAGGGCTCTCCTCATTGACAGGGGGCACTCCTCATTGATAGGGCGCATGCCTCATTGTTGGGGGGCACTCCTCATTGTCAGGTGGCTCTCCTCATTGACAGAGGGCACTCCTCATTGACAGAGGGCACTCCTCATTGATGGGGGGTACTCCTAATTTGCAGAGGTCACTCCTCATTGACTGGGGGGCACTCTTCATTGGCAGGGAGCACTCCTCATTGACAGGGTCAATCAACATTGGCAGGGGCAGACCTCATTGACAGGGGGCACTCCTCATTGACAGTGGGCACTCCTCATTTACGGGGGCACTGCTCATTGACAGGGGGCATTCCTCATTGACAGGGGGCATTCCTCATTGACGCGGGCATACCACATTGACGGGGGACATTCCTCAATGACGGATGGGGCACCCCTCGCTGACGGGCACATAACTCATTAAACGGGACATTCCTCATTAATGGGGGACACTCCTTATTGACACAGGGCAATCCTCATTGACACAGGGCACTCTTCATTGTCAGGGGGCACTCCGCATTTACAGGGAGCCCTCCTCATTGACAGGGGATTCTCCTCATTGACAGTGGGCACTCCTCATTAACAGGGGGTACTCCTGATTGTCAGGGGGCAATCCTTATTGTCAGGGGGCCCTCCGCATTTACAGAGGGCACACCTCATTGAAAATGGGCACTCCTCATTGACAGAGGGCACTCCTCATTGACAGAGGGCACTGCTCATTGACAGACGGCACTCCTCATTTACAGAGGGCTCTCCCCATTGACAGCGGTATGTCCTCACTGACAGGGGTGACTCGTTATTGGTAGGGGGCACTGCTAAATAACAGGGGACACTCCTAACTGACAGGGGGAAATCTTAATCGACAAAGGGCACTCTCAATTGAAAGGGGGTACTCCTAATTGACAGGGGGCTCACCTCATTGTCAGGGCCCCCCGCATTTACTGGGTGACTCCTCATTGACAGGGATGACTCCTCACTGACAGGTGGCACCCCTCATTCACAGGGGGCATTCCTCATTGACGGGGCAGGCACTCCAAATTTACAGGGGTCACTCATGATTTACGGGGGTCACTCCTCATTGACAGGGGGAACTCCTCATGAATGGGGGGCACTCCCCATTGATGGAGGTGCACTCATCATTGACGGAGATTCCTCCTAATTGACAGGGGTCACTGCTAATTGACAGGGGGCTCTCCTCATTGACAAGGGGGCACTCCTCATACTCGGGGGTGCACTCCTCCTAGTCCGGGCGGGGGGGGGGCACTCCTCATTGACGGGGGCACTCCTCATTGATGGAGGCACTCCTATTTTACTGAGGTCGCTCCTCATTGATGGGGGGGCATTCTTCATTGACAGGGAGCTCTCCTCATTGACAGGGTCAATCGTCATTGGCAGGGGCAGACCTCATTGACAGTGGGCACTCCTCATTTACGGGGGAGCTGCTCATTGAAAGGGGGCATTCCTCATTGACAGGGGGCATTCCTCATTGACGCGGGCATACCACATTGACGGGGGGCACTCCTCATTGATGGGGGACATTCCTCATTGACGGATGGGGCACCCCTCGCTGACGGGCACAAAACTCATTAACCGGGAGATTCCTCATTAATGGGGGACACTCCTTATTGACACAGGGCAATCCTCATTGACACAGGGCACTCTTCATTGTCAGGGGGCACTCCGCATTTACAGGGAGCCCTCCTCATTGACAGGGAATTCTCCTCATTGACAGTGGGCACTCCTCATTAACAGGGGTACTCCTCATTGTCAGGGGGCAATCCCTATTGTCAGGGGGCCCTCCGCATTTACAGAGGGCACACCTAATTGAAAATGGGCACTCCTCATTGACAGGGGTGACTCCTCATTGACAGGGATCACTGCTCATTGACAGGGGTCACTCCTCATTGATGGGTCAGGCAGTCCAAATTTACAGGGGTCTCTCCTAATTTACAGGGGTCACTCCCCATTGACAGTGGGCACTCCTCATTGACGGGGGGGGGGGCACTGCTCATTGACGCGCGCGGGGACTCCCAATTGACAGAGGTCTCTCCTAATTGACAGGGGGCACTCCTCATTGACAGGGGGCACTCCTCATTGATAGGGCGCATGCCTCATTGATGGGGTGCATTCCTCATTGACAGGGGGCTCTCCTCTTTAAAGGAGGGCACTCCTCATTGACGGAGGGCACTCCTCATTGACAGAGGGCTCTCCTCATTGACAGGGGTAAGTCCTCATTGACAGGGGTGACTCGTGATTGGTCGGGGGCACTGCTAATTGACAGGGGGCGCTCCTAACTGACAGGGGGAGATCCTAATCGACAAAGGGCACTCCCAATTGAAAGGGGTAATCCTAATTGACAGGGGGCACACCTTGTTTTTAAGCCCCCCCCCCCCCCCCCGCATTTACTGGGTGACTCCTCATTGACAGGGATGACTCCTCACTGACAGGTGGCACCCCTCATTGACAGGGGGCATTCCACATTGACGGGGCAGGCACTCCAAATTTACAGGGGTCACGCATGATTTACAGGGGTCACTCCTCATTGACAGGGGAACTCCTCATGAATGGGGGGCACTCCTCATTGATGGAGGGGCACTCATCATTGACGGAGATGCCTCCTAATTGACAGGGGTCACTGCTAATTGACAAGGGGCTCTCCTCATTGACAAGGGGGCATTCCTCATATTCGGGGGGTGCA
Source organism: Mustelus asterias (assembly GCF_964213995.1). Classification (NCBI taxonomy): domain Eukaryota; kingdom Metazoa; phylum Chordata; class Chondrichthyes; order Carcharhiniformes; family Triakidae; genus Mustelus; species Mustelus asterias. The sequence continues at coordinate 273,327 of NW_027590133.1, forward strand.
CTCCTCCCAGTCGGAGGGTGGCACTCCTCATTGACGGGGGCACTCCTCATTGATGGAGGCACTCCTCATTGACAAGAGGCACTCCTTATTGACAGGGGAACTCCTTATTGATGGGGGAAACTCCTCATTGACGGGGGCACTCCTCGTTGACGGGGGCACTCCTCATTGATGGAGGCACTCCTCATTGATCGGATTCACTCCTCATTGACAGGGGGCATTCGTCACTGACGGGGGGCACTCCTCATTGATGGGCGGCACTCCTATTTTAAAGAGGTCGCTGCTCATTGACAGTTTGGGGCACTCCTCATTGACAGGAGGCACTCCTTATTGACAGCGGGCACTCCTTATTGATGGGGAAACTCCTCATTGATGGGGGGTACTCCTAATTTGCAGAGGTCACTCCTCATTGACGAGGGGCAGTCTTCATTTACAGGGTCACTCCTCATTTACAGGGTCACTCCTCATTTACAGGGTCACTCCTCATTGACAGGGGGCACTCCTCATTGATAGGGCGCATGCCTCATTGATGGGGGGCACTCCTCATTGACAGGGGGCTCTCCTCATTGACAGAGGGCACTCCTCATTGACAGACGGCACTCCTCATTGACAGAGGGCTCTCCTCATTGACAGGGGGAAGTCCTCATTGACAGGGGTGACTCGCGATTGGAAGGGGGCACAGCTAAATAACAGGGGGCACTCCTAACTGACCGGGGGAGATCCTAATCGACAAAGGGCACTCCCAATTGAAAGGGGGTACTCCTAATTGACAGGGGGCACACCTCATGATCAGGGGCCCCCTGCATTTACAGGGTGAATCCTCATTGACAGGGATGACTCCTCACTGACAGGTGGCACCGCTCATTGACAGGGGGCAATCCTCATTGACGGGGCAGGCACTCGAAATTTACAGGGGTCACTAATGATTTACAGGGGTCACTCCTCATTGACAGGGGAACTCCTCACGAATGGGGGGCACTCCTCATTGATGGAGGGGCACTCATCATTGACGGAGATGCCTCCTAATTGACAGGGGTCACTGCTAATTGATAGGGGGCTCTCCTCATTGACAAGGGGGCACTCCTCATATTCGGGGGGTGTACTCCTCCTAGTCGGGGCGGGGGGAGGCACTCCTCATTGACGGGGGCACTCCTCATTGATGGAGGCACTCCTATTTTACTGAGGTCACTCCTCATTGACGGGGGGACACTCCTCATTGACAGGAGGCACTCCTTATTGACACGGGGCACTCGTTATTAATGGGGGACACTCCTCATTGACTGGGAGCACTCCTCGTTGACAGGGGGCACTCCTCATTTTCAGTACTCTCTCCTCATTGACGGGGGACACTTCTCATTGATGGGGTTACTCCTAATTTGCAGAGGTCACTCCTCATTGACGGGGGGGGGGGGGCACTCTTCATTGACAGGGAGCACTCCTCATTGACAGGGTCACTCCTCATTGGCAGGGGCAATCCTCATTGACAGGGGGCACTCCTCATTGACAGTGGGCACTCCTCATTTACGGGGCAGTGCTCATTGACGGGGGCACTCCTCATTCACAGGGGGCATTCCTCATTGACGGGGTGCATTCGTCATTGACGCGGGCATTCCACATTGACGGGGGGCACTCCTCATTGATGGGGGGGGGGGGCACTCCTCATTGACGGATGGGGCACCCCTCGCTGACGGGCACATAACTCATTAACCGGGACATTCCTCATTGATGGGGGACACTCCTTATTGACACAGGGCAATCCTCATTCACACAGTGCACTCTTCATTGTCAGGGGGCCCTCCGCATTTTCGGGAAGCCCTCCTCATTGACAGGGGATTCTCCTCATTGACAGTGGGCACTCCTCATTGACAGGGGGTACTCCTCATTGTCAGGGGGCAGTCCTTATTGTCAGGGGGCCCTCCGCATTTACAGAGGGCACTCCTCATTGAAAATGGGCATTTCACATTAACAGGAGACACTCCTCATTGACAGGCCACTCCTCATTGACAGAGGGCACTCCTCATTGATGGGGCAGACACTCCAAATTTACAGGGATATCTCCTAATTTACAGGGGTCACTCCCCATTGACAGTGGGCACTCCTCATTGACGGGGGGGGCACTGCTAATTGACGCGCGGGGGACTCCCAATTTACAGAGGTCTCTCCTAATTGACAGGGGGCACTCCTCATTGAGAGGGGGCACTCCTCATTGACAGGGGTCACTCCTCATTGATAGGGCGCATGCCTCATTGATGGGGGGCACTCCCCATTGACAGGGGGCTCTCCTCATTGACAGAGGGCTCTCCTCATTGATCGAGGGCAATCCTCATTGACAGCGGGCTCTCCTCATTGACAGGGGTGACTCGTGATTGGTAGGGGGCAATGCTAATTGACAGGGGGCACTCCTAACTGCCAGGTGGAGATCCTAATCGACAAAGGCACTCCCAATTGAAAGGGGGTACTACTAATTGACAGGGATCACTCCTAATTGACAGGGGGCACACCTCATTGTCAGGGGCCCCCCGCATTTACTGGGTGACTCCTCATTGACAGGGATGACTCCTGACTGACAGGTGGCACCCCTCATTGACAGGGGGCTTTCCACATTGACTGGGCAGGCACTCCAAATTTTCAGGGGTCACGCATGATTGACAGGGGTTTCCTCCTCATTGACAGGGTGAACTCCACATGATGGGGGGCACTCCTCATTGATGGAGGGGCAGTCATCATTGACGGAGATGCCTCCTAATTGACAGGGGTCACTGCTAATTGACAGGGGGCTCTCCTCATTAACAAGGGGGCACTGCTCATATTCGGGGGGTGCACTCCTCCTAGACGGGGGGGGGGGGGCACTCCTCATTGACGGGGGCACTCCTCATTGATGGTGGCACTCCTCATTAACAGGGGACACTCCTCATTGTTAGGGGGCACTCCTCATTGACAGGGGGCACTCCTCATTGATGGTGGCACTCCTCATTAACAGGGGACACTCCTCATTGGTAGGGGGCACTCCTCATTGACAGGGGGCACTCCTCATTGATGGTGGCACTCCTCATTGATCGGAGGCACTCCTCATTGACAGGGGGCACTCCTCATTGATGGTGGCACTCCTCATTGATCGGAGGCACTCCTCATTGACGGGGGCACTCCTCATTGATGGTGGCACTCCTCATTGATCGGAGGCATTCCTCATTGACAGGGGGCATTCGTCACTGACGGGGGGCACGCCTCATTGATGGGCGGCACTCCTATTTTACAGAGGTCGCTCCTCATTGACGGGGGTCACTCCTCATTGATAGGAGGCACTCCTTATTGATGGGGGACACTCCTCATTGACGGGGGGGGCACTCCTCATTGACGGGTGGCACTCCTCATTTTCAGGGGTCTTTCCTCATTGAGAGAGGACACTCCTCATTGATGGGGGGTACTCTTAATTTGCAGAGGTCACTCCTCATTGACGGGGGAGGGCACTCTTCATTGACAGGGAGCACTCCTCATTGACAAGGTCACTCCTCATTCGTAGGGGTACTCCTCATTGACAGGGGGCACTCCTCTTTGACAGTGGGCACTCCTCATTTACGGGGGCACTGCTCATTGACAGTGGGCACTCCTCATTGACAGTGGGCACTCCTCATTTACGGGGGCACTGCTCATTGACAGGGGGCACTCCTCATTGACATGGGGCTGGTGGGGTGGCACTCCTCATTGACAGGACGCACTCCTCATTGACAGGGGGCATTCGTCAACGGGGGGGCGGACTCCTCATTGATGGGGGTGCACTCCTAATTTACAGGGGTCACTCCTCATTGACAGGTTGCACCCCTCATTGACAGAGGGCACTCTTCATTGACAGAGGGCACTCCTCATTGACAGAGGTGACTCCCCATTGACGCGGGTGTCTCCTCATTGGTAGGGGGCACTCCAAATTGACAGGGGGCACTTCCAACTGACAGTGGGAGATCCTAATCGACAAAGTGCGCTCCCAATTGAAAGGTGGTACTCCGAATTAACAGGGGGCACTCCTAATTGACAGGGATCACATCTAATTTACAGTGGGCACAGTTCATTGTCAGGGGCCCTCTGCATTTACAGGGTCACTATTCATTGACAGAGGACACTACTCGTTGACAGGGGTGACTCCTCATTGATAGGATTCACACTTCATTGACTAGGGGCACTCCTCATTGACAGGGGGCACTCTCATAGACAGGGGTCACTCCTCACTGACAGGGATCACTCCTCATTGACAGGGGGCACTCCTCAGAGACGGGGGCGAGGGGTCGCCGTCATTGACAGGGGTCACTCCTCATTGGCAAGGGCGCTCATCATTGATGGGAGGCACTCGTCATTCACGGGGAGGGGGGTGGACTCTCACTTGACAGGTCTCTCCTCAATGAAAGTGGACATTGCTCATTGACAGGGGGCACTCCTCATTGACAGTGGACATTGCTCATTGACAGGGGGCACTCCTCATTGACAGGGGGCACTCCTCATTGACAGTGGACATTGCTCATTGACAGGGGGCACTCCTCATTGACAGGGGGCATTCCTCATTGACAGGGGGCACTCGTCATTGACAGTGGACATTGCTCATTGACAGGGGGCACTCCTCATTGACAGGGGGCACTCGTCATTGACAGTGGACATTGCTCATTGACAGGGGGCACTCCTCATTGACAGGATGCACTCCTCATTGACAGTGGACATTGCTCATTGACAGGGGGCACTCCTCATTAATGGGGGGCACTCGTCATTGACAGGGGGCACTCCTCATTGACAGGGAGCACTCCTCATTAATGGGGGGCACTCGTCATTGACAGGGGGCACTCCTCATTGACAGGGAGCACTCCTCATTGACAGTGGACATTGCTCATTGACAGGGGGCACTGCTCATTGACAGGGGGCACTCCTCATTGACAGGGGGCACTCCTCATTAATGGGGGGCACTCGTCATTGACAGGGGGCACTCCTCATTGACAGGGAGCACTCCTCATTGACAGTGGACATTGTTCATTGACAGGGGGCACTGCTCATTGACAGGGGGCACTCCTCATTGACAGGGGGCGCTCCTCATTGACAGGAGGCACTCGTCATTGACAGTGGACATTGCCCATTGACAGGGGGCACTCCGCATTGACAACGGGCACTCCTCCTTGACAGGGGGCACTCCTCATTGACAGTGGACATTGCTCATTGACAGGGGGCACTCCTCATTAATGGGGGGCACTCGTCATTGACGGGGATGACTCCTAACTGACACGGTTCACTAATAATTGACAGAGGGCACTCCTCATTGACAGTGGGCACTCCTCATTGGCAGGGGGCACTCCTCATTAATGGGGGACACTCGTCATTGACGGGGATGACTCCTAACTGACCCGGTTCACTAATAATTGACAGGGGGCACTCCTCATTGACAGTGGGCACTCCTCATTGGCAGGGGGCACTCCTCATTGAGAGTGGAAATTGCTCATTGACAGGGGCACTCCTCATTAATGGGGGGCATTCGCCATTGACGGGGATGACTCCTAACTGACCCGGTTCACTAATAATTGACAGGGGGCACTCCTCATTGACAGTGGGCACTCCTCATTGGCAGGGGCACTCAGCATTGATGGGGCGGGTGGGCACTTGTCATTGACTGGGGGGGAGGGGGGCACTCCAAATTGACATAGGTCTCTCCTAATTGACAGGGGACACTGGTCATTGACAGGCGGCGCACCTCATTGACAGGGGGCACTCCTCATTGACAGGGGGCGCTCCTCATAGATGGGGGGGGGGCACTCCTCATTGACAGAGGGCACTCCTAATGTACAGGGATCACTCCAAATTGACAAGGATCACTCCTCATTGACAGGTGGCACTCCTCATTGACAGGGGGAACTCTTCATTGACATAGGGCATTCCTCATTGACGGGGGGCACTCCTCATGGACAAGGATCACACGTGAGTGACAGGGAGCACTCCTCATTGACAGGGGGAACTCTTCATTGACAGAGGGCGCTACTCATAGACGGGGGGGGGGGGGGCGCAGGCCTCATTGACAGAGGGCACTCCAAATTTACAGGGATCACTCCTAATTGGCAGAGGGCACTCCTCATTGACAGTGGGCACTCCTCATTGGCAGGGGGCGCTCCTCATTGACAGTGGACATTGGTCATTGACAGGGGGCACTCCTCATTAATGGTGGGCACTCGTCATTGACGGGGATGACTCCTAACTGACCCGGTTCACTAATAATTGACAGGGGGCACTCCTCATTGACAGTGGGCACTCCTCATTGGCAGGGGGCACTCCTCATTGACAGGGGGCACTCCTCATTGACAGGGGGCGCTCCTCATAGACGGGAGGTCACTCCTCATTGACAGAGGGCGCTCCTAATTTACAGGGATCACTCCTAATTGGCAGAGAGCACTCCTCATTGACAGGGGGCACTCCTCACTGACAGGGGGATCGCTTCATTGAGAGAGGGCATTCCTCATTGACGGGGGGCACTCCTCATTTACATGGATCACACCTGAGTGATTGGGAGCATTCTTCAGTGACAGGGGGCACTCCTCATAGACGCCGGGGGGTGGGGGGGGGCAGTCCTCATTCACAGAGGGCACTCCTAATTTACAGGGATCACTCCTAATTGGCAGAGGGCACTCCTCATTGACAGTGGGCACTCCTCATTGACAGGAGGCACCCCTCATTGACAGGGGGCATTCCACATTGACAGGAGGCACTCCTCATTGACAGGAGGCACCCGTCATTGAGAGGGGGCATTCCACATTGTCAGGGGGCACTCCTTATTGACATGGGGCACTCCTCATTGACAGGGGTCACTCCTAATTGACAGCGATCACTCCGAAGTGACATGTTTCACTCAAAATGACAGGGGGCACTCCTCATTGACAGGGGCCACTCCGAATTGACAGCGATCACTCCTAAGTGACAGGTTTCACTCCAATTGACAGGGGGCACTCCTCATTGACAGGGGCCACTCCTAATTGACAGGGGGCACTCCCTCATTGACAGTGGGCACTCCTCATTGACAGGGGAGTCTCCTCATTTGCGGGGGCGCTCATCATTGATGGGGGGCACTCGTCATTAACGGGGGGGCGGACTCCCAATTGACAGAGATCTCTCCTAATTGACAGTGGACACTGCTCATTGACAGGGGGCACTCCTTATTGACAGAGGTCTCTCCTCATTGACAGTGGGCATTACTCATTGGCAGGGGGCGCTCATCATTGATGGGGGGGTGGGCGCTTGTCATTGACTGGGGGGATGGGGGGCACTCCAAATTGACAGAGGTCTCTCATAATTGACAGGGGACACTGCTCATTGACAGTGGGCACTCCTCATTGACAGGGGGCGCTCCTCATAGTCGTGGGGGCACTCCTCATTGACAGAGGGCACTCCTAATTTACAGGGATCACTCCTAATTGGCAGAGAGCACTCCTCATTGACAGGGGGCACTCCTCATTGACAGGGGGAACTCTTCATTGACAGAGGGCATTCCTCATTGACGGGGGGCACTCCTCATTGACATGGATCACACCTGAGTGACAGGGAGCACTCCTCATTGACAGGGGGAACTCCTCATTGACAGAGTGCACTACTCATAGACGGGGGGGGGGGGCAGGCCTCATTGACAGAGGGCACACCTAATTTACAGGGATCACTCCTAATTGGCAGAGGGCACTCCTCATTGACAGTGGGCACTCCTCATTGGCAGGGGGCGCTCATCATTGATGGGGGGGGCGGGGGGGTGGGCACTTGTCATTGACTGTTGGGGGAGGGGGGCACTCCAAATTGACAGAGGTCTCTCCTAATTGACAGGGGACACTGCTCATTGTCAGGGGGCACTCCTCATTGACAGGGGGCACTCCTCATTGACAGGCGGCGCTCCTCATTGACAGGGGGCACTCCTCATTGACGGGGGCGCTCCTCATAGACGGGGGGGCACTCCTCATTGAGAGAGGGCACTCCTAATTTGCAGGGATCACTCCTAATTGGCAGAGAGCACTACTCATTGACAGGGGGCACTCCTCATTGGCAGGGGGCACTCCTCATTGACAGTGGGCACTTCTCATTGGCAGGGGGCGCTCATCATTGATGGGGGGGTGGGCACCTGTCATTGACTGGGGGGGAGGGGGGCACTCCAAACTGACTGAGGTCTCTCCTAATTGACAGGGGACACTGCTCATTGACAGGGGGCACTCCTCATTGACAGGGGGCACTCCTCATTGACAGGGGGCGCTCCTCATAGACGGGAGGTCACTCCTCATTGACAGAGGGCGCTCCTAATTTACAGGGATCACTCCTAATTGGCAGAGAGCACTCCTCATTGACAGGGGGCACTCCTCACTGACAGGGGGAACGCTTCATTGAGAGAGGGCATTCCTCATTGACGGGGGGCACTCCTCATTTACATGGATCACACCTGAGTGACTGGGAGCATTCTTCATTGACAGGGGGCACTCCTCATAGACGCCGGGGGGGGCAGTCCTCATTGACAGAGTGCACTCCAAATTTACAGGGATCACTCCTAATTGGCAGAGGGCACTCCTCATTGACAGTGGGCACTCCTCATTGACAGGAGGCACCCCTCATTGACAGGGGGCATTCCACATTGACAGGAGGCACTCCTCATTGACAGGAGGCACCCCTCATTGAGAGGGGGCATTCCACATTGTCAGGGGGCACTCCTTATTGACATGGGGCACTCCTCATTGACAGGGGTCACTCCTAATTGACAGCGATCACTCCTAAGTGACAGGTTTCACTCAAATTGACAGGGGGCACTCCTCATTGACAGGGGCCACTCCTAATTGACAGGGGGCACTCCCCATTGACAGTGGGCTCTCCTCATTGACAGGGGGCACTCCTCATTGACAGTGGGCACTCCTCATTGACAGGGGAGTCTCCTCATTGGCGGGGGCGCTCATCATTGATGGGGGGCACTCGTCATTAACGGGGAGGGGGGGGAACTCCCAATTGACAGAGATCTCTCCTAATTGACAGTGGACACTGCTCATTGACAGGGGGCACTCCTCATTTACAGGGGGCACTCCTCATTGACAGGGGTGACTCCTCATTTACAGGGGGCACTCCTCATTGACAGGGGGCACTCCTCATTGACTGGGGGCACTCCTCATTGACAGTGATCACTCCTAAGTGACCCGGTTCACTAATACTTGACAGGGGGCACTCCTCATTGAGAGTGGGCACCCCACATTGGCAGGGGGCGCCCATCATTGATGGGGGGGGGGGGGGGTGGGCACTTTCCATTGACTCGGGGGGAGGAGGGGCACTCCAAATTGACAGAGGTCTCCTAATTGACAGGGGACACTGCTCATTGGCAGGGGGCCCTCCTCATTGACACCTGGGGACTCCTCATTGACGTTGGGCCACTCCTCATTGACATTGGTGCTCTCCTCATTGACAAGGGGAACTCCTCATTGACTGGGGCCTCCTAACTAATAGGGGCCACTCGTAATTCAGAGGGGACACTCCTAATTGTCGGGAGACACTACCCATTGACAGGGGCACTCCTCATTCACATGGGGCACTGCAAATTCACATGGGTAACTCCGAATTGACAGGAGTCTATCCTTATTGACAGTGGGCACTCCTTATTGACAGTGGGCACTCCTTATTGACAGGGGGCACTCCTTATCGACAGGGGACACTTCTAATTGACAGGTGGACTCCAATTGACAGGGGGCACTCCAATTGACCTGGGGTACTCCTAAGTGACAGGGGTCACTCCTCACTGGCAGGGGGCACTCCGAATAGGCAGGGGGCACTCGTAATTGGCAGGTGGAGTCCTAATTGACAGGGGGCAGTCCTAATTGTCGGGGGACACTACCCATTGACAGGTGGCACTCCTAATTGACAGGGGGCACCCACCTCATTGACATGGGGCATTGCGAATTCACATGGGCCACTCCGAATTGACAGGAGGCACTCCTGATTGACAGGGGGCACGTCTAATTGGCATTTGGCACGCCAATTGACAGGGGCACTCCAATTGAAAGAGGGCACTCCAGTTGACAGGGGGCCCTCCCAATTGACAGCGGGCACTCCAATTGACAGGGGGCACTCTGAATAGGCAGGGGACACTCGTAATTGGCAGAGGGGAGTCCTAACTGACAGTGGGCACGACAAATTGACAGGGGGACTCCTCATTGATGGTGGGGCAGTCCTCGTTGACAGTGGGCCACTCCTAATTGACGGGGGGTGGGGGGGGCACTCCTCATTGACAAGTGGAACTCCTCATTGACACGGGCCTCCTAATTGTCGGGGGTCACTACCCATTGACAGGGGGCACTCCTAATTGACAGGGGGCACTGCTCATTGACATGGGCATTGCTAATTGACATGGGGCACTCCTAATTGACAGGAGGCACTCCTTATTGACAGTGGGCACTCCGTATTGACAGGACGCACTCCCTATTGACAGGGGGCACGCCTTATTGACAGGGAGCACTTCTCATTGAAAGGGGAAAATCTTCTTGACAGGGGTACTCATCATTGACAGGAGGCACTCCGAATTGACGGGGGCACTCTAATTGACAGGGTGCACTCCAATTCACAGGGAGCACTCCAATTGACAGGGGGGACTCCTCATTAATAGGGGGCACTCCTCATTGACAGGGGGCACCCTCATTGAAAGGGGGTACTCTTAATTGACAGGGGAACTCCTAATTGACAGGGGGCACACCTAACTGACAGGGGGCACTCCTCATTGACAGGGGGCACTCCTCAGGCTGGGGGGGGGTTGTCCTATTTGACAATTGACATGGGGCATTCCAATTGACATGGGGGACACCAAATTGACAGCGGGCACTCCTAGTTGGCAGCGGGCACTCCTAATTGGAAGGGGTACTCCAATTTGACAGGACTTTGTCCCAATATCCCCCCCCCCTCATTGGGGGAACCCCTGATTGACAGGGGCCTCCTGATTGACAGTGTGCAGTTCAATTGACAGGGGGCACTCCAATTGACAGGGAGCCTCCAATTGACATGGGGGACTCCTAATTGATAGGGTGGACTCCTCATTGGCAGGGGTAACTCCTAATAGGCAGGGGGCACTCGTAATTGGCAGGGGGCAGTCCTAATTTACAGCGGGCACTCCTATGTGATAGAGGGCACTCCTAACTGACCGGGGGCACTCCTAACTGACAAGGGGCACTCCTAATTGACAGGGGGCACACCTCATTGACGGGGACACTCCTCATTGATGGGGGCACTACTCATTGACATGAGGCACTCCTCATTGACATGGGGCACTCCTCATTGAGAGTGGCCACTCCTCATTGACATGAGGCACTCCTCACTGACACGGGGCACTCCTCATTGACAGGGGGTACTCCAATTGACAGGGGGCACTCGAATTGATAGGGGGCACTGTAATTGCCTGGGGCACTCCAATCGACAGGGGGCACTCCAATCGACCTGTGCACTCAAATTGACAGGGTGTTCTCCAATTGACATGGAGGAGTACTAATTGACAGGGGGCACTCCTATTTGGCAGTGGGCACTGCTAATTGCCAGGTGGCACTGTTAATTGACACGGGGAACTCCAAATTGATAGGGGGCACTCCTAATTGGCAGGGTCACTCCTAATTGACAGGGGAGCTCCTAATTGACAAGGGGCTCTCCTCATTGACAAGGGGAATTCCTCATTGACAGGGGCCTCCCAATTGACAGGGGACACTCCTAATTTACAGGGAGCACTCCTAATTGTCGGGGGACACTACTCATTGACAGGGGGCACTCGTAATTGACATGGGGCACTGCTAATTGTCAGGGGGTACTGCTAATTGTCAGGGGGCACTCCTTATTGACAGTGGGCATTCCTTATTGACAAGAGCCACTCCTAATTGACAGGGGGAGATCCTAATTGACATGGGGCACTCCTAATTGAAAGGGGCACTCCTAATTGACAGGGGGCAATCCAAATTGACAGCGGGCACTCCTCATTGACAGGGGCACTCCTCATTGACATTGGGGCTCTCCTCATTGACAAGGGGAACTCCTTATCGACAGGGGACACTTCTAATTGACAGGTGGCCTCCAATTGATAGGGGGCACTCCAATTGACAGGGGGGACTCTAATTGACATGGATGCTCCGAATTGACAGGGGACACTGCTCATTGTCAGGGGGCACTCCTCATTGACAGGGGGCACTCCTCATTGACAGGCGGCGCTCCTCATTGACAGGGGGCACTCCTCATTGACAGGGGGCGCTCCTCATAGACGGGGGGGCACTCCTCATTGAGAGAGGGCACTCCTAATTTGCAGGGATCACTCCTAATTGGCAGAGAGCACTACTCATTGACAGTGGGCAATCCTTACTGGCAGTGGGCGCTCATCATTGATGGGGGGGGGGGGGTGGGCACTTGTCAATGACTGTTGGCGGAGGGGGGCACTCCAAATTGACAGAGGTCTCTCCTAATTGACAGGGGACACTGTTCACTGACAGGGAGCACTCCTCATTGACAGGGGGCACTCCATATTGACAGGCGGCGCTCATCATTGACTGGGGGCACTCCACATTGACAGGGGCGCTCCTCATAGACGGGGGCGGGCACTCCTCATTGAGAGAGGGAACTCCTAATTTACAGGGATCACTCCTAATTGGCAGAGAGCACTCCTCATTGACAGGGGGCACTCCTCCTTGACAGGGGGCACTCCTCATTGACAGGGGGAACTCTTCATTGACAGAGGGCATTCCTCATTGACGGGGGGCACTTCTCATTGACATGGATCACACCTGAGTGACAGGGAGCACTCCTCATTGACAGGGGGAACACTTCATTGACAGAGGGCACTACTCATAGACGAGGGGGGGGGCAGTCCTCATTGACAGAGGGCACTCCTAATTTACAGGGATGACTCCTAATTGGCAGACGGCACTCTTCATTGAAAGTGGGCACTCCTCATTGACAGTAGGCACCAATCATTGACAGGGGGCACTCCTCATTGGCAGGGGGCACTCCTCATTGACAGTGGGCACTCCTCATTGGCAGGGGGCGCTCATCATTGATGGGGGGGTGGGCACCTGTCATTGACTGGGGGGGAGGGGGACACTCCAAACTGACTGAGGTCTCTCCTAATTGACAGGGGACACTGCTCATTGACAGGGGGCACTCCTCATTGACAGGGGGCACTCCTCATTGACAGGCGGCGCTCCTCATTGACAGGGGGCACTCCTCATTGACAGGGGGCGCTCCTCATAGACGGGAGGTCACTCCTCATTGACAGAGGCGCTCCTAATTTACAGGGATCACTCCTAATTGGCAGAGAGCACTCCTCATTGACAGGGGGCACTCCTCACTGAGAGGGGGATCGCTTCATTGAGAGAGGGCATTCCTCATTGACGGGGGGCACTCCTCATTTACATGGATCACACCTGAGTGACTGGGAGCATTCTTCATTGACAGGGGGCACTCCTCATAGACGCCGGGGGGGGGGGGGGGCGGCAGTCCTCATTAACAGAGGGCACTCCTAATTGACAGGGATCACTCCTAATTGGCAGAGGGCACTCCTCATTGACAGTGGGCAGTCCTCTTTGACAGGAGGCACCCCTCATTGACAGGGGGCATTCCACATTGACAGGAGGCACTCCTCATTGACAGGAGGCACCCCTCATTGAGAGGGGGCATTCCACATTGTTAGGGGGCACTCCTTACTGACATGGGGCACTCCTCATTGACAGGGGTCACTCCTAATTGACAGCGATCACTCCGAAGTGACAGGTTTCACTCCAATTGACAGAGGTCTCTCCTAATTGACAGGGGACACTGCTCATTGTCAGGGGGCACTCCTCATTGACAGGGGGCACTCCTCATTGACAGGCGGCGCTCCTCATTGACAGGGGGCACTCCTCATTGACGGGGGCGCTCCTCATAGACGGGGGGGCACTCCTCATTGAGAGAGGGCACTCCTAATTTGCAGGGATCACTCCTAATTGGCAGAGAGCACTACTCATTGACAGGGGGCACTCCTCATTGGCAGGGGGCACTCCTCATTGACAGTGGGCACTTCTCATTGGCAGGGGGCGCTGATCATTGATGGGGGGGTGGGCACCTGTCATTGACTGGGGGGGAGGGGCCACTCCAAACTGACTGAGGTCTCTCCTAATTGACAGGGGACACTGCTCATTGACAGGGGGCACTCCTCATTGACAGGGGGCACTCCTCATTGATAGGGGGCGCTCCTCATAGACGGGAGGTCACTCCTCATTGACAGAGGGCGCTCCTAATTTACAGGGATCACTCCTAATTGGCAGAGAGCACTCCTCATTGACAGGGGGCACTCCTCACTGACAGGGGGAACGCTTCATTGAGAGAGGGCATTCCTCATTGACGGGGGGCACTCCTCATTTACATGGATCACACCTGAGTGACTGGGAGCATTCTTCATTGACAGGGGGCACTCCTCATAGACGCCGGGGGGGGGGGCAGTCCTCATTTACAGAGGGCACTCCTAATTTACAGGGATCACTCCTAATTGGCAGAGGGCACTCCTCATTGACAGTGGGCACTCCTCATTGACAGGAGGCACCCCTCATTGACAGGGGGCATTCCACATTGACAGGAGGCACTCCTCATTGACAGGAGGCAACCCTCATTGAGAGGGGGCATTCCACATTGTCAGGGGGCACTCCTTATTGACATGGGGCACTCCTCATTGACAGGGGTCACTCCTAATTGACAGCGATCACTCCTAAGTGACACGTTTCACTCAAATTGACAGGGGGCACTCCTCATTGACAGGGGCCACTCCTAATTGACAGGGGGCACTCCTCATTGACAGTGGGCACTCCTCATTGACAGGGGAGTCTCCTCATTGGCGGGGGCGCTCATCATTGATGGGGGGCACTCGTCATTAACGGGGAGGGGGGGGAACTCCCAATTGACAGAGATCTCTCCTAATTGACAGTGGACACTGCTCATTGACAGGGGGCACTCCTCATTTACAGGGGGCACTCCTCATTGACAGGGGTGACTCCTCATTTACAGGGGGCACTCCTCATTGACAGGGGGCACTCCTCATTGACTGGGGGCACTCCTCATTGACAGTGATCACTCCTAAGTGACCCGGTTCACTAATACGTGACAGGGGGGCACTCCTCATTGAGAGTGGGCACCCCACATTGGCAGGGGGCGCCCATCATTGATGGGGGGGGGGTGGGCACTTTTCATTGACTCGGGGGGAGGAGGGGCACTCCAAATTGACAGAGGTCTCTCCTAATTGACAGGGGACACTGCTCATTGGCAGGGGGCCCTCCTCATTGACACCTGGGGACTCCTCATTGACGTTGGGCCACTCCTCATTGACATTGGTGCTCTCCTCATTGACAAGGGGAACTCCTCATTGACTGGGGCCTCCTAACTAATAGGGGGCACTCGTAATTCAGAGGGGACACTCCTAATTGTCGGGAGACACTACCCATTGACAGGGGCACTCCTCATTCACATGGGGCACTGCAAATTCACATGGGTAACTCCGAATTGACAGGAGGCTATCCTTATTGACAGTGGGCACTCCTTATTGACAGTGGGCTCTCCTTATTGACAGGGGGCACTCCTTATCGACAGGGGACACTTCTAATTGACAGGTGGACTCCAATTGACAGGCGGCACTCCAATTGACCTGGGGTACTCCTAAGTGACAGGGGTCAATCCTCACTGGCAGGGGGCACTCCGAATAGGCAGGGGGCACACGTAATTGGCAGGGGGAGTCCTAATTGACAGGGGGCAGTCCTAATTGTCGGGGGACACTACCCATTGACAGGTGGCACTCCTAATTGACAGGGGGCACCCACCTCATTGACATGGGGCATTGCGAATTCACATGGGCCACTCCGAATTGACAGGAGGCACTCCTGATTGACAGGGGGCACGTCTAATTGGCAGGTGGCACGCCAATTGACAGGGGGCACTCCAATTGAAAGAGGGCACTCCAATTGACAGGGGGCCCTCCCAATTGACAGCGGGCACTCCAATTGACAGGGGGCACTCTGAATAGGCAGGGGACACTCGTAATTGGCAGAGGGGAGTCCTAACTGACAGTGGGCACGACAAATTGACAGGAGGACTCCTCATTGATGGTGGGGCAGTCCTCGTTGACAGTGGGCCACTCCTAATTGACGGGGGGTGGGGGGGGGGCACTCCTCATTGACAAGTGGAACTCCTCATTGACACGGGCCTCCTAATTGTCGGGGGTCACTACCCATTGACAGGGGGCACTCCTAATTGACAGGGGGCACTCCTAATTGACAGGGTGCACTGCTCATTGACATGGGCATTGCTAATTGACATGGGGCACTCCTAATTGACAGGAGGCACTCCTTATTGACAGTGGGCACTCCGTATTGACAGGACGCACTCCCTATTGACAGGGGGCACGCCTTATTGACAGGGAGCACTTATCATTGAAAGGGGAAAATCTTCTTGACAGGGGTACTCATCATTGACAGGGGGCACTCCGAATTGACGGGGGCACTCTAATTGACAGGGTGCACTCCAATTCACAGGGAGCACTCCAATTGACAGGGGGGACTCCTCATTAATAGGGGGCACTCCTCATTGACAGGGGGCACCCTCATTGAAAGGGGGTACTCTTAATTGACAGGGGAACTCCTAATTGACAGGGGGCACACCTAACTGACAGGGGGCACTCCTCATTGACAGGGGGCACTCCTCAGGCTGGGGGGGGGGTTGTTCTATTTGACAATTGACATGGGGCATTCCAATTGACATGGGGGACACCAAATTGACAGCGGGCACTCCTAGTTGGCAGCGGGCACTCCTAATTGGAAGGGGTACTCCAATTTGACAGGATTTTGTCCCAATATCCCCCCCCCCCCCTCATTGGGGGAACCCCTGATTGACAGGGGTCTCCTGATTGACAGTGTGCAGTTCAATTGACAGGGGGCACTCCAATTGACAGGGAGCCTCCAATTGACATGGGGGACTCCTAATTGATAGGGTGGACTCCTCATTGGCAGGGGTAACTCCTAATAGGCAGGGGGCACTCGTAATTGGCAGGGGGCAGTCCTAATTTACAGCGGGCACTCCTATGTGATAGAGGGCACTCCTAACTGACCGGGGGCACGCCTAACTGACAAGGGGCACTCCTAATTGACAGGGGGCACACCTCATTGATGGGGGCACTACTCATTGACATGAGGCACTCCTCATTGACATGGGGCACTCCTCATTGAGAGTGGCCACTCCTCATTGACATGAGGCACTCCTCACTGACACGGGGCACTCCTCATTGACAGGGGGTACTCCAATTGACAGGGGGCACTCGAATTGATAGGGGGCACTGTAATTGCCTGGGGCACTCCAATCGACAGGGGGCACTCCAATCGACATGTGCACTCAAATTGACAGGGTGTTCTCCAATTGACATGGAGGAGTACTAATTGACAGGGGGCACTCCCATTTGGCAGTGGGCACTGCTAATTGCCAGGTGGCACTGTTAATTGACACGAGCAACTCCAAATTGACAGGGGGAACTCCTAATTGGCAGGGTCACTCCTAATTGACAGGGGAGCTCCTAATTGAGAAGGGGCTCTCCTCATTGACAAGGGGAATTCCTCATTGACAGGGGCCTCCCAATTGACAGGGGACACTCCTAATTTACAGGGGGCACTCCTAATTGTCGGGGGACACTACTCATTGACAGGGGGCACTCGTAATTGACATGGGGCACTGCTAATTGTCAGGGGGTACTGCTAATTGTCAGGGGGCACTCCTTATTGACAGTGGGCATTCCTTATTGACAAGAGCCACTCCTAATTGACAGGGGGAGATCCTAATTGACATGGGGCACTCCTAATTGAAAGGGGCACTCCTAATTGACAGGGGGCAATCCAAATTGACAGCGGGCACTCCTCATTGACAGGGGCACTCCTCATTGACATTGGGGCTCTCCTCATTGACAAGGGGAACTCCTTATCGACAGGGGACACTTCTAATTGACAGGTGGCCTCCAATTGATAGGGGGCACTCCAATTGACAGGGGGGACTCTAATTGACATGGATGCTCCTAATTGACAGGGGACACTGCTCATTGTCAGGGGGCACTCCTCATTGACAGGGGGCACTCCTCATTGACAGGCGGCGCTCCTCATTGACAAGGGGGCACTCCTCATTGACAGGGGGCGCTCCTCATAGACGGGGGGGCACTCCTCATTGAGAGAGGGCACTCCTAATTTGCAGGGATCACTCCTAATTGGCAGAGAGCACTACTCATTGACAGTGGGCACTCCTCACTGGCAGTGGGCGCTCATCATTGATGGGGGGGGCGGGGTGGGCACTTGTCAATGACTGTTGGCGGAGGGGGGCACTCCAAATTGACAGAGGTCTCTCCTAATTGACAGGGGACACTGTTCACTGACAGGGGGCACTCCTCATTGACAGGGGGCACTCCTCATTGACAGGCGGCGCTCCTCATTGACAGGGGGCACTCCTCATTGACAGGGGGCGCTCCTCATAGACGGGAGGTCACTCCTCATTGACAGAGGGCGCTCCTAATTTACAGGGATCACTCCTAATTGGCAGAGAGCACTCCTCATTGACAGGGGGCACTCCTCACTGAGAGGGGGATCGCTTCATTGAGAGAGGGCATTCCTCATTGACGGGGGGCACTCCTCATTTACATGGATCACACCTGAGTGACTGGGAGCATTCTTCATTGACAGGGGGCACTCCTCATAGTCGCAGGGGGGGGGGGGGGGGGCGGCAGTCCTCATTAACAGAGGGCACTCCTAATTTACAGGGATCACTCCTAATTGGCAGAGGGCACTCCTCATTGACAGTGGGCAGTCCTCATTGACAGGAGGCACCCCTCATTGACAGGGGGCATTCCACATTGACAGGAGGCACTCCTCATTGACAGGAGGCACCCCTCATTGAGAGGGGGCATTCCACATTGTTAGGGGGCACTCCTTACTGACAGGGGGCACTCCTCATTGACAGGGGTCACTCCTAATTGACAGCGATCACTCCGAAGTGACAGGTTTCACTCCAATTGACAGAGATCTCTCCTAATTGACAGGGGACACTGCTCATTGTCAGGGGGCACTCCTCATTGACAGGGGGCACTCCTCATTGACAGGCGGCGCTCCTCATTGACAGGGGGCACTCCTCATTGACGGGGGCGCTCCTCATAGACGGGGGGGCACTCCTCATTGACAGAGGGCGCTCCTAATTTACAGGGATCACTCCTAATTGGCAGAGAGCACTCCTCATTGACAGGGGGCACTCCTCACTGACAGGGGGAACGCTTCATTGAGAGAGGGCATTCCTCATTGACGGGGGGCACTCCTCATTTACATGGATCACACCTGAGTGACTGGGAGCATTCTTCATTGACAGGGGGCACTCCTCATAGACGCCGGGGGGGGGGGGGGCAGTCCTCATTTACAGAGGGCACTCCTAATTTACAGGGATCACTCCTAATTGGCAGAGGGCACTCCTCATTGACAGTGGGCACTCCTCATTGACAGGGGGCATTCCACATTGACAGGAGGCACTCCTCATTGACAGGAGGCACCCCTCATTGAGAGGGGGCATTCCACATTGTCAGGGGGCACTCCTTATTGACATGGGGCACTCCTCATTGACAGGGGTCACTCCTAATTGACAGCGATCACTCCTAAGTGACAGGTTTCACTCAAATTGACAGGGGGCACTCCTCATTGACAGGGGCCACTCCTAATTGACAGGGGGCACTCCCCATTGACAGTGGGCTCTCCTAATTGACAGGGGGCACTCCTCATTGACAGTGGGCACTCCTCATTGACAGGGGAGTCTCCTCATTGGCGGGGGCGCTCATCATTGATGGGGGGCACTCGTCATTAACGGGGAGGGGGGGGAACTCCCAATTGACAGAGATCTCTCCTAATTGACAGTGGACACTGCTCATTGACAGGGGCACTCCTCATTTACAGGGGGCACTCCTCATTGACAGGGGTGACTCCTCATTTACAGGGGGCACTCCTCATTGACAGGGGGCACTCCTCATTGACTGGGGGCACTCCTCATTGACAGTGATCACTCCTAAGTGACCCGGTTCACTAATACTTGACAGGGGGGCACTCCTCATTGAGAGTGGGCACCCCACATTGGCAGGGGGCGCCCATCATTGATGGGGGGGGGGGGGTGGGCACTTTTCATTGACTCGGGGGGAGGAGGGGCACTCCAAATTGACAGAGGTCTCTCCTAATTGACAGGGGACACTGCTCATTGGCAGGGGGCCCTCCTCATTGACACCTGGGGACTCCTCATTGACGTTGGGCCACTCCTCATTGACATTGGTGCTCTCCTCATTGACAAGGGGAACTCCTCATTGACTGGGGCCTCCTAACTAATAGGGGGCACTCGTAATTCAGAGGGGACACTCCTAATTGTCGGGAGACACTACCCATTGACAGGGGCACTCCTCATTCACATGGGGCACTGCATATTCACATGGGTAACTCCGAATTGACAGGAGGCTATCCTTATTGACAGTGGGCACTCCTTATTGACAGTGGGCTCTCCTTATTGACAGGGGGCACTCCTTATCGACAGGGGACACTTCTAATTGACAGGTGGACTCCAATTGACAGGGGGCACTCCAATTGACCTGGGGTACTCCTAAGTGACAGGGGTCACTCCTCACTGGCAGGGGGCACTCCGAATAGGCAGGGGGCACTCGTAATTGGCAGGGGGAGTCCTAATTGACAGGGGGCAGTCCTAATTGTCGGGGGACACTACCCATTGACAGGTGGCACTCCTAATTGACAGGGGGCACCCACCTCATTGACATGGGGCATTGCGAATTCACATGGGCCACTCCGAATTGACAGGAGGCACTCCTGATTGACAGGGGGCACGTCTAATTGGCAGGTGGCACGCCAATTGACAGGGGGCACTCCAATTGAAAGAGGGCACTCCAATTGACAGGGGGCCCTCCCAATTGACAGCGGGCACTCCAATTGACAGGGGGCACTCTGAATAGGCAGGGGACACTCGTAATTGGCAGAGGGGAGTCCTAACTGACAGTGGGCACGACAAATTGACAGGGGGGACTCCTCATTGATGGTGGGGCAGTCCTCGTTGACAGTGGGCCACTCCTAATTGACGGGGGGTGGGGGGGGGCACTCCTCATTGACAAGTGGAACTCCTCATTGACACGGGCCTCCTAATTGTCGGGGGTCACTACCCATTGACAGGGGGCAATCCTAATTGACAGGGGGCACTCCTAATTGACAGGGTGCACTGCTCATTGACATGGGCATTGCTAATTGACATGGGGCACTCCTAATTGACAGGAGGCACTCCTTATTGACAGTGGGCACTCCGTATTGACAGGACGCACTCCCTATTGACAGGGGGCACGCCTTATTGACAGGGAGCACTTATCATTGAAAGGGGAAAATCTTCTTGACAGGGGTACTCATCATTGACAGGGGGCACTCCGAATTGACGGGGGCACTCTAATTGACAGGGTGCACTCCAATTCACAGGGAGCACTCCAATTGACAGGGGGGACTCCTCATTAATAGGGGGCACTCCTCATTGACAGGGGGCACCCTCATTGAAAGGGGGTACTCTTAATTGACAGGGGAACTCCTAATTGACAGGGGGCACACCTAACTGACAGGGGGCAATCCTCATTGACAGGGGGCACTCCTCAGGCTGGGGGGGGGGTTGTTCTATTTGACAATTGACATGGGGCATTCCAATTGACATGGGGGACACCAAATTGACAGCGGGCACTCCTAGTTGGCAGCGGGCACTCCTAATTGGAAGGGGTACTCCAATTTGACAGGATTTTGTCCCAATATCCCCCCCCCCTCATTGGGGGAACCCCTGATTGACAGGGGTCTCCTGATTGACAGTGTGCAGTTCAATTGACAGGGGGCACTCCAATTGACAGGGAGCCTCCAATTGACATGGGGGACTCCTAATTGATAGGGTGGACTCCTCATTGGCAGGGGTAACTCCTAATAGGCAGGGGGCACTCGTAATTGGCAGGGGGAAGTCCTAATTTACAGCGGGCACTCCTATGTGATAGAGGGCACTCCTAACTGACCGGGGGCACTCCTAACTGACAAGGGGCACTCCTAATTGACAGGGGGCACACCTCATTGATGGGGGCACTACTCATTGACATGAGGCACTCCTCATTGACATGGGGCACTCCTCATTGAGAGTGGCCACTCCTCATTGACATGAGGCACTCCTCACTGACACGGGGCACTCCTCATTGACAGGGGGTACTCCAATTGACAGGGGGCACTCGAATTGATAGGGGGCACTGTAATTGCCTGGGGCACTCCAATCGACAGGGGGCACTCCAATCGACATGTGCACTCAAATTGACAGGGTGTTCTCCAATTGACATGGAGGAGTACTAATTGACAGGGGGCACTCCCATTTGGCAGTGGGCACTGCTAATTGCCAGGTGGCACTGTTAATTGACACGAGGAACTCCAAATTGACAGGGGGCACTCCTAATTGGCAGGGTCACTCCTAATTGACAGGGGAGCTCATAATTGACAAGGGGCTCTCCTCATTGACAAGGGGAATTCCTCATTGACAGGGGCCTCCCAATTGACAGGGGACACTCCTAATTTACAGGGGGCACTCCTAATTGTCGGGGGACACTACTCATTGACAGGGGGCACTCGTAATTGACATGGGGCACTGCTAATTGTCAGGGGGTACTGCTAATTGTCAGGGGGCACTCCTTATTGACAGTGGGCATTCCTTATTGACAAGAGCCACTCCTAATTGACAGGGGGAGATCCTAATTGACATGGGGCTCTCCTAATTGAAAGGGGCACTCCTAATTGACAGGGGGCAATCCAAATTGACAGCGGGCACTCCTCATTGACAGGGGCACTCCTCATTGACATTGGGGCTCTCCTCATTGACAAGGGGAACTCCTTATCGACAGGGGACACTTCTAATTGACAGGTGGCCTCCAATTGATAGGGGGCACTCCAATTGACAGGGGGGACTCTAATTGACATGGATGCTCCTAATTGACAGGGGACACTGCTCATTGTCAGGGGGCACTCCTCATTGACAGGGGGCACTCCTCATTGACAGGCGGCGCTCCTCATTGACAGGGGGCACTCCTCATTGACAGGGGGCGCTCCTCATAGACGGGGGGGCACTCCTCATTGAGAGAGGGCACTCCTAATTTGCAGGGATCACTCCTAATTGGCAGAGAGCACTACTCATTGACAGTGGGCACTCCTCACTGGCAGTGGGCGCTCATCATTGATGGGGGGGGGGCGGGGTGGGCACTTGTCAATGACTGTTGGCGGAGGGGGGCACTCCAAATTGACAGAGGTCTCTCCTAATTGACAGGGGACACTGTTCACTGACAGGGAGCACTCCTCATTGACAGGGGGCACTCCATATTGACAGGCGGCGCTCCTCATTGACTGGGGGCACTCCACATTGACAGGGGCGCTCCTCGTAGACGGGGGCGGGCACTCCTCATTGAG
Organism: Mustelus asterias; assembly: GCF_964213995.1. Taxonomy (NCBI): domain Eukaryota; kingdom Metazoa; phylum Chordata; class Chondrichthyes; order Carcharhiniformes; family Triakidae; genus Mustelus; species Mustelus asterias. Next base: position 296,843 of record NW_027590133.1, read on the forward strand.
AGAGGGAACTCCTAATTTACAGGGATCACTCCTAATTGGCAGAGAGCACTCCTCATTGACAGGGGGCACTCCTCATTGACAGGGGGAACTCTTCATTGACAGAGGGCATTCCTCATTGACGGGGGGCACTTCTCATTGACATGGATCACACCTGAGTGACAGGGAGCACTCCTCATTGACAGGGGGAACACTTCTTTGACAGAGGGCACTACTCATAGACGAGGGGGGGGGCAGTCCTCATTGACAGAGGGCACTCCTAATATACAGGGATGACTCCTAATTGGCAGACGGCACTCTTCATTGAAAGTGGGCACTCCTCATTGACAGGAGGCACCAATCATTGACAGGGGGCACTCCTCATTGGCAGGGGGCACTCATCATTGATGGGGGGGTGGGCACCTGTCATTGACTGGGGGGAGGGGGGCACTCCAAACTGACTGAGGTCTCTCCTAATTGACAGGGGACACTGCTCATTGACAGGGGGCACTCCTCATTGACAGGGGGCACTCCTCATTGACAGGCGGCGCTCCTCATTGACAGGGGGCACTCCTCATTGACAGGGGGCGCTCCTCATAGACGGGAGGTCACTCCTCATTGACAGAGGGCGCTCCTAATTTACAGGGATCACTCCTAATTGGCAGAGAGCACTCCTCATTGACAGGGGGCACTCCTCACTGAGAGGGGGAACGCTGCATTGAGAGAGGGCATTCCTCATTGACGGGGGGCACTCCTCATTTACATGGATCACACCTGAGTGATTGGGAGCATTTTTCATTGACAGGGGGCACTCCTCATAGACGCCGGGGGGGGGGGGGGGGGGGGCGGCAGTACTCATTGACAGAGGGCACTCCTAATTTACAGGGATCACTCCTAATTGGCAGAGGGCACTCCTCATTGACAGTGGGCACTCCTCATTGACAGGAGGCACCCCTCATTGACAGGGGGCATTCCACATTGACAGGAGGCACTCCTCATTGACAGGAGGCACCCCTCATTGGGAGGGGGCATTCCACATTGTCAGGGGGCACTCCTTATTGACATGGGGCACTCCTCATTGACAGGGGTCACTCCTAATTGACAGCGATCACTCCTAAGTGACAGGTTTCACTCAAATTGACAGGGGGCACTCCTCATTGACAGGGGCCACTCCTAATTGACAGGGGGCACTCCCCATTGACAGTGGGCTCTCCTAATTGACAGGGGGCACTCCTCATTGACAGTGGGCACTCCTCATTGACAGGGGAGTCTCCTCATTGGCGGGAGCGCTCATCATTGATGGGGGGCACTCGTCATTAACGGGGAGGGGGGGGGAACTCCCAATTGTCAGAGATCTCTCCTAATTGACAGTGGACACTGCTCATTGACAGGGGGCACTCCTCATTTACAGGGGGCACTCCTCATTGACAGGGGTGACTCCTCATTTACAGGGGGCACTCCTCATTGACAGGGGGCACTCTTCATTGACTGGGGGCACTCCTCATTGACAGTGATCACTCCTAAGTGACCCGGTTCACTAATACTTGACAGGGGGCACTCCTCATTGAGACTGGGCACTCCACATTGGCAGGGGGCGCCCATCATTGATGGGGGGGGGGGGGTGGGCACCTTTCATTGACTCGGGGGGAGGAGGGGCACTCCAAATTGACAGAGGTCTCTCCTAATTGACAGGGGACACTGCTCATTGGCAGGGGGCCCTCCTCATTGACACCTGGGGACTCCTCATTGACGTTGGGCCACTCCTCATTGACATTGGTGCTCTGCTCATTGACAAGGGGAACTCCTCATTGACTGGGGCCTCCTAACTAATAGGGGGCACTCGTAATTCAGAGGGGACACTCCAAATTGTCGGGAGACACTACCCATTGACAAGGGCACTCCTCATTCACATGGGGCACTGCAAATTCACATGGGTAACTCCGAATTGACAGGAGGCTATCCTTATTGACAGTGGGCACTCCTTATTGACAGTGGGCTCTCCTTATTGACAGGGGGCACTCCTTATCGACAGGGGACACTTCTAATTGACAGGTGGACTCCAATTGACAGGGGGCACTCCAATTGACCTGGGGTACTCCTAAGTGACAGGGGTCACTCCTCACTGGCAGGGGGCACTCCGAATAGGCAGGGGGCACTCGTAATTGGCAGGGGGAGTCCTAATTGACAGGGGGCAGTCCTAATTGTCGGGGGACACGACCCATTGACAGGTGGCACTCCTAATTGACAGGGGGCACCCACCTCATTGACATGGGGCATTGCGAATTCACATGGGCCACTCCGAATTGACAGGAGGCACTCCTGATTGACAGGGGGCACGTCTATTTCGCAGGTGGCACGCCAATTGACAGGGGACACTCCAATTGATAGAGGGCACTCCAATTGACAGGGGGCCCTCCCAATTGACAGCGGGCACTCCAATTGACAGGGGGCACTCTGAATAGGCAGGGGACACTCGTAATTGGCAGAGGGGAGTCCTAACTGACAGTGGGCACGACAAATTGACAGGGGGGACTCCTCATTGATGGTGGGGCAGTCCTCGTTGACAGTGGGCCACTCCTAATTGACGGGGGGTAGGGGGGGCACTCCTCATTGACAAGTGGAACTCCTCATTGACACGGGCCTCCTAATTGTCGGGGGTCACTACCCATTGACAGGGGGCACTCCTAATTGACAGGGGGCACTCCGAATTGACAGGGTGCACTGCTCATTGACATGGGCATTGCTAATTGACATGGGGCACTCCTAATTGACAGGAGGCACTCCGTATTGACAGTGGGCACTCCGTATTGACAGGACGCACTCCCTATTGACAGGGGGCACGCCTTATTGACAGGGAGCACTTATCATTGAAAGGGGAAAATCTTCTTGACAGGGGTACTCATCATTGACAGGGGGCACTCCGAATTGACGGGGGCAATCTAATTGACAGGGTGCACTCCAATTCACAGGGAGCACTCCAATTGACAGGGGGGACTCCTCATTGACAGGGGGCACTCCTCATTGACAGGAGGCACCCTCATTGAAAGGGGGTACTCTTAATTGACAGGGGAACTCCTAATTGACAGGGGGCACACCTAATTGACAGGGGGCACCCCTCATTGACAGGGGGCACTCCTCAGGCTGGGGGGGGGGGTTGTCCTATTTGACAATTGACATGGGGCATTCCAATTGACATGGGGGACACCAAATTGACAGCGGGCACTCCTAATTGGCAGCGGGCACTCCTAATTGGAAGGGGTACTCCAATTTGACAGGATTTTGTCCCAATTTCCCCCCCTCCTCATTGGGGGAACCCCTGATTGACAGGGGCCTCCTGAGTGACAGTGTGCAGTTCAATTGACAGGGGGCACTCCAATTGACAGGGAGCCTCCAATTGACATGGGGGACTCCTAATTGATAGGGTGGACTCCTCATTGGCAGGGGTAACTCCTAATAGGCAGGGGGCACTCGTAATTGGCAGGGGGCAGTCCTAATTTACAGCGGGCACTCCTATGTGATAGAGGGCACTCCTAACTGCCCGGGGGCGCTCCTAACTGACAAGGGGCACTCCTAATTGACAGGGGGCACACCTCATTGACAGGGGACACTCCTCATTGATGGGGGCACTACTCATTGACATGAGGCACTCCTCATTGACATGGGGCACTCCTCATTGACAGGGGGTACTCCAATTGACAGGGGGCACTCGAATTGATAGGGGGCACTGTAATTGCCTGGGGCACTCCAATCGACAGGGGGCACTCCAATCGACATGTGCACTCAAATTGACAGGGTGTTCTCCAATTGACATGGAGGACTACTAATTGACAGGGGGCACTCCTATTTGGCAGTGGGCACTGCTAATTGCCAGGTGGCACTGTTAATTGACACGTGGAACTCCAAATTGACAGGGGGCACTCCTAATTGGCAGGGTCACTCCTAATTGACAGGGGAGCTCCTAATTGACAAGGGGCTCTCCTCATTGACAAGGGGAATTCCTCATTGACAGGGGCCTCCCAATTGACAGGGTCACTCCTAGTTTACAGGGGGCACTCCTAATTGTCGGGGGACACTACTCATTGACAGGGGGCACTCGTAATTGACATGGGGCACTGCTAATTGTCAGGGGGTACTGCTAATTGTCAGGGGGCACTCCTTATTGACAGTGGGCATTCCTTATTGACAAGGGCCACTCCTAATTGACAGGGGGAGATCCTAATTGACATGGGGCACTCCTAATTGAAAGGGGCACTCCTAATTGACAGGGGGCAATCCAAATTGACAGCGGGCACTCCTCATTGACAGGGGCACTCCTCATTGACATTGGGGCTCTCCTCATTGACAAGGGGAACTCCTTATCGACAGGGGACACTTCTAATTGACAGTGGCCTCCAATTGACAGGGGGCACTCCATTTGACAGGGGGGACTCTCATTGACATGGATGCTCCTAATTGACAGGGGTCACTCCTCATTGGCAGGGGGCACTCCGAAAAGGCAGGGGGCGCTCGTACATTGCAGGGGGGAGTCCTAATTGACAGGGGGCAAACCTAATTGTCGGGGGACACTACCCATTGACAGGGGCACTCCTAATTGACAGGGGGCACTCTTCATTGACAGGGTGCACCCACCTCAATGTCATGGGCATTCCAAATTGACATGGGGCATTGCGAATTCACATGGGGCACTCCGAATTGACAGGAGGCACGCCTTATTGACAGTGGGCACTCCATATTGACAGGGGGCACTCCTTATTGACAGGGGGCACTCCTAATCGACAGGGGACACTTCTAATTGACAGGTGGACTCCAATTGACAGGGGGCACTCCAATTGACAGGGGGCACTCTTCATTGACAGGGTGCACCCACCTCAATGTCATGGGCATTCCAAATTGACATGGGGCATTGCGAATTCACATGGGGCACTCCGAATTGACAGGAGGCACGCCTTATTGACAGTGGGCACTCCATATTGACAGGGGGCACTCCTTATTGACAGGGGGCACTCCTAATCGACAGGGGACACTTCTAATTGACAGGTGGACTCCAATTGACAGGGGGAACTCCAATTGACCTGGGGTACTCCTAAGTGACAGGGGTCACTCCTCACTGGCAGGGGGCACTCCGAATAGGCAGGGGGCACTCGTAATTGGCAGGGGGAGTCCTAATTGACAGGGGGCAGTCCTAATTGTCGGGGGACACTACCCATTGACAGGTGGCACTCCTAATTGACAGGGGGCACCCACCTCATTGACATGGGGCATTGCGAATTCACATGGGCCACTCCGAATTGACAGGAGGCACTCCTGATTGACAGGGGGCACGTCTAATTGGCAGGTGGCACGCCAATTGACAGGGGGCACTCCAATTGAAAGAGGGCACTCCAATTGACAGGGGGCCCTCCCAATTGACAGCGGGCACTCCAATTGACAGGGGGCACTCTGAATAGGCAGGGGACACTCGTAATTGGCAGAGGGGAGTCCTAACTGACAGTGGGCACGACAAATTGACAGGGGGGACTCCTCATTGATGGTGGGGCAGTCCTCGTTGACAGTGGGCCACTCCTAATTGACGGGGGGTGGGGGGGGGCACTCCTCATTGACAAGTGGAACTCCTCATTGACACGGGCCTCCTAATTGTCGGGGGTCACTACCCATTGACAGGGGGCACTCCTAATTGACAGGGGGCACTCCTAATTGACAGGGTGCACTGCTCATTGACATGGGCATTGCTAATTGACATGGGGCACTCCTAATTGACAGGAGGCACTCCTTATTGACAGTGGGCACTCCGTATTGACAGGACGCACTCCCTATTGACAGGGGGCACGCCTTATTGACAGGGAGCACTTATCATTGAAAGGGGAAAATCTTCTTGACAGGGGTACTCATCATTGACAGGGGGCACTCCGAATTGACGGGGGCACTCTAATTGACAGGGTGCACTCCAATTCACAGGGAGCACTCCAATTGACAGGGGGGACTCCTCATTGACAGGGGGCACTCCTCATTGACAGGGGGCACCCTCATTGAAAGGGGGTACTCTTAATTGACAGGGGAACTCCTAATTGACAGGGGGCACACCTAACTGACAGGGGGCACCCCTCATTGACAGGGGGCACTCCTCAGGCTGGGGGGGGGTTGTCCTATTTGACAAGTGACATGGGTCATTCCAATTGACATGGGGGACACCAAATTGACAGCGGGCACTCCTAATTGGCAGCGGGCACTCCTAATTGGAAGGGGTACTCCAATGTGACAGGATTTTGTCCCAGTTTCCCCCCCCCCCCTCATTGGGGGAACCCCTGATTGACAGGGGCCTCCTGATTGACAGTGTGCAGTTCAATTGACAGGGGGCACTCCAATTGACAGGGAGCCTCCAATTGACATGGGGGACTCCTAATTGATAGGGTGGACTCCTCATTGGCAGGGGTAACTCCTAATAGGCAGGGGGCACTCGTAATTAGCAGGGGGCAGTCCTAATTTACAGCGGGCACTCCTATGTGATAGAGGGCACTCCTAACTGCCCGGGGGCACTCCTAACTGACAAGGGGCGCTCCTAATTGACAGGGGGCACACCTCATTGACAGGGGACACTCCTCATTGATGGGGGCACTACTCATTGACATGAGGCACTCCTCATTGACATGGGGCACTCCTCATTGACAGGGGGTACTCCAATTGACAGGGGGCACTCGAATTGATAGGGGGCACTGTAATTGCCTGGGGCACTCCAATCGACAGGGGGCACTCCAATCGACATGTGCACTCAAATTGACAGGGTGTTCTCCAATTGACATGGAGGACTACTAATTGACAGGGGGCACTCCTATTTGGCAGTGGGCAATGCTAATTGCCAGGTGGCACTGTTAATTGACACGTGGAACTCCAAATTGACAGGGGGCACTCCTAATTGGCAGGGTCACTCCTAATTGACAGGGGAGCTCCTAATTGACAAGGGGCTCTCCTCATTGACAAGGGGAATTCCTCATTGACAGGGGCCTCCCAATTGACAGGGTCACTCCTAATTTACAGGGGGCACTCCTAATTGTCGGGGGACACTACTCATTGACAGGGGGCACTCGTAATTGACATGGGGCACTGCTAATTGTCAGGGGGTACTGCTAATTGTCAGGGGGCACTCCTTATTGACAGTGGGCATTCCTTATTGACAAGGGCCATTCCTAATTGACAGGGGGAGATCCTAATTGACATGGGGCACTCCTAATTGAAAGGGGCACTCCTAATTGACAGGGGGCAATCCAAATTGACAGCGGGCACTCCTCATTGACAGGGGCACTCCTCATTGACATTGGGGCTCTCCTCATTGACAAGGGGAACTCCTTATCGACAGGGGACACTTCTAATTGACAGTGGCCTCCAATTGACAGGGGGCACTCCAATTGACAGGGGGGACTCTAATTGACATGGATGCTCCTAATTGACAGGGGTCACTCCTCATTGGCAGGGGGCACTCCGAAAAGGCAGGGGGCACTCGTACATTGCAGGGGGGAGTCCTAATTGACAGGGGGCAAACCTAATTGTCGGGGGACACTACCCATTGTTGGGGCACTCCTAATTGACAGGGGGCACACCGAACTGACAGGGGGCACTCCTCATTGACAGGGGGCACTCCTCAGGCTGGGGGGGGTTGTCCTATTTGACAATTGACATGGGGCATTCCAATTGACATGGGGGACACCAAATTGACAGCGGGCACTCCTAGTTGGCAGCGGGCACTCCTAATTGGAAGGGGTACTCCAATTTGACAGGATTTTGTCCCAATATCCCCCCCCCTCATTGGGGGAACCCCTGATTGACAGGGGCCTCCTGATTGACAGTGTGCAGTTCAATTGACAGGGGGCACTCCAATTGACAGGGAGCCTCCAATTGACATGGGGGACTCCTAATTGATAGGGTGGACTCCTCATTGGCAGGGGTAACTCCTAATAGGCAGGGGGCACTCGTAATTGGCAGGGGGCAGTCCTAATTTACAGCGGGCACTCCTATGTGATAGAGGGCACTCCTAACTGACCGGGGGCACTCCTAACTGACAAGGGGCACTCCTAATTGACAGGGGGCACACCTCATTGACGGGGACACTCCTCATTGATGGGGGCACTACTCATTGACATGAGGCACTCCTCATTGACATGGGGCACTCCTCATTGAGAGTGGCCACTCCTCATTGACATGAGGCACTCCTCACTGACACGGGGCACTCCTCATTGACAGGGGGTACTCCAATTGACAGGGGGCACTCGAATTGATAGGGGGCACTGTAATTGCCTGGGGCACTCCAATCGACAGGGTGCACTCCAATCGACATGTGCACTCAAATTGACAGGGTGTTCTCCAATTGACATGGAGGAGTACGAATTGACAGGGGGCACTCCTATTTGGCAGTGGGTACTGCTAATTGCCAGGTGGCACTGTTAATTGACACGGGGAACTCCAAATTGATAGGGGGCACTCCTAATTGGCAGGGTCACTCCTAATTGACAGGGGAGCTCCTAATTGACAAGGGGCTCTCCTCATTGACAAGGGGAATTCCTCATTGACAGGGGCCTCCCAATTGACAGGGGACACTCCTAATTTACAGGGGGCACTCCTAATTGTCGGGGGACACTACTCATTGACAGGGGGCACTCGTAATTGACATGGGGCACTGCTAATTGTCAGGGGGTACTGCTAATTGTCAGGGGGCACTCCTTATTGACAGTGGGCATTCCTTATTGACAAGAGCCACTCCTAATTGACAGGGGGAGATCCTAATTGACATGGGGCACTCCTAATTGAAAGGGGCACTCCTAATTGACAGGGGGCAATCCAAATTGACAGCGGGCACTCCTCATTGACAGGGGCACTCCTCATTGACATTGGGGCTCTCCTCATTGACAAGGGGAACTCCTTATCGACAGGGGACACTTCTAATTGACAGGTGGCCTCCAATTGAAAAGGGGGCACTCCAATTGACAGGGGGGACTCTAATTGACATGGATGCTCCGAATTGACAGGGGACACTGCTCATTGTCAGGGGGCACTCCTCATTGACAGGGGGCACTCCTCATTGACAGGCGGCGCTCCTCATTGACAGGGGGCACTCCTCATTGACAGGGGGCGCTCCTCATAGACGGGGGGGCACTCCTCATTGAGAGAGGGCACTCCTAATTTGCAGGGATCACTCCTAATTGGCAGAGAGCACTACTCATTGACAGTGGGCAATCCTTACTGGCAGTGGGCGCTCATCATTGATGGGGGGGGGGGGGGGGTGGGCACTTGTCAATGACTGTTGGCGGAGGGGGGCACTCCAAATTGACAGAGGTCTCTCCTAATTGACAGGGGACACTGTTCACTGACAGGGAGCACTCCTCATTGACAGGGGGCACTCCATATTGACAGGCGGCGCTCATCATTGACTGGGGGCACTCCACATTGACAGGGGCGCTCCTCATAGGCGGGGGCGGGCACTCCTCATTGAGAGAGGGAACTCCTAATTTACAGGGATCACTCCTAATTGGCAGAGAGCACTCCTCATTGACAGGGGGCACTCCTCCTTGACAGGGGGCACTCCTCATTGACAGGGGGAACTCTTCATTGACAGAGGGCATTCCTCATTGACGGGGGGCACTTCTCATTGACATGGATCACACCTGAGTGACAGGGAGCACTCCTCATTGACAGGGGGAACACTTCATTGACAGAGGGCACTACTCATAGACGAGGGGGGGGGCAGTCCTCATTGACAGAGGGCACTCCTAATTTACAGGGATGACTCCTAATTGGCAGACGGCACTCTTCATTGAAAGTGGGCACTCCTCATTGACAGTAGGCACCAATCATTGACAGGGGGCACTCCTCATTGGCAGGGGGCACTCCTCATTGACAGTGGGCACTCCTCATTGGCAGGGGGCGCTCATCATTGATGGGGGGGTGGGCACCTGTCATTGACTGGGGGGGAGGGGGACACTCCAAACTGACTGAGGTCTCTCCTAATTGACAGGGGACACTGCTCATTGACAGGGGGCACTCCTCATTGAAAGGGGGCACTCCTCATTGACAGGCGGCGCTCCTCATTGACAGGGGGCACTCCTCATTGACAGGGGGCGCTCCTCATAGACGGGAGGTCACTCCTCATTGACAGAGGCGCTCCTAATTTACAGGGATCACTCCTAATTGGCAGAGAGCACTCCTCATTGACAGGGGGCACTCCTCACTGAGAGGGGGATCGCTTCATTGAGAGAGGGCATTCCTCATTGACGGGGGGCACTCCTCATTTACATGGATCACACCTGAGTGACTGGGAGCATTCTTCATTGACAGGGGGCACTCCTCATAGACGCAGGGGGGGGGGGGGGGTTGCGGCAGTCCTCATTAACAGAGGGCACTCCTAATTTACAGGGATCACTCCTAATTGGCAGAGGGCACTCCTCATTGACAGTGGGCAGTCCTCATTGACAGGAGGCACCCCTCATTGACAGGGGGCATTCCACATTGACAGGAGGCACTCCTCATTGACAGGAGGCACCCCTCATTGAGAGGGGGCATTCCACATTGTTAGGGGGCACTCCTTATTGACATGGGGCACTCCTCATTGACAGGGGTCACTCCTAATTGACAGCGATCACTCCGAAGTGACAGGTTTCACTCCAATTGACAGAGGTCTCTCCTAATTGACAGGGGACACTGCTCATTGTCAGGGGGCACTCCTCATTGACAGGGGGCACTCCTCATTGACAGGCGGCGCTCCTCATTGACAGGGGGCACTCCTCATTGACGGGGGCGCTCCTCATAGACGGGGGGGCACTCCTCATTGAGAGAGGGCACTCCTAATTTGCAGGGATCACTCCTAATTGGCAGAGAGCACTACTCATTGACAGGGGGCACTCCTCATTGGCAGGGGGCACTCCTCATTGACAGTGGGCACTTCTCATTGGCAGGGGGCGCTGATCATTGATGGGGGGGTGGGCACCTGTCATTGACTGGGGGGGAGGGGGGCACTCCAAACTGACTGAGGTCTCTCCTAATTGACAGGGGACACTGCTCATTGACAGGGGGCACTCCTCATTGACAGGGGGCACTCCTCATTGATAGGGGGCGCTCCTCATAGACGGGAGGTCACTCCTCATTGACAGAGGGCGCTCCTAATTTACAGGGATCACTCCTAATTGGCAGAGAGCACTCCTCATTGACAGGGGGCACTCCTCACTGACAGGGGGAACGCTTCATTGAGAGAGGGCATTCCTCATTGACGGGGGGCACTCCTCATTTACATGGATCACACCTGAGTGACTGGGAGCATTCTTCATTGACAGGGGGCACTCCTCATAGACGCCGGGGGGGGGGGCAGTCCTCATTTACAGAGGGCACTCCTAATTTACAGGGATCACTCCTAATTGGCAGAGGGCACTCCTCATTGACAGTGGGCACTCCTCATTGACAGGAGGCACCCCTCATTGACAGGGGGCATTCCACATTGACAGGAGGCACTCCTCATTGACAGGAGGCACCCCTCATTGAGAGGGGGCATTCCACATTGTCAGGGGGCACTCCTTATTGACATGGGGCACTCCTCATTGACAGGGGTCACTCCTAATTGACAGCGACCACTCCTAAGTGACAGGTTTCACTCAAATTGACAGGGGGCACTCCTCATTGACAGGGGCCACTCCTAATTGACAGGGGGCACTCCCCATTGACAGTGGGCTCTCCTAATTGACAGGGGGCACTCCTCATTAACGGGGAGGCGGGGGAACTCCCAATTGACAGAGATCTCTCCTAATTGACAGTGGACACTGCTCATTGACAGGGGGCACTCCTCATTTACAGGGGGCACTCCTCATTGACAGGGGTGACTCCTCATTTACAGGGGGCACTCCTCATTGACAGGGGGCACTCCTCATTGACTGGGGGCACTCCTCATTGACAGTGATCACTCCTAAGTGACCCGGTTCACTAATACGTGACAGGGGGGCACTCCTCATTGAGAGTGGGCACCCCACATTGGCAGGGGGCGCCCATCATTGATGGGGGGGGGGTGGGCACTTTTCATTGACTCGGGGGGAGGAGGGGCACTCCAAATTGACAGAGGTCTCTCCTAATTGACAGGGGACACTGCTCATTGGCAGGGGGCCCTCCTCATTGACACCTGGGGACTCCTCATTGACGTTGGGCCACTCCTCATTGACATTGGTGCTCTCCTCATTGACAAGGGGAACTCCTCATTGACTGGGGCCTCCTAACTAATAGGGGGCACTCGTAATTCAGAGGGGACACTCCTAATTGTCGGGAGACACTACCCATTGACAGGGGCACTCCTCATTCACATGGGGCACTGCAAATTCACATGGGTAACTCCGAATTGACAGGAGGCTATCCTTATTGACAGTGGGCACTCCTTATTGACAGTGGGCTCTCCTTATTGACAGGGGGCACTCCTTATCAACAGGGGACACTTCTAATTGACAGGTGGACTCCAATTGACAGGGGGCACTCCAATTGACCTGGGGTACTCCTAAGTGACAGGGGTCAATCCTCACTGGCAGGGGGCACTCCGAATAGGCAGGGGGCACTCGTAATTGGCAGGGGGAGTCCTAATTGACAGGGGGCAGTCCTAATTGTCGGGGGACACTACCCATTGACAGGTGGCACTCCTAATTGACAGGGGGCACCCACCTCATTGACATGGGGCATTGCGAATTCACATGGGCCACTCCGAATTGACAGGAGGCACTCCTGATTGACAGGGGGCACGTCTAATTGGCAGGTGGCACGCCAATTGACAGGGGGCACTCCAATTGAAAGAGGGCACTCCAATTGACAGGGGGCCCTCCCAATTGACAGCGGGCACTCCAATTGACAGGGGGCACTCTGAATAGGCAGGGGACACTCGTAATTGGCAGAGGGGAGTCCTAACTGACAGTGGGCACGACAAATTGACAGGAGGACTCCTCATTGATGGTGGGGCAGTCCTCGTTGACAGTGGGCCACTCCTAATTGACGGGGGGTGGGGGGGGGGCACTCCTCATTGACAAGTGGAACTCCTCATTGACACGGGCCTCCTAATTGTCGGGGGTCACTACCCATTGACAGGGGGCACTCCTAATTGACAGGGGGCACTCCTAATTGACAGGGTGCACTGCTCATTGACATGGGCATTGCTAATTGACATGGGGCACTCCTAATTGACAGGAGGCACTCCTTATTGACAGTGGGCACTCCGTATTGACAGGACGCACTCCCTATTGACAGGGGGCACGCCTTATTGACAGGGAGCACTTATCATTGAAAGGGGAAAATCTTCTTGACAGGGGTACTCATCATTGACAGGGGGCACTCCGAATTGACGGGGGCACTCTAATTGACAGGGTGCACTCCAATTCACAGGGAGCACTCCAATTGACAGGGGGGACTCCTCATTAATAGGGGGCACTCCTCATTGACAGGGGGCACCCTCATTGAAAGGGGGTACTCTTAATTGACAGGGGAACTCCTAATTGACAGGGGGCACACCTAACTGACAGGGGGCACTCCTCATTGACAGGGGGCACTCCTCAGGCTGGGGGGGGGGTTGTTCTATTTGACAATTGACATGGGGCATTCCAATTGACATGGGGGACACCAAATTGACAGCGGGCACTCCTAGTTGGCAGCGGGCACTCCTAATTGGAAGGGGTACTCCAATTTGACAGGATTTTGTCCCAATATCCCCCCCCCCCTCATTGGGGGAACCCCTGATTGACAGGGGTCTCCTGATTGACAGTGTGCAGTTCAATTGACAGGGGGCACTCCAATTGACAGGGAGCCTCCAATTGACATGGGGGACTCCTAATTGATAGGGTGGACTCCTCATTGGCAGGGGTAACTCCTAATAGGCAGGGGGCACTCGTAATTGGCAGGGGGCAGTCCTAATTTACAGCGGGCACTCCTATGTGATAGAGGGCACTCCTAACTGACCGGGGGCACGCCTAACTGACAAGGGGCACTCCTAATTGACAGGGGGCACACCTCATTGATGGGGGCACTACTCATTGACATGAGGCACTCCTCATTGACATGGGGCACTCCTCATTGAGAGTGGCCACTCCTCATTGACATGAGGCACTCCTCACTGACACGGGGCACTCCTCATTGACAGGGGGTACTCCAATTGACAGGGGGCACTCGAATTGATAGGGGGCACTGTAATTGCCTGGGGCACTCCAATCGACAGGGGGCACTCCAATCGACATGTGCACTCAAATTGACAGGGTGTTCTCCAATTGACATGGAGGAGTACTAATTGACAGGGGGCACTCCCATTTGGCAGTGGGCACTGCTAATTGCCAGGTGGCACTGTTAATTGACACGAGCAACTCCAAATTGACAGGGGGAACTCCTAATTGGCAGGGTCACTCCTAATTGACAGGGGAGCTCCTAATTGAGAAGGGGCTCTCCTCATTGACAAGGGGAATTCCTCATTGACAGGGGCCTCCCAATTGACAGGGGACACTCCTAATTTACAGGGGGCACTCCTAATTGTCGGGGGACACTACTCATTGACAGGGGGCACTCGTAATTGACATGGGGCACTGCTAATTGTCAGGGGGTACTGCTAATTGTCAGGGGGCACTCCTTATTGACAGTGGGCATTCCTTATTGACAAGAGCCACTCCTAATTGACAGGGGGAGATCCTAATTGACATGGGGCACTCCTAATTGAAAGGGGCACTCCTAATTGACAGGGGGCAATCCAAATTGACAGCGGGCACTCCTCATTGACAGGGGCACTCCTCATTGACATTGGGGCTCTCCTCATTGACAAGGGGAACTCCTTATCGACAGGGGACACTTCTAATTGACAGGTGGCCTCCAATTGATAGGGGGCACTCCAATTGACAGGGGGGACTCTAATTGACATGGATGCTCCTAATTGACAGGGGACACTGCTCATTGTCAGGGGGCACTCCTCATTGACAGGGGGCACTCCTCATTGACAGGCAGCGCTCCTCATTGACAGGGGGCACTCCTCATTGACAGGGGGCGCTCCTCATAGACGGGGGGGCACTCCTCATTGAGAGAGGGCACTCCTAATTTGCAGGGATCACTCCTAATTGGCAGAGAGCACTACTCATTGACAGTGGGCACTCCTCACTGGCAGTGGGCGCTCATCATTGATGGGGGGGGCGGGGTGGGCACTTGTCAATGACTGTTGGCGGAGGGGGGCACTCCAAATTGACAGAGGTCTCTCCTAATTGACAGGGGACACTGTTCACTGACAGGGAGCACTCCTCATTGACAGGGGGCACTCCATATTGACAGGCGGCGCTCCTCATTGACTGGGGGCACTCCACATTGACAGGGGCGCTCCTCGTAGACGGGGGCGGGCACTCCTCATTGAGAGAGGGAACTCCTAATTTACAGGGATCACTCCTAATTGGCAGAGAGCACTCCTCATTGACAGGGGGCACTCCTCATTGACAGGGGGAACTCTTCATTGACAGAGGGCATTCCTCATTGACGGGGGGCACTTCTCATTGACGTGGATCACACCTGAGTGACAGGGAGCACTCCTCATTGACAGGGGGAACACTTCTTTGACAGAGGGCACTACTCATAGACGAGGGGGGGGGGGCAGTCCTCATTGACAGAGGGCACTCCAAATATACAGGGATGACTCCTAATTGGCAGACGGCACTCTTCATTGAAAGTGGGCACTCCTCATTGACAGGAGGCACCAATCATTGACAGGGGGCACTCCTCATTGGCAGGGGGCACTCCTCATTGACAGTGGGCACTCCTCATTGGCAGGGGGCGCTCATCATTGATGGGGGGGTGGGCACCTGTCATTGACTGGGGGGAGGGGGGCACTCCAAACTGACTGAGGTCTCTCCTAATTGACAGGGGACACTGCTCATTGACAGGGGGCACTCCTCATTGACAGGGGGCACTCCTCATTGACAGGCGGCGCTCCTCATTGACAGGGGGCACTCCTCATTGACAGGGGGCGCTCCTCATAGACGGGAGGTCACTCCTCATTGACAGAGGGCGCTCCTAATTTACAGGGATCACTCCTAATTGGCAGAGAGCACTCCTCATTGACAGGGGGCACTCCTCACTGACAGGGGGAACGCTGCATTGAGAGAGGGCATTCCTCATTGACGGGGGGCACTCCTCATTTACATGGATCACACCTGAGTGATTGGGAGCATTTTTCATTGACAGGGGGCACTCCTCATAGACGCCGGGGGGGGGGGGGGGCGGCAGTACTCATTGACAGAGGGCACTCCTAATTTACAGGGATCACTCCTAATTGGCAGAGGGCACTCCTCATTGACAGTGGGCACTCCTCATTGACAGGAGGCACCCCTCATTGACAGGGGGCATTCCACATTGACAGGAGGCACTCCTCATTGACAGGAGGCACCCCTCATTGGGAGGGGGCATTCCACATTGTCAGGGGGCACTCCTTATTGACATGGGGCACTCCTCATTGACAGGGGTCACTCCTAATTGACAGCGATCACTCCTAAGTGACAGGTTTCACTCAAATTGACAGGGGGCACTCCTCATTGACAGGGGCCACTCCTAATTGACAGGGGGCACTCCCCATTGACAGTGGGCTCTCCTAATTGACAGGGGGCACTCCTCATTGACAGTGGGCACTCCTCATTGACAGGGGAGTCTCCTCATTGGCGGGAGCGCTCATCATTGATGGGGGGCACTCGTCATTAACGGGGAGGGGGGGGGGAACTCCCAATTGTCAGAGATCTCTCCTAATTGACAGTGGACACTGCTCATTGACAGGGGGCACTCCTCATTTACAGGGGGCACTCCTCATTGACAGGGGTGACTCCTCATTTACAGGGGGCACTCCTCATTGACAGGGGGCACTCTTCATTGACTGGGGGCACTCCTCATTGACAGTGATCACTCCTAAGTGACCCGGTTCACTAATACTTGACAGGGGGCACTCCTCATTGAGACTGGGCACTCCACATTGGCAGGGGGCGCCCATCATTGATGGGGGGGGGGGGGTGGGCACCTTTCATTGACTCGGGGGGAGGAGGGGCACTCCAAATTGACAGAGGTCTCTCCTAATTGACAGGGGACACTGCTCATTGGCAGGGGGCCCTCCTCATTGACACCTGGGGACTCCTCATTGACGTTGGGCCACTCCTCATTGACATTGGTGCTCTGCTCATTGACAAGGGGAACTCCTCATTGACTGGGGCCTCCTAACTAATAGGGGGCACTCGTAATTCAGAGGGGACACTCCAAATTGTCGGGAGACACTACCCATTGACAAGGGCACTCCTCATTCACATGGGGCACTGCAAATTCACATGGGTAACTCCGAATTGACAGGAGGCTATCCTTATTGACAGTGGGCACTCCTTATTGACAGTGGGCTCTCCTTATTGACAGGGGGCACTCCTTATCGACAGGGGACACTTCTAATTGACAGGTGGACTCCAATTGACAGGGGGCACTCCAATTGACCTGGGGTACTCCTAAGTGACAGGGGTCACTCCTCACTGGCAGGGGGCACTCCGAATAGGCAGGGGGCACTCGTAATTGGCAGGGGGAGTCCTAATTGACAGGGGGCAGTCCTAATTGTCGGGGGACACTACCCATTGACAGGTGGCACTCCTAATTGACAGGGGGCACCCACCTCATTGACATGAGGCATTGCGAATTCACATGGGCCACTCCGAATTGACAGGAGGCACTCCTGATTGACAGGGGGCACGTCTAATTCGCAGGTGGCACGCCAATTTACAGGGGGCACTCCAATTGATAGAGGGCACTCCAATTGACAGGGGGCCCTCCCAATTGACAGCGGGCACTCCAATTGACAGGGGGCACTCTGAATAGGCAGGGGACACTCGTAATTGGCATAGGGGAGTCCTAACTGACAGTGGGCACGACAAATTGACAGGGGGGACTCCTCATTGATGGTGGGGCAGTCCTCGTTGACAGTGGGCCACTCCTAATTGACGGGGGGTAGGGGGGGCACTCCTCATTGACAAGTGGAACTCCTCATTGACACGGGCCTCCTAATTGTCGGGGGTCACTACCCATTGACAGGGGGCACTCCTAATTGACAGGGGGCACTCCGAATTGACAGGGTGCACTGCTCATTGACATGGGCATTGCTAATTGACATGGGGCACTCCTAATTGACAGGAGGCACTCCGTATTGACAGTGGGCACTCCGTATTGACAGGACGCACTCCCTATTGACAGGGGGCACGCCTTATTGACAGGGAGCACTTATCATTGAAAGGGGAAAATCTTCTTGACAGGGGTACTCATCATTGACACGGGGCACTCCGAATTGACGGGGGCAATCTAATTGACAGGGTGCACTCCAATTCACAGGGAGCACTCCAATTGACAGGGGGGACTCCTCATTGACAGGGGGCACTCCTCATTGACAGGGCGCACCCTCATTGAAAGGGGGTACTCTTAATTGACAGGGGAACTCCTAATTGACAGGGGGCACACCTAATTGACAGGGGGCACCCCTCATTGACAGGGGGCACTCCTCAGGCTGGGGGGGGGGGTTGTCCTATTTGACAATTGACATGGGGCATTCCAATTGACATGGGGGACACCAAATTGACAGCGGGCACTCCTAATTGGCAGCGGGCACTCCTAATTGGAAGGGGTACTCCAATTTGACAGGATTTTGTCCCAATTTCCCCCCCTCCTCATTGGGGGAACCCCTGATTGACAGGGGCCTCCTGAGTGACAGTGTGCAGTTCAATTGACAGGGGGCACTCCAATTGACAGGGAGCCTCCAATTGACATGGGGGACTCCTAATTGATAGGGTGGACTCCTCATTGGCAGGGGTAACTCCTAATAGGCAGGGGGCACTCGTAATTGGCAGGGGGCAGTCCTAATTTACAGCGGGCACTCCTATGTGATAGAGGGCACTCCTAACTGCCCGGGGGCGCTCCTAACTGACAAGGGGCACTCCTAATTGACAGGGGGCACACCTCATTGACAGGGGACACTCCTCATTGATGGGGGCACTACTCATTGACATGAGGCACTCCTCATTGACATGGGGCACTCCTCATTGACAGGGGGTACTCCAATTGACAGGGGGCACTCGAATTGATAGGGGGCACTGTAATTGCCTGGGGCACTCCAATCGACAGGGGGCACTCCAATCGACATGTGCACTCAAATTGACAGGGTGTTCTCCAATTGACATGGAGGACTACTAATTGACAGGGGGCACTCCTATTTGGCAGTGGGCACTGCTAATTGCCAGGTGGCACTGTTAATTGACACGTGGAACTCCAAATTGACAGGGGGCACTCCTAATTGGCAGGGTCACTCCTAATTGACAGGGGAGCTCCTAATTGACAAGGGGCTCTCCTCATTGACAAGGGGAATTCCTCATTGACAGGGGCCTCCCAATTGACAGGGTCACTCCTAATTTACAGGGGGCACTCCTAATTGTCGGGGGACACTACTCATTGACAGGGGGCACTCGTAATTGACATGGGGCACTGCTAATTGTCAGGGGGTACTGCTAATTGTCAGGGGGCACTCCTTATTGACAGTGGGCATTCCTTATTGACAAGGGCCACTCCTAATTGACAGGGGGAGATCCTAATTGACATGGGGCACTCCTAATTGAAAGGGGCACTCCTAATTGACAGGGGGCAATCCAAATTGACAGCGGGCACTCCTCATTGACAGGGGCACTCCTCATTGACATTGGGGCTCTCCTCATTGACAAGGGGAACTCCTTATCGACAGGGGACACTTCTAATTGACAGTGGCCTCCAATTGACAGGGGGCACTCCAATTGACAGGGGGGACTCTCATTGACATGGATGCTCCTAATTGACAGGGGTCACTCC
The DNA here is from genome assembly GCF_964213995.1 of Mustelus asterias. Taxonomy (NCBI): domain Eukaryota; kingdom Metazoa; phylum Chordata; class Chondrichthyes; order Carcharhiniformes; family Triakidae; genus Mustelus; species Mustelus asterias. The sequence continues at coordinate 316,679 of NW_027590133.1, forward strand.
TCATTGGCAGGGGGCACTCCGAAAAGGCAGGGGGCGCTCGTACATTGCATGGGGGAGTCCTAATTGACAGGGGGCAAACCTAATTGTCGGGGGACACTACCCATTGACAGGGGCACTCCTAATTGACAGGGGGCACTCTTCATTGACAGGGTGCACCCACCTCAATGTCATGGGCATTCCAAATTGACATGGGGCATTGCGAATTCACATGGGGCACTCCGAATTGACAGGAGGCACGCCTTATTGACAGTGGGCACTCCATATTGACAGGGGGCACTCCTTATTGACAGGGGGCACTCCTAATCGACAGGGGACACTTCTAATTGACAGGTGGACTCCAATTGACAGGGGGCACTCCAATTGACCTGGGGTACTCCTAAGTGACAGGGGTCACTCCTCACTGGCAGGGGGCACTCCGAATAGGCAGGGGGCACTCGTAATTGGCAGGGGGAGTCCTAATTGACAGGGGGCAGTCCTAATTGTCGGGGGACACTACCCATTGACAGGTGGCACTCCTAATTGACAGGGGGCACCCACCTCATTGACATGGGGCATTGCGAATTCACATGGGCCACTCCGAATTGACAGGAGGCACTCCTGATTGACAGGGGGCACGTCTAATTCGCAGGTGGCACGCCAATTGACAGGGGGCACTCCAATTGAAAGAGGGCACTCCAATTGACAGGGGGCCCTCCCAATTGACAGCGGGCACTCCAATTGACAGGGGGCACTCTGAATAGGCAGGGGACACTCGTAATTGGCAGAGGGGAGTCCTAACTGACAGTGGGCACGACAAATTGACAGGGGGGACTCCTCATTGATGGTGGGGCAGTCCTCGTTGACAGTGGGCCACTCCTAATTGACGGGGGGTGGGGGGGGGCACTCCTCATTGACAAGTGGAACTCCTCATTGACACGGGCCTCCTAATTGTCGGGGGTCACTACCCATTGACAGGGGGCACTCCTAATTGACAGGGGGCACTCCTAATTGACAGGGTGCACTGCTCATTGACATGGGCATTGCTAATTGACATGGGGCACTCCTAATTGACAGGAGGCACTCCTTATTGACAGTGGGCACTCCGTATTGACAGGACGCACTCCCTATTGACAGGGGGCACGCCTTATTGACAGGGAGCACTTATCATTGAAAGGGGAAAATCTTCTTGACAGGGGTACTCATCATTGACAGGGGGCACTCCGAATTGACGGGGGCACTCTAATTGACAGGGTGCACTCCAATTCACAGGGAGCACTCCAATTGACAGGGGGGACTCCTCATTGACAGGGGGCACTCCTCATTGACAGGGGGCACCCTCATTGAAAGGGGGTACTCTTAATTGACAGGGGAACTCCTAATTGACAGGGGGCACACCAAACTGACAGGGGGCACCCCTCATTGACAGGGGGCACTCCTCAGGCTGGGGGGGGGGGTTGTCCTATTTGACAAGTGACATGGGTCATTCCAATTGACATGGGGGACACCAAATTGACAGCGGGCACTCCTAATTGGCAGCGGGCACTCCTAATTGGAAGGGGTACTCCAATGTGACAGGATTTTGTCCCAATTCCCCCCCCCCCTCATTGGGGGAACCCCTGATTGACAGGGGCCTCCTGATTGACAGTGTGCAGTTCAATTGACAGGGGGCACTCCAATTGACAGGGAGCCTCCAATTGACATGGGGGACTCCTAATTGATAGGGTGGACTCCTCATTGGCAGGGGTAACTCCTAATAGGCAGGGGGCACTCGTAATTAGCAGGGGGCAGTCCTAATTTACAGCGGGCACTCCTATGTGATAGAGGGCACTCCTAACTGCCCGGGGGCACTCCTAACTGACAAGGGGCACTCCTAATTGACAGGGGGCACACCTCATTGACAGGGGACACTCCTCATTGATGGGGGCACTACTCATTGACATGAGGCACTCCTCATTGACATGGGGCACTCCTCATTGACAGGGGGTACTCCAATTGACAGGGGGCACTCGAATTGATAGGGGGCACTGTAATTGCCTGGGGCACTCCAATCGACAGGGGGCACTCCAATCGACATGTGCACTCAAATTGACAGGGTGTTCTCCAATTGACATGGAGGACTACTAATTGACAGGGGGCACTCCTATTTGGCAGTGGGCACTGCTAATTGCCAGGTGGCACTGTTAATTGACACGTGGAACTCCAAATTGACAGGGGGCACTCCTAATTGGCAGGGTCACTCCTAATTGACAGGGGAGCTCCTAATTGACAAGGGGCTCTCCTCATTGACAAGGGGAATTCCTCATTGACAGGGGCCTCCCAATTGACAGGGTCACTCCTAATTTACAGGGGGCACTCCTAATTGTCGGGGGACACTACTCATTGACAGGGGGCACTCGTAATTGACATGGGGCACTGCTAATTGTCAGGGGGTACTGCTAATTGTCAGGGGGCACTCCTTATTGACAGTGGGCATTCCTTATTGACAAGGGCCACTCCTAATTGACAGGGGGAGATCCTAATTGACATGGGGCACTCCTAATTGAAAGGGGCACTCCTAATTGACAGGGGGCAATCCAAATTGACAGCGGGCACTCCTCATTGACAGGGGCACTCCTCATTGACATTGGGGCTCTCCTCATTGACAAGGGGAACTCCTTATCGACAGGGGACACTTCTAATTGACAGTGGCCTCCAATTGACAGGGGGCACTCCAATTGACAGGGGGGACTCTAATTGACATGGATGCTCCTAATTGACAGGGGTCACTCCTCATTGCCAGGGGGCACTCCGAAAAGGCAGGGGGCACTCGTACATTGCAGGGGGGAGTCCTAATTGACAGGGGGCAAACCTAATTGTCGGGGGACACTACCCATTGACAGGGGCACTCCTAATTGACAGGGGGCACTCTTCATTGACAGGGTGCACCCACCTCAATGTCATGGGCACTCCAAATTGACATGGGGCATTGCGAATTCACATGGGGCACTCCGAATTGACAGGAGGCACGCCTTATTGACAGTGGGCACTCCATATTGACAGGGGGCACTCCTTAGTGACAGTGGGCAATCCGTATTGACAGTGGGAACTCCTTCTTGACAGGGGGCACTTCTAATTGACAGGGGACACTCCTTATTGACAGGGGGCACTTCTAATTGACAGGTGGCACTCCAATTGAAAGAGGGCACTCGAATTGACAGGGGGCACTCCAATTGGCAGGGGGCACTCCAATTGACAGGGCCACTCCCAATTGACAGGGGGAGTTCCTAATTGACATGGGTCACTCCTAATTGAAAGGGGCACTCCTATTTGACAGGGGGCACTCCTAATTGACAGTGGGCACGACTAATTGACAGTGGGCACTCCTTATTGACGGGGGCACTCCTGATTGACAGGGGGCACTCCTTATTGACAGTGAGCACTCCTTATTGACAGGGGGCACTTCTAATTGACAGGTGGGACTCCAATTGAAAGAGAGCACTCCAATTGACAGGGGGCACTCCAATTGACAGGGGGCACTCCAATTGACAGGGGGGACTCTAATTGACATGGATGCTCCTAATTGACAGGGGTCACTCCTCATTGGCAGGGGGCACTCCGAAAAGGCAGGGGGCACTCGTACATTGCAGGGGGGAGTCCTAATTGACAGGGGGCAAACCTAATTGTCGGGGGACACTACCCATTGACAGGGGCACTCCTAATTGACAGGGGGCACTCTTCATTGACAGGGTGCACCCACCTCAATGTCATGGGCACTCCAAATTGACATGGGGCATTGCGAATTCACATGGGGCACTCCGAATTGACAGGAGGCACGCCTTATTGACAGTGGGCACTCCATATTGACAGGGGGCACTCCTTAGTGACAGTGGGCAATCCGTATTGACAGTGGGAACTCCTTCTTGACAGGGGGCACTTCTAATTGACAGGGAACACTCCTTATTGACAGGAGGCACTTCTAATTGACAGGTGGCACTCCAATTGAAAGAGGGCACTCGAATTGACAGGGGGCACTCCAATTGGCAGGGGGCACTCCAATTGACAGGGCCACTCCCAATTGACAGGGGGAGTTCCTAATTGACATGGGTCACTCCTAATTGAAAGGGGCACTCCTATTTGACAGGGGGCACTCCTAATTGACAGTGGGCACGACTAATTGACAGTGGGCACTCCTTATTGACGGGGGCACTCCTGATTGACAGGGGGCACTCCTTATTGACAGTGAGCACTCCTTATTGACAGGGGGCACTTCTAATTGACAGGTGGGACTCCAATTGAAAGAGAGCACTCCAATTGACAGGGGGCACTCCAATTGACAGGGGGCACTCCAATTGACTGGGCCATTCCCAATTTACAAGGGGAGTTCCTAATTCACATGGGGCACTCCTCATTGAGAGAGGCACTCCTAATTGACAGGGGGCACTCCTAATTGACAGGGGGCACTTCTAATTGACAGGGGGCACTTCTAATTGACAGGGAGCACTTCTCATTGACAGGGGGCACTCCTCATTGACGGGGGAAATCCTCATTGACAGGGGGCACTCCTCATTGACAGGGCGCACTCCTAATTGACAGTGGACTCTCCTCATTGATAGGGGGCACTGCTAATTGACAGGGGTCACTCCTAAATGACATGGGGGAAATCCTCATTGACAGGGGGCACTCCTCATTGACAGGGGGCACTCCTAATTGACAGTGGACTCTCCTCTTTGATAGGGGGCACTCCTCATTGACAGGGGGCACTCCTAATTGACAGTGGACTCTCCTCATTGATAGGGGGCACTCCTAATTGACAGGGGCCACTCCTAGGTGACATGGGGGCACTCCTAATTGTCAGGGTGCACTCCCCATTGACGGTAGGGGCACTCCTCATTGCTGGGGGAGCACTCTTCATTGACGGTGGGGCACTCCTAATTGACAGGGGGCTGTCCTCATTGACAAGGGGAACTCCTCATTGAAAGGGGCCTCCTAATTGACACTGGGCACTCCAATTGACAGGGAGCACTCCACTTGACAGGGGGACGCCAATTGACATGCGGGACACCTAATTGACAGGGAGCACTCCTCATTGGCAGTGGCCACGCTTTATAGGCAGGGGGCACTTGTACTTGGCAGGGGGCAGACCTAACTAACGGGCACGGCTAATTAACAGGAGGAACTCCAAAGTGACAGGGGACACTCCAAATTTACAGGATCACTCGAAATTGGCAGGGGGCAATGCAAAATGACAGCGGGCACTGCGAACTGACCGGGGGAGCTCCTAACTAAAAAGGGACACTCCTATCAGAAAGGGGGTACTCCTCATTGACAGTGGACACTCCTAATTGACATGGGGCACTCCTCATCGAGAGTGGCCACTCCTCATTGACAGGGGGCAATCCTCATTGGCAAATGGCAATCCCCATTGACAGGGGGCACTCCTCATTGACAGGGGGCACTCTTCGTTGACAGGGGGCACTCCTCATAGAGAGTGGACACTCGTCATTAACAGTGGGGGTCCAGCTAACTGACGGGGGGGGGCACTCCTGACTGAAGGGGAACTCCTAATTGACAAGGGGCTCTCCTAATTGAAAGGGGGTACCCCAAATTGACTGGGGTCACTCCGAATTGACAGGGGTCACTCCGAATTGACAGCGGTCACTCCGAATTGACAGGGGTCACTCCGCTTTGACAGGGGGCACTCCTAATTGACAGAGGTCACTCCTCGGTGACGGGGGCCACTCGTCATTGACAGTGGGCAATCCGCATTGACATGGGGCACTCCTCATTGACAGGGGGCACTCCGCATTGATCGTGGGGCTCTCCTCATGGATGGTGGGGCACTCCTCATTGACGGGAGGGCACTTCTCATTGACGTGGGCGGCATGACTCATTCACAGGGGGGGCACTCCTCATTGACAGGGTGAAGTCCAGATTGACAGGGGGCTCTCCTAATTGACAAGAACATAGAACAGAGAACAGTACAGCACAGAACAGGCCCTTCGGCCCACGATGTTGTGCCGACCTTCATCTGAAACCAAGATCAAGCTATCCCACTCCCTACCATCCTGGTGTGCTCCATGTGCCTATCCAATAACCGCTTAAATGATCCTAAAGTGTCTGACTCCACTATCACTGCAGGCAGTCCATTCCACACCCCAACCACTCTCTGCGTGAACAACCTACCTCTGATATCCTTCCTATATCTCCCACCATGAACCCTATAGTTATGCCCCCTTGTAATAGCTCCATCCACCCGAGGAAATAGTCTTTGAACGTTCACTCGATCTATCCCTTCATCATTTTATAAACCTCTATTAAGTCTCCCCTCAATCTCCTCCGCTCCAGAGAGAACAGCCCCAGCTCCCTCAACCTTTCCTCATAAGACCGACACTCCAAACCAGGCAGCATCCTGGTAAATCTCCTCTGCACTCTTTCCAGCGCTTCCACATCCTTCTTATAGTGAGGCGACCAGAACTGCACGCAATATTCCAAATGCGGTCTCACCAAGGTCCTGTACAGTTGCAGCCTAACCCCACGGCTCTTAAACTCCAAACCCCTGTTAATAAAAGCTAACACACTATATGCCTTCTTCACAGCTCTATCCACTTGAGTGGCAACCTTTAGAGATCTGTGGATATGGACCCCAAGATCTCTCTGTTCCTCCACAGTCTTCAGAACCCTACCTTTGACCCTGTAATCCACATTTAAATTTGTCCTACCAAAATGAATCACCTCACATTTATCAGGGTTAAACTCCATTTGCCATGTTTCAGCCCAGCTTTGCATCCTATCTATGTCTCTTTGCAGCCTACAACAGCCCTCCACCTCATCCACTACTCCACCAATCTTGGTGTCATCAGCAAATTTACTGATCCACCCTTCAGCCCCCTCCTCGAAGTCATTAATAAAAATCACAAAGAGCAGAGGACCAAGCACCGATCCCTGCGGCACTCCGCTAGCAACCTGCCTCCAGTCCGAAAATTGTCCATCCACCACCACCCTCTGTCTTCGATCAGACAGCCAGTTACCTATCCAATCGGCCAACTTTCCCTCTATCCCACACCTCCTTACTTTCATCATAAGCCGACCATGGGGGACCTTATCAAACGCCTTACTAAAATCCATGTATATGACATGAACCGCCCTACCTTCATCAACACACCTAGTTACCTCCTCAAAAAATTCTATCAAATTTGTGAGGCACGATTTGCCCTTCACAAATCCGTGCTGACTATCCCGGATTAATCCGCATCTTTCTAAATGGTCGTAAATCCCATCCCTAAGGACCGTTTCCATCAATTTACCAACCACCGAAGTCAGACTAACCGGTCTATAATTACCAGGGTCATTTCTATTCCCTTTCTTAAACAGAGGAACAACATTTGCCACTCTCCAGTCCTCTGGCACCATCCCCGTGGACAGCGAGGACCCAAAGATCAAAGCCAAAGGCTCTGCAATCTCATCCCTCGCCTCCCAAAGAATCCTAGGATACATTTCATCAGGCCCAGGGGACTTATCGACCTTCAGTTTATTCAAAACTGCCAGTACATCCTCCCTCCGAACATCTATTTCCTCCAGCCTATTAGCCTGTAACACCTTCTCTTCATGAAAAACATGGCCCCTCTCCTTGGTGAACACTGAAGAAAAGTATTCATTCATCACCTCGCCTATCTCTACTGATTCCATCCACAAGTTCCCACCACTGTCCTTGACCGGCCCGAACCTCACCCTGGTCATTCTTTTATTCCTCACAAAAGAGTAAAAAGCCTTGGGGTTTTCCTTGATCCGACCCGCCAAGGACTTCTCATGTCCCCTCCTAGCTCTCCTCAGCCCCTTTTTCAGCTCATTCCTTGCTAACTTGTAACCCTCAATCGAGCCATCTGAACCTTGTTTCCTCATCCCTGCATAAGCTTCCCTCTTCCTTTTCACAAGACATTCCACCTCTTTTGGGAACCACGGTTCCCTCACTCGGCCATTTCCTCCCTGCCTGACAGGGACATACCTATCAAGGACACCCAGTATTTGTTCCTTGAAAAAGTTCCACTTTTCATCTGTGCCTTTCCCTGACAGGTTCTGTTCCCATCTTATGCCCCCTAATTCTTGCCTAATCGCATCATAATTACCTCTCCCCCAATTGTAAGCCTTGCCCTGCCGTCCGGCCCTATCCCTCTCCATTGCAATAACAAAAGACACCGAATTGTGGTCACGATCTCCAAAGTTCTCTCCCACAACCAAATCTAACACTTGGCCCGGTTCATTTCCCAGTAACAAATCCAATGTGGCCTCACCCCTTGTCGGCCTATCCACATATTGTGTCAGGAAACCCTCCTGCACACACTGCACAAAAAGTGCCCCATCCAAACTATTTGACCTACAAAGGTTCCAATCAATGTTTGGAAAGTTAAAGTCCCCCATGACAACTACCCTGTGACCCCCACACGTTTCCATAATCTGCTTAGCTATTTCTTCCTCCACATCTCTATTACTATTTGGGGGCCTATAGTAAACTCCTAACAACGTGACCGTTCCTTTCCTGTTGCTAACTGCAGCCCATATTACCTCAGTGTGCATATCCCCCTCAAAGTGCTTTTCCGCAGCCGTTAAACTATCCTTGATTAACAATGCTACTCCTCCACCTCTTTTACCAGCTTCCCTACACTTACTGAAACATCTATACCCCGGAACGTCCAACAACCATTCCTGTCCTTGTTCTACCCACGTCTCCGTAATGGCCACAACATCGTAGTCCCAAGTAGCAATCCACGCCCCAAGTTCATCCACCTTGTTCCGGATGCTCCTTGCATTGAAGTAGACACACTTCAACCCACCTTCCTGTCTACCGGTACCCACCCTTGACCTTGATACCTTCCCCAATACCTCACCACCCTCAACACTGACTTCCGGACTACAACTCCTTTTCCCACTCCCCTGACAAATTAGTTTAAATCCCCCTGAAGAGCCGTAGCAAATTTCCCTCCCAGGATATTGGTGCCCCTCTTGTTCAGGTGCACCCCGTCCTGTTTGTAGAGGTCCCACCTTCCCCAGAACGTGTTCCAATTATCCACGTATCTGAAACCCTCCCTCCTGCACCATCCCTGCAACCACATGTTTAAGTGCACTCTCT